>NC_090268.1:125848627-126171127 GCF_040414725.1 Anabrus simplex | reverse complement strand
ACCGACCAAGGAACCACTTATAAAGCACAATGATGCTTGGTGTCTAAAGGGGGTGCAAAATCCACGTCTAAGGCCCCAAAGAATGATACATGTCGCGAGTAAAATAGAACCATGGTGTGTGTCATGTTGGGGTATTAATCAGAAGTAGCGAAGACTCACGGTGTTCCACAAAAGATGGTACTACTCACAAGTATTGCAATACGGACAAGTAACGCAGACCGATGGTGTGTCTCACACAATGGCCCAACTCAGAGTCAACGCAAACCGAGAAGGTTCCCCACCTAGGTGTACTAAACACGGGCGCCGGTATTCCCGTGGTGTTCCTCACATAGTGGGTACTAATCACAGGCAACGCAGACCCACGGTGCTGCTCATATAGTGGTACAACTCACAGGCTACGCCCAGACCCGCGGTGTTGCGCTCATGAGTACGACGCACGGGTACTGGAATCCACCAGGCCAGTCTTTTACTGCTACTAATCACAAACCTATTTCGTACCGAATTTAGTGGTACTACTCGCAAGTACAGGCAACCTATGGTGTTCCCCGCGTGATGGTACGTTTCAAAATTAGATGCATGGTTCTAATTCAGTCAGCCCTTGGTCGCCCCTTTTAGTCGCCTCTTACGACAGGCAGGGGATACCGCGGGTGTATTCTACATGTGCGTCCCCGACCCGCAGGGGGTAGTGTGTTTGGTCCGCGAGAGGTATTTTATTTCCCTCAAGTCCGCCGGCAAGCCGGTTAGGACTCCCCTATTCGCCACCTGCGACGCGCCACGTGGGAGTATCACCTCTCCCCCTGCTACGCCTGCGTAGCAGGTTCGTGGCATAGTGAGTACTAATCAAGGACACGCAGACCCATGTTGTCGCTCATATATAGCGGTAGTAATCACAGTCACGGGTATTGTAAAACCCATATTGATTCACCCCCTGTTGCTACTAATCAGAAAACTGTGGTGTACTTAACAAAGTGGTACTAGTCGCAAGTAAAGGCAACCCATGGCGTTCCACCCGCGATGGTACTAATTACATATAGTCTTATGGTTCTAATTCAATCCTCCCTTGGCCGACCCTTTTAGTCACCTCTTGCAACAGGCAGGGGATACCGAGGGTGAATTCTTCGGCTGCGTCCCCTACCCACAGTGGGTTGGGTGTTTGGTCCTCGAGAGCTATTTTATTTCGCTCAATTTCGCCGGCAAGCTGGTTGGGATCCTCTTCCTGCCACATGCGGTGGGCCATGTGGGAGTATAAACTCTTCTCCTTCTACGATAGCGTAATAGGCTCGTGGAATTCTCTCTCCCTTCTACGCGAGCGTAGGAGGTTCGTAGAATTCTGTACATTAACTTGATGATGATAAAGACTCATAGTTTTCTTGAATATAGAGGTCCATCTTAATGGGTAAAAGAACAATTTTATGTAATTATAACACATGGAATACGTTTTTGCATAACGATGAAATTTTAAACTGTTCTTCCCCTCCGCTCCAGCATATAATGCGAGGTTACTGATAAACCGTGATTGGCGTGATTCCAACTGGCTGCCAGGTCGTGACGATGAAGCAGGTCTTTATTACGATGAGCTCAAGATTTAAAGTTCATAAATATTTAAACATAAATATTTGTACATTTATAAGTATTTGAGTGTGATTTGAAAGAATCTGGTGATATCCTTTTAAGAACGAAGCGTGTTACAATTTAATCAGGCTGTTTCTTTAAGTACAATAACGATACCATATGTTTTCTTTTTCAGATAGTTTATAAATTAACTGAGTGGACACTGGTTTCAGTTATTACAAAAGAAAACAATGAAATGACATAAGATGTAAATGAAAATTATTTATATTATTTTATTATCCAGTTTTACACTTTAGTTTATAGAGGAACTTGCACCATTATCAAAGGCGGGCACGATTCGGCTCAATGAGCAGTGCTGTAACTCAGGCAAGAAAAGATGATGATGATGATGATGATGATGATGATGATGATGATGATGATGATGATGATGATGATGATTGTACCGGGTGGTACACCCCCACGCACTAATTCAAAATTTGCGCCAGTTGAAACTCCTCTACTGGAGGAAGTCTGAACTTTATCTACTGTGTTAATTTTCAAGTTTCTCAGAAGATGTCACTACTTGGAAATTTTGAAGTTTCTGAACTGGGCCGTTTTCGATGTATTTTTGTTTTGCCTGTAGTAAGAAGTGTGGACATTCTCTTCCAGATGGCACTACTGAAGAACTACAATTGTGCACCCTAGTGCGAAGTGAAAGAACTATGTTTTTGGAGAAATTTTGAATTCATAAGTTTGTTCTTTGTTAAATTTCTTTCATATATTGTTTAAGTTGACAATATTAACCCTTTCATTCTGCCAGTTTTGAAACTGGCCAATCATAATTTTCTGTAATTAATTTTCCACCAATAAGGTGTTTCTTCCTCATCTAGTGTAGGGGTTTTCGTCGTTAACCAATAAATTTTTTGTGGGAGGGTGTTCTCATTCCTGAAACGCCTTGAACTTTCCACGAGGGTATATAAACTGCTGATTTTCGGGTCTCCGGGCCATTTTAGTAACATCTATCAGTGTGTAAAGTACGTAGCAGGGGGCGGGAAGCGCCTCTTTCTTCGGGCAGCAGTTCAACCACCAGGTAATGGACGTTTAATAACTTCTTTTCTTGCTAGCTCAGCAGTTTAACGCTCGGGGCAGGTCCGAAGCCTTTTTACCATGTAACTTTCCCCTAAAATGTAAAGACACTTGGTATCAATTCTATATTTTAAACTACATATTGGGATAGAGAGTGCTTAACCCTCTCGAGCTCCCACTCATATTGCTTTGAGGTGAACTTATTTTCTCAACCGTTTCTTCCCTTCTAGTGTAATGTAAATCGTTTTCTTATATAAGTCACCTCTTTAGTATGGGATTAGCCCTTGCATTAGAGGCCTAGCGCCAAGTAGGTTTTAAATAAAGTGTAGTAGGAGTGCAAGAACGCCTCCTCTCAAGTTGGTATTTTAGAGGCCATGTAATTGACCTATTTCTTTACTTAATAGGCCTCAGTAGGTTGGGTATTTTTACCCCTGTTTTCATGTATTTGGAGGACAGCTTGAAAGTGGAGTATGGTGTGGCCTTTGATAGGCTTGAACTTAAGAGCGGGTTGCTCTTTCTTAAAATTTGTTTCTGCGTGCCTCGAGGAGGCTTTACTGTGTAGTTGGGAGCAAGTGCTCCTGGGCATGATTGGGGTTTTCTGCCCCTTTGTCGAACCTTATATTTGGGTAAAGTTGGGCTAATTGCTCAAGAATTGTGAGTCCGGGGCTCGAAGCCCAAATTCTGTAAAAGCTGTAATTGTACATTCTTAAATTGTTGATATTCAACTGTGTTTCTGTTATTCTTGTTATTTCTTGATCTTGATAAGAAAATATAACCTTGTTAAATTTTATCTTAACTTTAATTTAGTATTTTGAGACCTGTTCACCCCCGCACCCTCTTTCACCTCTGCACATCCACAAAACGCGGTAACAATGATGATGATGCTTGTTGTTTAAAGGGGCCTAACATCGAGGTCATCGGCCCCTAATGGTACGAAATGAAATAACAAAAAATTCAAATTCATCCACTGACCAAAATAAAATAAAAAATGTCATGAAGAATGAATGGATGAACATGAACCCTACAAAAACAAACAAACAAATAAAAACAGTAGATCAGACTAAAAAGAAGGTAGTTAATTACAGAATTACTGACCAAGGGACTATTTAAAAAAGCACAATGATGCTTGATGTCTGAAGGGATGCTAAATTCACGTGTAAGGCCCCTCAGAATGTTACATGTCGCGAGTAAAGTAGAACCATGGTATTTGTCATTTTGGGGTAAAGGTCAAAAATAGCGAAGGCTCACGGTGTTCCACACAAGATGGCACTTCTCACAAGTATTGCAATTCGTACAGGGAACGCAGACCTATGGTGTTTCTCACACAATGGCGCCACTCATAGCCAACGCAAACCGGTAAGGTTCCTCACCTAGGAGTACTAGTCACGGGCGCCGGTATTCCCGTGGTGTTCCTCACATAGTGGGTACCAATCACAGGCAACGCAGACCCATGGTGTCGCTCATATAGCAGTACAACTGACAGATTACGCCCAGACCCGCGGTGTTGCCCACATAGGTACACCGCACGGGTACTGGAATCCACCAGGCCAGGCGTTTTACTGCAACTAATCACAAACCTATTTCGTACCAATTTAATGATACTACTCGCAAGTACATGCAACCCATGGTGTTCCCCGCATGATGGTACGAATCAAGAGTAGTTTCATGGTTCTAATTCAATCATCCCTTGGTCGCCCCTTGTAGTCGCCTCTTACGGCAGGCAGGGGATACCGCGGGTGTATGCTACATGTGCGTCCACCACCCGCAGGGGGTAGTGTGTTTGGTCCGCGAGAGGTATTTTATTTCCCTCAAGTCCACCGGCAAGCTGGTTAGAACCCCCCTATCCGCCACCTGGGACGCGCCACGTGGGAGTATCACCTCTACCCTTTCTACGCCAGCGTAGTAGGTTCGTGGACTCATAGCCAACGCAAACCGAGGAGCTTCCTCACCTAGGTGTACTAATCACGGGCGCCGATATTCCCGTGGTGTTCCTCACATAGTGGGTACTACTCACAGCCAACACCCAGACCCGCGGTATTGCTCACATGCGTACGACTCACGGGTACTGGAAAGTTTTAGACTACAGCGCAGAACGGCCAGGTCCACGCACTCAGAAGGATGAGAAATACGTCTCCACTAGCTTATACGTATTTGTACAAGAAACATCCACTTACACGAACATACGTAGCAGAGTCTTTAAATTCGTAGTCTGGTGCCTAGAGGGGTTGGTGCCAGCAGCAACAGTGAGTCTTACATATTGCTGCAAAACACGGCGTACACTTAGACAGAACCACATATTCCTTCAAAATGATCGTTGGCCGCTATGCACGTCTGCTAACGTTCGTATGGCTGCTGAAAGGACCGCAGAATGATACTGCCAAGATGGTCCCGTACAACTTCTTTTGCGGCAGTAATGATTTCCTCGGTCAAATTAAATCTACGCTCACGCAGCTATGCTTTCAATCTGGGATGGGGAAAGAAGTTGCATCGAGCGAGATCAGATGGGTACGGAGGTTGTGGCAAAACGGTGACCTGTTGCCGTGCGAGTTCCTCTTGGACAAGTCCAGAGCGATGTGCAGGGGCGTTTTCATGTAGCAAACCAGTTCTTCCCACGCTAGAACTCAAGACGCTTAAGACGATCCCAGTTGCGTAGACGGCGAAAGGTCTCCTTGTAGCGGGTCTTGTTGACAGTGGCTCCTTGTGGGAAAAATTCCATGTGCACAATACCCAATGCGTTGATAAACAGTTCATGCATCACCTTGTCTTTTGACCTGCCTTGTCGGGATTTTCTCGTCTTAGCGATGATAGAGATTTCCAGGTGGTGGATTGTCGCTTCAGTCGAAGAAAACACAGTGTTCCGTCTCCTGTTAACATCCCGTCGAGAAACATATCATCATCAGCGCTAGTGATCAGGTCACCACAAATGGTCTTTCAATCGTCACATTGGTCTTGCGTCAGGTTACGTTGCACACTGTGCTGGGTAAAACGCGACATTTTCATATAACCAGACACAACGTTTTGGCACGTACCATGGCCAGTCTTCGCTTCCTTGAATTTTGATTCTAATATCGAGGTCTGGTTGAAATCATCTGTTACCCAACAACTAAGATATTACTTATTCATTCGTTAGGTTTGATGATGTTTCAGTTTAGAAGTAGCTTTTCTTTTTCAACGGCTCAAAATAAACAGTTTTATTTTCTTGTTGACACTTAAATCCTCCGCTTTATCAACTATTTTAAGTTTGTTAAAGAATTGTTATAGGCTATCAAGTATTGCTGTGTCATCAGTTTATCTTAACGTATTTATCAATTCTCTTTTACTTTGATTCCCAATTCCGCAAGTGCCATCGCTGTCTTAAATATAACGTATTAACACATGTTGAACAATAACGGAGTCATAAGTCATTTGTGTTTTCAATATTTTATATTTTGTTGATACTGCTATTAGCCGTGTACATCTCAAGAGTATTTCTCCGCATAAAATGTTGATATCACCCTTATGCCTTGTTAGCTACACTCTGTAATAAATGTATGCCATAACTTTTAATTCCCTACGGTTACCTGCGATTCTGTGAGCAGAGAAGGAAAGAAAGTTACCAACTAGCAGGCAGGTGCTCTGGGTTTCCATGCTCCACCACTTTACGTTCTCAGGGCTAACACCTCCTCCATACCAAGTGCTTGCTTCTTTCCTTCTTTCCCTCTTGCTCTCCTTCCTCACCAGGCCGAGAAAAAATCTGTTCCTTAAGCAAGGCAGCAATCCCTTAGATTGAAACATAAACTATGCATGAAGACTTGGCCTCGAAAGCTGATTTCTCTATGCATGCAAAAGGTGAGATGTAAAAATGCGGCCGCCTGAATGAGCGCTTTAGTGCCTTCGTACTCTGGGGACAGGGTAAACCTTGCAGCTATGCTTGGAGACACAATAACTCAACATAACGTTAACGATAATAGTTATGGTCTGATGTTTTACCAAGTAGGGCATATTTCACCAAAAAGGAAAAGGAAAATAGTGACGTTTAAAAAATTACACATCTCACAAAAATAATAAATATTCCCTTATGGACACTGTAATTTACTACTGCGCCTTTGTAACATTCAGAATGCGAGTTAAAACTTTTGTCGCAGAAACAGCTGAATGATAATGACTATTCTGTTATTTTCAATATGATAGCGCAATAACGTTGTAGTTTGTTGTTTAAACGGTCCTAAATTCATCAGGCCCTAATGGTACGAGGTGCTACGAAATGAAAATTAAAACATCATAATGTATCCACTGACCAGAATCTAAAACGAATGATGATGAATAATTATCGCAAAAAAAAACAGTGGATCAAATTCACAATGCCATAATTACTGGGATGCTGGTTATTATCTAAAAGGCTCCAAAAATCCACATCACTGGCCCCTAATAATGGTACTAATCACATGTAATGCAGACCTATGATATGTCACACATGACGGCATCACTCACGGGTAACATAGACTCATGGTGTTTCTCACATAAGGGTACTACTAGGTAATGTAGATACATTGTGTTCCCTACATGGTGGTACTATTCGCAAGTAACGTCGACACATGGTGTTCCTCACGTAATGGTACGAATCACAAGTAGTCTCAGGGTTCTAATTTCGTCATCGCGTCGTCGCACCTTTCAGCAGACTCTTACGACATATGATGATGATGCTCCTTGTTTAAAGGGGCCTAACATTGAGGTCATCGCCCCCTAAAGGTACGAAATGAAATAACAAAAGGTTCAAATTAATCCACTGACCAAAATAAAAAAATGTCATGGAGAATGAATGGATGGACATGAACACTACAAAGAACAGACAAACAAAAACAGTGGATCAAACTCAACAAAGATCGTAAATAATAGTATTACTGACCAAGGGACCACTCATAAAGCACAATGATGCTTGATATCTGCAGGGGAGCAAAATCCACGACTAAGGCCCCACAGAATGGTACATGTCGCGAGTAAAGTAGAACCATGGTATCTGTCATGTTGGGGTACTAATCAAAAGTTGCGAAGACTCACGGTGTTCCACAGAAGATATTGATGATGATGATGATGATCATGATGCTTGTTGTTTTAAGGGGCCTAACATCGAAGGTCATCAGCCCCTAATGGTACGAAATGAAATAACAAAAATTTCAAAGGCATCCACTGACGAAAATTAAAAAAATATGTCATGAAGAATGAATGAATGGATATGAACATAACAAAAAACAAAGAAAAACAGTGGATCAGACTCAAAACAGATCGAAAATGATACTATTACCGACCAAGGAACCACTTATAAAGCACAATGATGCTTGGGGTCTAAATGGGGTGCAAAATGCACGTCTAAGGTCCCACAGAATGGTGCATGTTGCGAGTGGAGTAGAGCCATGGTATTTCTCAAGCTGCGGTACTAATCAAAGGCAGCGTAAACTAACGGTGTTCCAAACATTAAGGTACTACTCACAAGTATTTTACATCGTAAAGGTAACGTAGACCTATGGTGCTTCTCACAAAATGGCGCCACTCATAGCCAAAGAAAACCGATGATGTTCCTCACCTAGGTGTACTAATCACTGGCCCCGGCATTCCCGTGGTGTTCTTCACATAGTGGGTAATCACTGGCAACGCAGACCTACGGTGTCGCTCATATAGTGGTACAACTCACAGGCTATGCCCAGACGCGTGGTGTTGCACACACGGGTACGACTCACGGGTACTGGAAACCCATACTGAACCCCACTCGAGTGCTACGAATCACAAAAATATGGAGTACCTAACAGAGTGGTACTACTCGCAAGTAAAAGCGACCGATGGTGTTCCGCGCATGATGGTACTAATCAAAAGTAGTTTCATGGTTCTAATCCAATCATCCCTTGGTCGCCCCTTTTAGTCGCCTCTAACGACAGGCAGGGGATACCGTGGGCGTATTATTCGTCTGCCTCCCCCACCCGCAGGGGGTGTGTGTGTGTTCCGCGAGAGGAATTTTATTTCCCTCAAGTCCGCCGGCAAGCCGGTTAGGACCCCCCTATCCGCCACCAGGGACGCGCCACGTGGGAGTATCACCTCTCCCCCTGCTACCCCTGCGTAGTAGGTTCGTGGCAAAAGCAGGCCACCGTTGCGTATTTTCTTGAGATACTCAAGTTCGCCGTAGATGTCTTCAATGTGTCTACTAAAAAGGATCGATTTTTCCAACTTAAAATCATCCCCATCGGTTCTGATAATGATGATGATGATGATGATGCTTTTTGTTTTAAGGGGCCTAACATCGAAGGTCATCGGCCCCTAATGGAACGTGATGGACGACATGATACATGATATTTAAATTTAAAAAAAAATATCCAATGACAAGAGTTAAAAAAGATGGTGATGAAAAAATGAGTATGAGATTAAAACAGCAGTGGATCTAATTCGCAAATGCATTATTCTCTAATAAAATAAGAGAAAATACAGGGAGAAAAGGAATAAGGCATTGCCTGGCGGTGCATATATATGCACATCATTTACATTAGACGTTAAAAAACACATTAAAATACGCGACACAAACTAAAATGAAGCCAATGGGATAAAAGCGCAATTGAATCAAATACACGAGCAGAAAGGACTGCACTAGACACGATAAAACAGACCACTATCCCTCACAAAGCGGATGACGAGGTCTGCTGACTGCTCGTCACCTCGCAAGATAAGGGAGATTGTACTCGGAAGGTTAAGACTACGGCGAAGATCGACCAGGTCCATACACTCCGTAAGGTTGTGTACCACGGTAAGATGGTCGCCTCAGTTACACACCGGGGGGGGGGGGGGGGTTCTCCTTTCAATAAATGCGAGTGAGTTACGATACCGTGGCCGATCCGAAGACGACATAATACCACGGCTTCCCCCCGCGAAGCCCGAAGGGAAGTCCTCCATGCCTTCGTTGTTCCTTTTATCGCTCTCAGCTTATTGGAAAGTGGAATGGCCTGCCACTCCATCTCCCAATGAGACATGACCAGATGTCTCAGCTGAGAGCGAATATCACTTGCTGGAACCTTGAAAGGCAACGGGGGCAGTGTAACTGCCTCCTTGGCAGCCTGATCTGCTAACTCGTTTCCCTCGACGCCCATGTGGCTTGGGAGCCACAGAAACGTAATTCTGGTGCCGGCATCCGAACACCCGGCCAGCAGGTCCTGGGTCCGCTGCACCAGAGGGTGCCGAAGGAAACAGGTATCAATAGACTGGAGTGAACTCAAGGAGTCAGTACACACAAGAAAGTGACGGCGTTCATTGTACAGTGCGTACCGCAAAGCTCTACAGATAGCATAAAGCTCTGCTGTGTACACACTAGAGGTTTCCGGGAAAGCAAAAAGAAACCGATCATTGTCGACAACGAACGCACAGCCCACCTTCGTATCTGTTCTTGAACCATCCGCGTAGACGACGACTGAACCTGGATAGCGGCCAACAACGGACAGGAAGAGCCTCCGATAAATCGAAGGGTCCTTGTTTTCCTTCGGGCCAGTATATAGGTCCAGGATGATTTCAGGTCGCCGTACTAGCCACGGAGGTACCCCACTTCGTTGTCTGACAAGGCAAGGAAACGAAGGTACGTCGAACAATCTGTAACTGCTCTCGAAGCGTATTCCAACCGGCCGGGTTGCTCTAGGGCAAGCAGCGTACAGAAAACGGTTGCCATTTTTGAATACGCAAGGATAGCTGGGAAGAAGTGGCATCTGTCGCAAATTTGCAGCATACGAAAGAAGCATTGATGATGATGATGATGCTTGTTGTTTTAAGGGGCCTAACATCGAAGGTCATCGGCCCCTAATGGTACGAAATGAAAGAACAAAAATTGCAATGGCATCCACTGACCAAAGTAAAAATAAAATATGGCATGAAGAATGAATGGATGGACAGGAACTCAACAAAACACAACACAAACAAACAAAAACCAGTGGATCGGACTCAATACAGATCGAAAATAACATTATTACCGACCAAGGAACCACTTATAAAGCACAATGATGCTTGGTGTCTAAAGGGGGTGCAAAATCCACGTCTAAGGCCCCACAGAATGGTACATGTCGCGAGTAAAATAGAACCATGGTATGTGTCATGTTGGGGTATTAACCAGAAGTAGCGAAGACTCACGGTGTTCCACAAAAGATGGTACTACTGACAAGTATTGCAATACGTACAAGTAACGCAGACCTATGGTGTGTCTCACACAATGGCCCAACTCAGAGTCAACGCAAACCGAGAAGGTTCCCCACTTAGGTGTACTAACTACGGGCGCCGGTATTCCCGTGGTGTTCCTCACATAGTGGGTACTAATCACAGGCAACGCAGACCCACGGTACTGCTCATATAGTGGTACAACTCACAGGCTACGCCCAGACCCGCGGTGTTGCACACATGGGTACGACGCACGGGTACTGGAATCCACCAGGCCAGACTTTTACTGCTACTAATCACAAACCTATTTCGTACCGAATTTAGTGGTACTACTCGCAAGTACAGGCAACCTATGGTGTTCCCCGCGTGATGGTACGATTCAAAATTAGTTTCATGGTTCTAATTCAGTCAGCCCTTGGTCGCCCCATTTAGTCGCCTCTTACGACAGGCAGGGGATACCGAGGTGTATTCTACATGTGCGTCCCCCACCCGCAGGGGGTAGTGTGTTTGGTCCGGGAGAGGTATTTTATTTCCCTCAAGTCCGCCGGCAAGCCGGTTAGGAACCCCCTATCCGCCACCTGGGACGCGCCACGTGGGAGTATCACCCCTCCCCTTGCTACGCCTGCGTAGCAGGTTCGCGGAAAACGAAGCATTTGCTGGCGCTTCAGGTGTAAAGATGACACACCAGACTCAGCGAGCAGGCTAGCTATGGGGCTTGTATGAAAGGCTCCCGTCGCCAACCTAACCCCGCTGTGGTGGATGCTGTTTAGCTTCGCAAGAACGCTTGGTCTTGCTGAGCCATATGCTGCACTGCCGTAGTCTAGTCGAGATAAAATATGTGCCCTACAGAATCATAGGAGCACCATGCGGTCAGCCCCCCAAGAAGTGCTGCTAAGAATCTTCAGGATATTAAGCCCCTTGAGTGCATTGCACTTTCAACTGCTGCACGTGTGGCTCCCACGGTAATTTACTGTCAACAACTGGAAGAACGGCATTGCCCAAATAAAGCTCAGAATGGGAGTGAAGGGTACGTTGACGACAAAAGTAAACAAAAGAGGTCTTTCTGACAGAAAACCGAAAGACATGTTCGAAAGTCCACTGCTCCACCCTCCTAATAGCTTACTGTAACAGTCGCTCTGCGACAGCCATACTGCACGAGCTATAGTGCAGAGCGAAATCGTCCACATACAGCGACGGTATTACTGCTGGACCAGCAGTAGCGACAATACCGCTTATGGAAATCGCGAACAGAGTGACGCTAAGGACCGATCCCTGTGGGACTCCATTTTCTTGAACGTGGTATTGCGAATAGGTCTTCCCTACTCGGACACGGAATAGACGGAGTGACAAAAAATTCGCTATAAAAGCCGGCAAGTTACCTCGGAATATCCATTGATGCAGGACTGAAAGGATGCCGTATCGCCAGGTGGTGTCGTAGGCCTTCTCCAAGTCAAAGAAAACAGCTACCAAGTGCTGTTTGCGGAGAAACGCATCCTGGATAGAACTCTCCAGGCGTACCAAGTTGTCAGTAGTCGAACGAGCGGCTCGAAAACCACATTGGTACTCGGACAAGAGTCCTTGTTTCTCCAGACACCACACGAGTCGGCGATTTATAATCCTCTCAAATAGCTTACACAAGCAGTTGGTGAGCATTCGGTCTGTAACTTCCTGCATACTTAGGATCTTTATCAGGCTTGTAGACAGGATTGACTATGCCCTCTCGCCACTGAGACGGAAAATCACCCTCTATCCAGATTCGGTTGAACACACGAAGGAGATAGAGAAGACTATCATCAGTAAGGTGTTTACACATCTGGTTATGGATGTTGTCCGATCCAGGAGACGTGTCCTTGCAAAGCCTTAATGCGCTGCGGGGTTCCCACTCCATAAGGAGCACGTTGTAGTCCACTAAAGCTTGGGTGGCAAAACAAAGGTGATGACGTTCCGCCTCCCGCCTCAGAGGGAGGAAATCAGGATGGTAATTCCCGGAGCCAGAGATATCTGCGAAATGACTAGCGAGATTGTTAGCAATCGCGAGGGGATCAGTGGTGACACTGCCTGCAATGGAAATTCCCGGTACAGCAGATGATCCTTGAATACCCGAAGTTCGTCGAAGCTTCGTCCACACTTGAGATGATGGAGTATGTGACGTCATGGACGACACATATCTCTCCCATGAAACCTTCTTACTTTGTCGAATAAGAACTCGCGCCTTAGCGCGGAGTTTCTTAAATGTTACCAAGTTGGCCACAGTAGGCTGTCGACGGTAACGTTTATGAGCGCGACGGCGTTCTTGTATGGCTGCTGCTATTTCATCGTTCCACCAAGGAACGAGTTTTAGACGAGGAGTCCCCGAGAAGAACGGAATGGACTCCTCAGTAGCAGCAAGAATAACTTCGGTGATATAAGTCAGTTCCTCGTGGACGGTCCGCCGGATATCGTAGGTAGAGGCAGTTAGTGGCGTGCACTTTGGCCAATCGGCGTGTTTAGGAATCCATCGAGGAGGAGACTCAACGGATTTTTGGTTCAGCAAAGTAAGAATAATGGGAAAATGGTCACTGTCACAAAGATCGTCGTGTGTGTTCCACCGAAACAGTGGAAACAACGTTCGGCTACAGAGGCTTACGTCTATGCGAGAATATGTGCCGTAACGTACACTGAAATGTGTTGGTTCCCCTGTGTTCAAAATACATAAGTCCAGTTCCGTTACTAATGTTTCCAGCACTCTTCCCCTGGGGCAAGGCGTCTCAGAGCCCCGTATGGGGTGAAGGGCGTTAAAATCACCCAACGAGAGGAAGGGAGGTGGAAGCTGATCGATAAGATCAGTGACGTCTTTGATGTTAAGAAACTGACCAGGTGGAAGATAAACATTACATACTGCTGTTATGACAGGCAGCGGAACGCGAACAAATACTGCCTCCAGCGGGGTTCTTATTCGAACCTCCTCGCTGTAGGTATCAGAACGGACAAAAATGCCAACGCCACCGGAAGCCCGGTGAGCATAATGTCGTTCTGTCGAGTATAGTCGAAAATCTCTCAATACCTTATGATGACCTGGTCGGAAATTTGTTCCCTGAATACAGACTATACTCGCCGAACACTCGCTAATGAGCTGGCGCAGCTCAGCAAGATGCCTATCATAACCGTTGCAATTCCATTGTAACAGTGACATATTGTAAGTGTGGACTTCGGGTGTTTAGGATAGGAGCAGCGTAATGATACCTAACCTAACCTACACTCACATCCCCATGCGAAGATGGAGATTCATGCTCCATATACAGCGCCTCGTCACTAGAAGAGGTGATACAGGCCTTCAATTTTTCTACGTAGTCCGGGGGCGAGGTTTCTGCCTATGAGGGGATCGCGCAGGTTTCCCAGAAGGTGATGATGATGATGATGCTTGTTGTTTAAAGGGGCCAAACATCGAAGGTCATCGGCCCCTAATGGAACGAGATGGACGAAATGACATATGATAGTTAAAATTTAAAACGTAGCCACTGATTAGAGTTTTAAAAAATGCGATGAAAAATGAGTATGAAATTAAAACAATCAGTGGATCTAATTCGCAATGCCTTATTTTGGAATAAAATAAGAAAAATTACAGGAGATAATGGAATAAGGCATTGCCTGCTAGTACAGATATATATACATACTTTACATTAGACGTGAAAAGAACACATTAAAATACGCAACACAAACTAAAATGAAGTCAATAGGATAAGAGCGTAATTTACACAAAGATACAAGCACAAAGGACATCATTACATACGATAAAACAGACCACTATCCCTCATAAAGCGGATGAAGAGGTCTGCTGACTGCACGTCATCACGCAAGATAAGGGAGATCGTATGCGGGAGGTTAAGACTACGGCGAAGATCAACCAGGTCCGTACACTCCGTAAGCATGTGTACCACGGTAAGATGGTCACCGCAGGTACACACCGGAGGAGGTTCTCCTTTCAAAAGATGCGAGTGAGTCACGATACCATGGCCGACCCGAAGACGACATAATACCACGGCTTCCCGCCGCGAAGCCCGAAGGGAAGTCTTCCATACCTTCGTCGTTCCTTTTATCGCTCTCAGCTTATTGGGAAGTGGAATGGCCTGCCACTCCATCTCCCAATGGGACATAACATGATGTCGCAGCTGGGAGCGAATATCACTTGCTGGAACCTTGAAAGGCAACGGGGGAAGTGTAACTGCCTCCTTGGCAGCCTGATCTACTAACTCGTTTCCCTCTATGCCCATGTGACTTGGGAGCCACAGAAACGTGATTCTGGTGCCGGCATCCCAACACCAGGCCAGCAGGTCCTGGATCCGCTGCACCAGAGGGTGCCGAGGGAAACAGGTATCTATAGACTGGAGCGAACTCAAGGAGTCAGTACACACAAGAAAGTGTCGGCGCTCATTGTACAGTGCGTACCGCAGAGCCTCATAGATAGCATAGAGCTCTGCTGTGTACACACTACAGGTTGCCGGAAGAGCAAAAAGGAACCTATCATTGTTAACAACGAACGCACAGCCCACCTTCGTATCTGACCTTGAACCATCCGTGTAGACGACGACTGAACCTGGATAGCGGCCAACAACGGACAGGAAGAGCCTCCGATAAATCGAAGGGCCCGTATTCTCCTTCGGGCCAGTGTGTAGGTCCAGGATTATTTCAGGACGTCGAACTACCCACGGAGGTGCCTCACTCGGTTGTCTGACAAGGCATGGAACCGAAGGTACGTTAAACAACCTGTAACTGCTCTCCAAGCGTATTCCAACCGGCCGCGTAGCTCGAGGACTAGCAGCGTACAGAAAATGGTTGCCATTGTTGAATACGCAAGGATAGCTGGGATGAAGTGGCATCTGTCGCAAATGAGCAGCATACGAAAGAAGCATTTGCTGGCGCCTCAGGTGTAAAGGCGGCACACCAGACTCAGCAAGCAGGCTAGCGATGGGGCTAGTACGAAAAGCTCCCGTCTCAAACCTAACCCCGGCGTGGTGGATGCTGTTCAGCTTCGCAAGAACGCTTGGTCTTGCGGAGCCATATGCTGCACTGCCGCAGTCTAACCTAGATAAAACGTGTGCCCTGTAGAATCGTAGGAGCACCGCACGGTCAGCTCCCCAATTAGTGCTGCTAAGAAATTTCAAGAGATTTAGCCTCTTGGTGCATTGCACTTTTAGCTCCCGCACGTGTGGCTCCCACGATAATTTACTGTCGAAAAGGAGCCCAAGAAATCGGTAAGTGTCAACCACAGGAAGAGCGACATTTCCTAGATAAAGTTCAGGATCTGGATGTAGAGTACGTTGACGGCAAAAGTGGACAACGGAGGTCTTTGCAGTAGAAAACCGAAAACCATGTTCAAAGGTCCACTGCTCCACCTTCCGGATAGCTTGCTGTAATTGTCGCTCTGCGACTGCCATACTGTGCGAGCTATAGTGAAGAGCAAAATCGTCCACATATAGCGACGGTATTACTGCTGGACCAGCAGCCGCAACAATACCGTTTATGGCAATCGCGAACAGAGTGGCACTAAGAACCGATCCCTGTGGTACACCATTTTCTTGAACGTGGTATTGCGAATATGTCCTCCCTACTCGGACACGGAATAGACGGAGGGACAAAAAATTCGCAATGAAAACCGGCAAGTTACCTCGGAATTTCCATTGATGCAGGACTGAAAGGATATCATATCGCCATGTGGTGTCGTAGGCCTTTTCTAAGTCAAAGAAAACAGCTACCAAATGCTGTTTGCGGAGAAACGCATCCTGGATAGAGCTCTCCGGGCGTACCAAGTGGTCAGTGGTGGATCGAGGGCTCGGAAACCACATTGGTACTCGGACAAGAGTCCTTGTTTCTCCAGACACCACACAAGGCGGCGATTTACCATCCTCTCAAACAGCTTACACAGGCAGCTGGTAAGACAAATAGATCTATAACTTCCTGCATATTTAGGATCTTTGTCAGGCTTGAGGACAGGAATGACGATGCCCACTCGCCACTGAGACGGACAGACATCCTCCATCCAGATTCGGTTGAACACACGAAGGAGATAGAGAAGACTGTCCTCGCTAAGGTGTTTCAACATCTGGTTATGGATATTGTCCGATCCAGGAGACGTGTCCTTGCAAAGCGCTAATGCGCTACGGAGTTCCCACTCCGTAAAGGGCACGTTATAGTCCTCTGAAGCCTGAGTGGCAAAACTGAGATGACGACGTTCTGCCTCCCGCTTCAGAGGTAGGAAGTCACGATGGTAATTCCCGGAGCCAGACACGTCCGCGAAATGGCGAGCAAGATGGTTAGCAATCGAGAGTGGTTCAGTGACGATATTGCCTGAAATGGAAATTCCCGGTACCGAAGATGATCCATGAATACCCGAAATACGCCGAAGTTTAGTCCACACTTGAGATGATGGAGTGTGTGACGTCATAGACGGCACATATCTCTCCCACGAAGCCTTCTTACTTTGGCGAATAAGAACCCGCGCCTTAGCGCGGAATTTCTTAAATGTTACCAAGTTGGCCGCAGTAGGCTGTCTACGGTAACGCTATTGAGCATGACGGTTTTCTTTGATAGCGGCTGCTATTTCTTCGTTCCACCAAGGAAAGAGTTTTCGGCGAGGAGTCCCCGAGAAGAACGGAATGGACTCCTCAGCAGCAGCAAGAATAACTCGGGTGACATAAGTTATTTCCTCGCCGACGGTCCGCCTGATAACATCGTTAAAGACAGCTAGTGATGTGTACTTTGGCCAATCAGCATGTTTAAGAATCCATCGAGGGGGAGCCTCGACGGATTTTTGGTTCATCAAAGTAAGAATGATGGGAAAATGGTCACTGTCACAAAGATCGTCGTGTGTGTTCCACCGAACCAGCGGAACCAACGTTCGGCTGCATAGAATTACGTCTATGCGAATATAAGTGCCGTAACGTACACTGAAGTGTGTTGGTTCCCCTGTGTTCAAAATACATAAATCCAGGTCTGTTACCAATGTTTCCAGCTCTCTTCCCAGGGGGCAAGGCGTCTCAGAGCCCCAGATGGGGTGATGGGCGTTAACGTCGCCCAACAAGAGGAAGGGAGGTGGAAGCTGATCTAGAAGATCAGTGACATCATTAATGTTAAGAGGTAGCCCTGGCGGAAAATAGACATTACACACTGTTGTTATGAAAGGCAGCGGAACGTGAACTGCTACAGCCTCCAGCGGGGTTCTTAGGGGAACCTCCTCGCTGTAGGTATCAGAACGGACAAAAATGCCAACGCCACCGGACGCCCGGTGAGCATAATGTCGTTCTGTCGAGTATAGTCGAAAATTTCGCAATACCGTATGGTGATCTGGTCGGAAGTTTGTTTCCTGAATACAGACTATACTCGCCCAATACTCGCTAATGAGCTGGCGCAACTCAGCAAGTTGCCTATCATAACCGTTACAATCCCATTGTAACAGTGCCATATTGTAAGTGTGGACTTCTGAGGATTAGGATAGGAGCAACGGAATGCTACCTAACCTAACCTACACTCACATCCCCATCCGAAGATGGAGATTCGTGCTCCATGTGCAGCTCCTCGTCATCAGACGAGGTGATGCAGGCCTTCAACTTCTTCGACGTAGTCCGGGTGCGGGGATTCTGCCCACGAGGGGAGCGCGCAGGTTTCCCCGAAGGAAGACCTGCTGACGCAGAATCAGGCCCTCCAGGTGGAGGGCGTGACACCCCATTTGTAGGAGATTTGGAAGAGCGCCTATTAAGGGCGCTCTTCTTCCCCGCTGTCGATTCTTGTTTAGACGGGCTGGGAGGGGAGTTCCCAGTCCTGGTCGACGATGCCGCCTCCGCCGGCTTAGGCGCGGCTTTCGCCGACCGTGTAGGGGAAGGAGGAGACGTCTTCTTCCCCTTCTGTGCCGGCGTAGGTTTCTTAGCCGGCACAGGCAAATTGGTTGTCGAAGGCCGGGATGGACCAGCCTTCGAGCTTGTTCTCTTTGCGGCGTTGCACACAGGAGCCTTGGGCGCAGCGAACTTCTGGACAGGTGTTGCAGATGAAAATGAGGAACCTGGCAGGGACTGAGCTATCAAGCTGAAGTCGAGTGTCTTGGCCGGTGCGTTCAGGGAATTAAACTTACGGCGCGCTTCCTGGTAGGAAAGACCATCCAGGGTCTTGATCTCCTGGACCTTCTTCTCACTCAGATAGGTCGGACAGGTCCGATCCCGAGGAGAATGAAGACCAGAGCAGTTAGTGCACTTGTACGGAGGTTTTGTGCTCTTCCACTTTGACGGGGATGTCGCCAAAGTGGTCGCACTTAAGAAACCGATCTGCTTGGAGCGCAGTGCTCGTCCTTAAAAGCAAACCACCATTGCGCATTTTTTTCAGGTCCTCCAGTTCACCGTAGACACCTTCATGTGGCGACTAAACAGAATCGATTTCATCATCTTGAAGTCTTGCCCATCGGTCCTGGTAGCAACCAGGAACCTAGGGAAGCTGGAACCCAGACTAAGTCGCTGCGCTTGTTCCCAAGGGGTTGCCCCCCCTCAGAGAATCAAAAGTTAAAGACTTGGGTAGCGAACTACCCGAGGTGGCAGGCGGAAGTTGTTTCGACGCCATGCCCGAAATCATCCTCCTCGAATGCCACCCACTCCGATCAGGGGTCTCTGTAGCCGAACCAAGCAGCCAAGGCAATGCCCACCTGGTCGTAGCAGGTATTGCCCGGGGTCCGATGTTGAACGATGCCTAATACGGGATGACTGAGGCAATGAGCACTAGGACTCCCTTCCTCCAGTCACCCGCAATAGCATGTACCCCATAGCGTGTACAGAGCACTAACAATAGGAAAAATAAAAAAAATAATTAATCATAATATGTCCTTCTGGCATTCGGCTGTGCGGGGACCTGCGTTGTCAGGCGGATACCACTGCCCGGGTACATGACACTCCCACCCGCCGCGTCCTGGGTGGTTGCTGGCACGGGCTTTCGAGCGTAGTCGCACACATAGGAGCTCCATCGCCGGGCAGCACGCACATCAAATTTTGAATGGTCTACATCTGACCCTCGGAAAAATAATAAAAAATAAAGAGGGGACCATGGCCACATGACCCTTTAAGTCGCCTTCTACGACAGGCAGGGGATACCGCGGGTGTATTCTGCACGTGTGTCCCCCACCCGCAGGGGGGTAGTGTGTTTGGTCCGCGAGAGGTATTTTATTTCCCTCAAGTCCGCCGGCAAGCAGGTTCGTGGTTTCCCAGAAGGAAAATCTGCTGGCGCAGAATCATGTACTCCAGGTGAAGGGCGTGAGGCCCCATTCGTAATAGAAGTGGAAGAACGCCTGGTAAGGGCGTTCCTCTTCCCAACCGTCGATTCTTGTTTAGACGGGCTGGGAGGTGGTTTCCCAACCCTGGTCGACGATGCCCCCTCCGCCGGTGTATGCGCGGCTTTCGCCGACCGCGTGGGGGAAGGAGACGTTGTCTTCTTCGCCTTCTGTGCCGGCTTATGTTTATTAGCCGGCAGAGGCTTAGTGGTGGTCGAAGGCCGGGGTGTACCCGGCTTCGAGTTTGTTCTAGTTGCGGCGTTGCTCGCAGGAGCAACTGCCGCCTTGGGCGCAGCGATCTTCTGGAAAGGTGGTCCAGTGGAAAATGAGGAACCTGGCAGGGGCTGTGCTATCAAGCTGAAGTCGGGTGTCTTGGGCGGTGCATTCAGAGAATTAAACTTACGGCGCGCTTCCTGGTAGGAAAGACCATCTAAGGTCTTGATCTCTTGGATCCTCTTCTCGCTCAGATAGGTCGGACAGTTCCGATCCCGAGGAGAATGAAGACCAGAGCAGTTAGTGCACTTGTACGGAGGTGTGCAGTCCTCCGCGCCGTGAGCTACTTTCCCACATGTACCACACACTGACTGATTCGAACAACGAGATACCACGTGTCCGAATCTCTGGCATTGATAGCACCGCATAGGAGGCGGGATGTACGGCCTCACATCGCAACGATAGGTTGTTAGCTTAACTTTCTCGGGCAACACTGACAATTTGAAGGAGACTATGAACGCACCCGGGGCAACGTCTTCACCGTTGACTTTGCGTGTGATACGCCGGACGTGGGTCACACCACGGTGCTTCATGTCTTCCATCAATTCATCGTCATTGTTCAGGACGAGATCACGGTGTAAAATAACTCCACGAACCAGATTCAAGCTTTTGTGCTCTTCTACTTTGACGGGGATATCGCCAAAATGGTCGCACTTGAGCAATTGATCGGCTTGGAGCGCAGTACCTGTGTTAAGAAGCAAACCAACATTGCGCATTTTTTCAGGTCCTTAAGTTCACCATAGACACCTTCGATGTAGCGACTGAATGGGATCGATTTAACCAGCTTGAAATCCTGCCCATCGGTTCTGGTAGCAACCAGGAACCGAGGGAAGCTGGAACCCAGATTAAGTCGCTGCGCTTGTCCCGAAGGTTTGCCCCCCTTAGATATTTAAAAGTTAAAGACTTGGGTAGCGAACTACCCGAAGTTGCTGGCGGAAATTGTTTCGACGCCATTCCCGAAATCATCCTCCCCGAATGCCACTCACTCCGATCAGGGGTCTCTGTAGCCGAACCAAGCAGCCAAGGCAATACCCACCTGGTCGTAGCAGGTACTGCCCGGGGTCCGATGTTTGACGATGCCTAATACGCGATGACTGAGGCAATGAGCATTAGGACTCCCTTTCACCAGTCACCCGCAATATCATGTACCCCATAGCGTGTTCAGAGCACTAAATATAGAAAAAAAATAGTTAATGAGAATATGTCCTTCTGGCATTCGGCTGTGTGGGGACCTGCGTTGTCAGGCGGATACTACTGCCCGGGTACATGACACTCCCACCCGCCGCTTCCTGGGTAGTTGCTGGCACGGGCTTTCGAGCGTAGTCGCACTAGTAGGAGCTCATCGCCGAGCAGCACGCACATCAAAAATTTAGAATGGTTTACATCTAACCTTCAAAAAACAATAAAAAATAAAGAAGGGACCATGACCACATTAACCTTTAAATCGCCTTCTACGACAGGCAGGGAATATCTAAGAATGTATTCAACCCTCCCATCCACAGGAGGTCCAACACATTTTACCAAACCATAATCCATGTCCGCGCCTAGGTCGCCCCTTTTTGTCGCCTCATACGACAGGCAGGGAATACCGCGGGTGTATTCTACATGTGCGTCCCACACCCGCAGGGGGTAGTGTGTTTGCTCCGCGAGGGATATTTTATTCCCCTCAAGTCCGCCGGCAAGCCGGTTAGGACTCCTCTATCCGCCTCCTGGAACGCGCCACGTGGGAGTATCACCTCTCGCCCTGCTACAGCTGTGTAGCAGTTTCGTGACATCGGTTCTAGTAGCGACCAGAAGCCTAGGGAATCTGTATCCCATTCATTCACGCTGCGCATGTTTCCAGGGAGTTGAACGTGTGAGGGAAGCAAATGTTAAAGTCTTCGGTGGGGGACCACCTTGGGATGGACGATATCGTTTGGAAGCCATGCCCGAAAACTTCGTCCCTGAACTTGCTTGTGTCCGAAGGCCAAGTCCTCAACCGTCTGAGCAACGCATCGCGGCATATTTTCAGATACAATAGGTATAAAACATACCAATATCTCTCATTAAACGCATGAGTTATACTGCCTGCTCATCATCTCGGAGAACTAGGACGTGTACTACGATTAGAAAAAGCTTAAGTAACGATAGAAAACAGAAGATTTTAACGCAGATGTACAAATTGGGTCAGGAGAATAAACATCTGAACTTAATTCAGCAAACGCCTTCTTCCTATCATCTCTTTTAAATATTCATGTTATGCAAAAGGATTTATACTAAACAAATTAAAGGCAGTGCTAGATTTTAAATCGCAGGGGAAATATACTTCGTATACCAAACGGAATGAAGAAAATTGTTCTCATTTCAGGCAACGAAGGAAACGTCAAACTTTCACTTGCTTAAACTTTTGTCAAGTAACTCATTCCACTAATACGTCTCGAGCGATTGAAATATGAATCCACTTCAGCAATGTATCTATTAAAACACATGTATTTTCGAATCCAAACGATGGAGAAATCTACGGTTTACATTAACTTGTAGAGGAAGCTCCATTCCTTACAATCGTTGGATTCCCATGACACTGTTGACAGCCTAGAGTGATAGGTTGAATAATACATGTCATTTACAATTTGTTTTACGTGACACCGACACAGATAGGTGTTATAGCAACCATGGGATAGAAAAGGACTAGGGCTGGGAAGGAAGTGATGATGATGCTTGTAGTTTAAAGGGGTTTAACATCGAGGTCATCGGCCCCTAATAGAATGAAATGAAATGCCAACAAAAAAATCAAAATCATCCACTGACCAAAAATAAGGAAATGTCATGAAGAATGAATGGATGGACATTAACCTCCCCCCCCCAAAAGCAATAAACAGTGGATCCGACGGAAAAAAGTCATAAATAATAGTAATATAGACCAAGGGACCACTCATAAAGCATAATCCTGAATCGAGGATGCTTGATGTCTGACGGGGTCCAAAATCTGTGTCTAGGGCCCCACAGAATGGTACATGTCGCGAGAAAAGTAGAACCATGGTATTTGTCACGTTGGGGTACTAATCAATAGTAGCAAAGACTCACGGTGATCCACACAAGATGGTACTACTCACAAGTATTGTACTTCGTACAGGTGACGCAGACCTATGGTGTGATGATGATGATGATGCTTGTTGTTTAAAGGGGCCTAACATCGAAGGTCATCGGCCCCTAATGGAACGAGATAAACGACATGAGAGATGATGTTAAAATTTTAAAACATATCCACTGACTAAAGTTTAAAAAAAATGATGGAGAAAAATGAGGGTGAGATTAAAACAATCAGTGGATCTAATACGCAATGCCTAATTTTCTAATAAAATAAGAGAATATACAGGAAAACAAAAGAATAAGGCATTGCCTGGTAGTACATAATTTACGAGAGACGTTAAAATAACACATTAAAATACGCAACACAAACTAAAATGAAGTCAATGGGATAAAAGCGAAAGTGACACAAAACACACTAGGACAAAGGACAGCATCACACAAGATAAAACAGTCCACTATCCCTCATAAAGCGGACGACGAGGTCTGCTGACTGCTCGTCATCACGCAAGATAAGGGAGATAGTACTCGGAAGGTTAAGACTACGGCGCAGATCGACCAGGTCCACACACTCCGTAAGGATGTGCACCACGGTAAGACGGTCGCCGCAGGTACACACCGGAGGGGGTTCTCCTTTCAAAAGATGCGAGTGAGTCAAGATACCGTGGCCGATCCGAAGACGACATAATACCACGGCTTCCCTCCGCGAAGCCCGAAGGGAAGTCCTCCATACCTTCGTTGTTCCCTTTATCGCTCTCAGCTTATTGGGAAGTGGAATGGCCTGCCACTCCATCTCCCAATGGGACATAACAAGATGTCGCAGCTGGGAGCGAATATCACTTGCTGGAACCTTGAAAGGCAACGGGGGCAGTGTAACTGCCTCCTTGGCAGCCTGATCTACTAACTCGTTTCCCTCTATGCCCATGTGGCTTGGGAGCCACAGAAACGTGATTCTGGTGCCGGCATCCGAACACCCGGCAGGTCCTGGATCCGCTGCACTAGAGGGTGTCGAGGGAAACAGGTATCAATAGACTGAAGCGAACTCAAGGAGTCAGTACACACGAGAAAGTGTCGGCGTACATTGTCTAGTGCGTACCGCAGAGCCTCACAGATAGCATAGAGCTCTGCCGTGTACACACTACAGGTGTCCGGGAGAGCAAAAAGGAACCTATCATTACCAACAACGAACGCACAGCCCACCTTCGTATCTGTCCGTGAACCATCCGTGTAGACGACGACTGAACCTGGATAGCGGCCAACAACGGACAGGAAGAGCCTCCGATAAATCGAAGGGTCCGTGTTTTCCTTTGGGCCAGTGTGCAGATCCAGGATTATTTCAGGTCGTCGTACGACCCACGGAGGTACCCCACTTGGTTGTCTGACAAGGCAAGGAACCGAAGGTACGTCAAACAATTCGGAAATGCTATCCAAGCGTATCCCAACCGGCCGCGTCGCTCGAGGACGAGCAGCGTACAGCAAACGGTTGCCATTGTTGAACACGCAAGGATAGCTTGGATGAAGTGGCATCTGTCGCAAATTTGCAGCATATGTAAGTAGAAGTTGCTGGCGCCTCAGGTATAAAGGCGGCACACCAGACTCAGCGAGCAGGCTAGTGATGGGGCTTGTACGAAAAGCTCCCGTCGCCAACCTAACCCCGCTGTGGTGGATACTGTTCAGCTTCGCAAGAACGCTTGGTCTTGCGGAGCCATATGCTGCACTGCCGTAGTCTAACCGGGATAAAATGTGTGCCCGATAGAATCGCAGGAGCACCGTGCGGTCAGCCCCCCAAGAAGTGCTGCTAAGAAACTTAAGGATATTAAGCTTCCTAGTGCATTGCACTTTTAACTGCCGCACGTGTGGCTCCCACGATAATTTACTATCAGAAAGGAGCCCAAGAAATCGGTAAGTGTCAACAACTGGAAGAACGACGTTGTCTAAATAAAGCTCAGGATGGGGGTGAAGAGTACGTTGACGACAAAAGTGGACAACGGAGGTCTTTGCGGCAGAAAACCGAAAGCCATGTTCTAAGGTCCACTGCTCCACCCTCCTAAGAGCGTGTTGTAATTGTCGCTCTGCGACTGCCATATTACGCGAGCTATAGTGCAGAGCAAAATCGTCCACATATAGCGACGGTATAACTGCTGGACCAGCAGCAGCAACAATGCCGTTGATGGCAATCGCGAACAGAGTGACACTAAGGACCGGTCCCTGTGGGACTCCATTTTCTTGTACGTGGTATTGCGAATATGTCCTCCCTACTCGGACACGGAATAGACGGAGGGACAAGAAATTCGCAATAAACGCCGGAGATTACCTCGGAATCTCCATTGATGCAGGGCTGAAAGGATACCATATCGCCATGTGGTGTCATAAGCCTTCTCTAAGTCAAAGAAAACAGCTACCAAGTGCTGTTTGCCGAGAAACGCATCCTGGATAGAGCTCTCCAGGCGTACCAAGTGGTCAGTGGTGGATCGAGCGGCTCTAAATCCACATTGGTACTCGGACAAGAGTCCTTGTTTCTCCAGACACCACACGAGTCTGCGATTTACCATCCTCTCAAACAGCTTACACAGGCAGTTTGTAAGGCAAATCGGTCTGAAACTTCCTGCATACTTAGGATCTTTGTCAGGCTTGAGGACAGGGATGACTATGCCCTCTCGCCACTGAGACGGAAAATCACCCTCCATCCAGATTCGGTTGAACACACGAAGGAGATATAATAAACTATCATCACTAAGGTGTTTCAACATCTGGTTATGGATGTTGTCCGGTCCAGGAGACGTGTCCTTGCAAAGCGCTAAGGCGCTGCGGAGTTCCCACTCCGTAAAGGGCACGTTGTAGTCCTCTGAAGCTTGAGAGGCAAAACTAAGGTGAGAACGTTCCGCCTCCCGCTTCAGAGCGAGGAAATCAGGATGGTAATTCCCGGAGTCAGATACATCCGCGAAATGACTAGCGAGATGGTCAGCAATCAGGAGGGGTTCAGTGACGATGTTGCCTGCAATGGAAATTCCCGGTACAGAAGATGATCCTTGGATACCCAAAATACGTCGAAGCTTAGTCCACACTTGAGATGATGGAGTATGTGACGTCATGGACGACACATATCTCTCCCATGAAGCCTTCTTACTTTGGCGAATAAGAACTCGCGCCTTAGCGCGGAGTTTCTTAAATGTTACCAAGTTGGCCGCAGTGGGCTGTCTACGGTAATGTCTGTGAGCACGACGGCGTTCTTTGATAGCTGCTGCGATGTCTTCGTTCCACCAAGGAACGAGCTTTCGGCGAGGAGTCCCCGAGAAGAACGGAATGGACTCCTCAGCAGCAGCAAGAATAACCTGGGTGATGTAAGTTATTTCCTCGCCGACGTTCCGCCTGATTTTGTCGTGAAAGACAGCGAGTGATGTGTACTTTGGCCAATCAGCATGTTTAAAAATCCATCGAGGGGGAGCCTCGACGGATTTGTGGTTCAGCAAAGTAAGAATTATGGGAAAAAGGTCACTGTCACAAAGATCGTCGTGTGTATTCCACCGAAACAGCGGAACCAACGTTCGGCTGCATAGACTTACGTCTATGCGAGAATATGTGCCGTAACGTACACTGAAGTGTGTTGGTTCCCCTGTGTTCAAAATACATAAATCCAGCTCTGTTACTAATGTTGCCAGCTCTCTTCCCCGGGGGCAAGGTGACTCAGAGCCCCAGATGGGGTGATGGGCGTTGAAATCGCCCAACAAGAGGAAGGGAGGTGGAAGCTGATCGAGAAGATCAGTGACATCATTGATGTTAAGAGCCTCACCTGGTGGAAAGTAAACATTACACACTGTAGTTATGACAGGCAGCGGTACGCGAACAGCTACAGCCTCCAGCGGGGTTCGTATTGGAACCTCCTCGCTGTAGGTATCAGAACGGACAAAAATGCCAACGCCACCGGAAGCCCGGCGAGCATAATGTCGTTCTGTCGAGTATAGTCGAAAATTTCTCAATACCGTATGATGATCTGGTCGGAAATTTGTTTCCTGAATACAGACTATACTCGCCGAATACTCGCTAATGAGCTGGCGCAACTCAGCAAGATGCCTATCATAACCGTTACAATTCCATTGTAACAGTGCCATATTGTAAGTGTGGACTTCTGAGGATTAGGATAGGAGCAACGGAATGCTACCTAACCTAACCTACACTCACATCCCCATCCGAAGATGGAGATTCGTGTTCCATGTGCAGCTCCTCGTCATCAGACGAGGTGATGCAGGCCTTCAACTTCTTCGACGTAGTCCGGGTGCGGGGTTTCTGCCCACGAGGGGAGCGCGCATGTTTCCCCGAAGGAAGACCTGCTGACGCCGTATCAGGCCCTCCAGGTGGAGGGCGTGACACCCCATTTGTAGGAGATTTGGAAGAGCGCCTATTAAGGGCGTTCTTCTTCCCCGCCGTCGATTCTTGTTTAGACGGGCTGGGAGGGGAGTTCCCAGCCCTGGTCGACGATGCCGCCTCCGCCGGCTTAGGCGCGGCTTTCGCCGACCGTGTAGGGGAAGGAGACGTTGTCTTCTTCCCCTTCTGTGCCGGCGTAGGTTTCTTAGCCGGCACAGGCAGATTGGTGGTCGAAGGCCGGGATGGACCAGCCTTCGAGCTTGTTCTCTTTGCGGCGTTGCTCGCAGGAGCAACCGCCGCCTTGGGCGCAGCGATCTTCTGGACAGGTGTTGCAGAGGAAAATGAGGAACCTGGCAGGGACTGAGCTATCAAGCTGAAGTCTAGTGTCTTGGCCGGTGCATTCAGGGAATTAAACTTACGGCGCGCTTCCTGGTACGAAAGACCATCCAGGGTCTTGATCTCCTGGATCTTCTTCTCACTCAGATAGGTCGGACAGTTCCGATCCCGAGGAGAATGAAGACCAGAGCAGTTAGTGCACTTGTACGGAGGTGTGCATTCCTCCGCGCCGTGAGCTACTTTCCCACATGTACCACACACTGACTGATTCGAACAACGAGATACCATGTGTCCGAATCTCTGGCATTGATAGCACCGCATAGGAGGCGGGATGTACGGCCTCACATCGCAACGATATGTTGTCACCTTGACTTTCTCTGGCAACACTGACAATTTGAAGGAGACTATAAACGCACCCGTGGCAACGTCTTCACCGTTGACTTTGCGTGTGATACGCCGGACGTGGGTCACACCGCGGTGCTTCATGTCTTCCATCAATTCATCGTCAGTGTTCAGGACGAGATCGCGGTGGAAAATCACTCCACGAACCAGATTCAAGGTTTTGTGCTCTTCCACTTTGACGGGGATGTCGCCAAAGTGGTCGCACTTAAGCAACCGATCTGCTTGGAGCGCAGTGCTCGTCTTTAAAAGCAAACCACCATTGCGCATTTTCTTCAGGTCCTCCAGTTCACCGTAGACACCTTCAATGTGGCGACTAAAGAGAATCGATTTCACCAGCTTGAAGTCTTGCCCATCGGTCCGGGTAGCAACCAGGAACCTAGGGAAGCTGGAACCCAGACTAAGTCGCTGCGCTTGTTCCCAAGGGGTTGCCCCCCTTAGGGAATCGAAAGTTAAAGACTTGGGTAGCGAACTACCCGAGGTGGCAGGCGGAAGTTGTTTCGACGCCATGCCCGAAATCATCCTCCCCGAATGCCACCCACTCCGATCAGGGGTCTCTGTAGCCGAACCAAGCAGCCAAGGCAATACCCACCTGGTCGTAGCAGGTATTGCCCGGGGTCCGATGTTGAACGATGCCTAATACGGGATGACTGAGGCATTGAGCACTAGGACTCCCTTCCTCCAGTCACCCGCAATAGCATGTACCCCATAGCGTGTACAGAGCACTAACAATAGGAAAAATAAATAAAAATAATTAATAATAATATGTCCTTCTGGCATTCGGCTGTGCGGGGACCTGCGTTGTCAGGCGGATACCACTGCCCGGGTACATGACACTCCCACCCGCCGCGTCCTGGGTGGTTGCTGGCACGGGCTTTCGAGCGTAGTCGCACACATAGGAGCTCCATCGCCGGGCAGCACGCACATCAAATTTTGAATGGTCTACATCTGACCCTCGGAAAAATAATAAAAAATAAAGAGGGGACCATGGCCACATGACCCTTTAAGTCGCCTTCTACGACAGGCAGGGATTACCTATGGATGTATTCAGCCTCTCCCATCCACAGGAGGTCCATCACATTATACCACACCACAATCCATGTCCGCGCCAAGGTCGCCCCTTTTTGTCGCCTCTTACGACAGGCAGGGGATACCGCGGGTGTATTCTGCATGTGTGTCCCCCACCTGCAGGGGGTGACCTATGGTGTTTCTCACACAATGGCGCCACTCATAGCCAACGCAAACCGATGAGGTTCCTCACCTAGGTGTACTAATCACGGGCGCCGGTATTCCCGTGGTGTTCCTACAGAGTGGGTACTAATCACTGGCAACGCAGACCTACGGTGTCGCTCATATAGTGGTACAACTCACAGGCTACGCCCAGACGCGTGGTGTCGCTCACACGGGTACAACTCACAGGCAACGCCCAGACCTGTGGTGTTGCACACACGGGCACGACTCACGGGTACTGGAAACCCACAGTGAACCCCATTCGAGTGCTACGAATCACAATAATATGGAGTACCTAACAGAGTGGTACTACTCGCAAGTAAAAGCGACCGATGGTGTTCCGCGCGTGATGGTACTAATCAAAAGTAGTTTCATGGTTCTAATACAATCATCCCTTGGTTGCCCCTTTTAGTGTATTATTCGTCTGCGTCCCCCACCCGCAGGGGGTGGGGTAAGAAGTATCCCTCTCCTCAATTAAGGTTGAGCCCAATGATTTGCCTGGTGTGAAAATGGGAAACCACGGAAAGTCATATTCAGGGCTGCCGACAGTGCGAGGAGAACCCTCACTACCTCCCGAATGCAAGTTCATAGCTGCGCGACACTAACTGCACAGTTGACTTGCTCGGTATTGTATACTATAGTACCCTCCCGGTGTTTGCCCTGAGGAGAAATGGTAAATTACACGGAGAACCAAATCGAGGATGGCTGAACTGGGTACAAAATCCCTCTATTCAGTTAACGTTTTGAGGTTGATTGAACGCGTTCCAGCATTCATACTACTTTCAAATTTCATTGCAGGAATGGGAATCGAACCCAAGACTCTATGGATGACAGATAAACACACTAACCACTACACCGCAGCGTAATTTTTTTGAGAGTTCATATCGACAAGAAAGATTGCGACCTCGATGTTGGATTAAGGAATATGATTAGGTGTTTGAGGGTTTTTATATTTTCTTTACTTATTTAATGGATTTTATTTAGTATACGAGCCCCTGGAATATCACAAGACCAAACACCTTTATTTGTATGGGCTGTAGCTATTACCGCTCTTCTTCTCCTCCTGTAAAATTATGGCCTATTTTATGATGATGCTTGTTGTATAAAGGGCCCTAACACCTAAGGGACAAAAAATTCGCTACTTATACAGGAAAGTTACCTCGAAAATTCCATTGATGCAGGATTGAGGAGATACCGCATAGCCATACGGTGTCATAGACCTTTTTTATGTCAAAGAAAATAGCCACCACCTGCTGTTTCCGGAGAAAAAGCGTCCTACATAGAACTTTCCAGGCGTACGAAGTGGTCAGTATTCGAGCGAGCGGTTCGAAAACCACTTTAGTACTCTGAAAAATGTCCCCTTTTCTCCACGCACCACACAAGCCGGCGATTCAACATCCTCTCAAATACCTTACACAAACAGTCAGTAAGACAAATAAGTCTGTAGCTTCTTGCATACTTGGGATTTTTGTCAGGCTTGGAGACAGGAATGACTATGCCCTCTCGCCACTGAGACGAAAACCCACTCTCTATCCAGATTCGGTTGAACACACGAAGGAAATATAATAGACTATACTCACTGAGGTGTTTCAACATCTGGTTATGGACGTTTGTCTGGCGCAGGAGGCGTGTCCTTGTACAGCGCTAAGGAGCTGCTGAGTTCCCACCCTGTAAACGGCGCGTTAGAGTTCTCTGAAGGTTGAGTGACAAAACTAAGGTGATGACGTTCTGCCTCCCGTTTCAGAGCAAGGAAATCACGATGGTAATTCCCTCAGCCAGCAACATACGCGAAATGACTAGCTAGATGATTAGCAATCGAGAGTGGTTCAGTGACTTACTGCTCGCAATGGGAATTTCCGGTACAGATGATGATCCTTCGACACCCGAAATACTTCGAAATTAAGTCCGCACTTGAAATGATGGAGTATATTAAGTCGTAGACGACTCATATCTCTCCCAGAAAGCTTTCTTACTTTGGCGAATAACAACTCGCGCCTATGCACGGAGTTTCTTAAATGTTAGCAAGTTGACCACAGTAGGCTGCCAACGATGAGGTTTATGCGCGCGATAGCGTTCTTTAATAGCTGCTTCAATTTTTTCCTTCCACCAAGAAACGATTTTTCGCCGAGGAGTCCCTGAAAAGGAGGGAATAGTCTCCACAGCTTGCATGTAAGTTATTTCGCCGTGTACGGTCCGCCTTGTCTCGTCGTTAAAGACAGGTAGTGATGTGATCTTTGGCAAAGCAATATGTTTAAGAATCCATCGAGGAAGAGTCTCGACGGATTATTGTTTCAACAAAGTAATAATCATGGGAAAGTGTACACTGTCACAGAGTTCATAGTGTGTATTCCACCGAAACTGCGGAACCAACGTTCGGCTGGATAGACTTATTACCTTGCGAGAGTATGTGCCGTAACGTCCACTGAAATGGGTTGCTTCACCTGTGTTCAAAATACATAAATCCACCTCTGTTACTAATGTTGCCAAATTCCTTCCACTCCGGAAAGGCGTTTCAGAGCCCGACATGTTGTGATTGGCGTTCAAATCTCCCAATAAGGGGAAGTGAGGTGGAAGCTGATCCATAAGATTAGTGATGATGATGATGCTTGTTATTTTAAGGGGCCTAACATCAAAGGTCATCGGCCCCTAATGGTACGAAATGAAAGAACAAAAATTGTAAAGGCATCCACTGACCAAAATAAAAATAAAATATGGCAAGAATGAATGGATGGACAGGAACCCAACAAAACACAAAACAAACAAACAAAAACAAAAACCAGTGGATCGGATTCAATAGAGAACGAAAATAACATTATTACCGACCAAGGAACCACTTAAAAAGCACAATGATGCTTGGTGTCTAAAGGGGGTGCAAAATCCACGTCTAAGGCCCCACAGAATGGTACATGTCGCGAGTAAAATAGAACCATGGTATGTGTCATGTTGGGGTATTAATCAGAAGTAGCGAAGACTCACGGTGTTCCACAAAAGATGGTACTACTCAAAAGTACTGTACTTCGTACAGGTAACGCAGACCTATGGTGTTTCACACACAATGGCGCCACTTACAGACAACGTAAACCGATGAGTTTCCTCACCTAGGCTACTAGTCACGGGTGCCGGTCCCAAGGGCCCCGTGGTGTTCCGCACATAGTGAGTACTAATCACAGGCAACGCAGACCCACGGTGTCGCTCATATAGTGGTACAACTCACAGGCTACGCCCAGACCCGCGGTGTTGCCCACATGGGTACAACGCACGGGTACTGGAATCCACCAGGCCAGGCTTTTTACTGCAACGAATCACAAACATATTTCGTTAGTGATACTACTCGCAAGTACATGCAACCCATGGTGTTCCTCGCATGATGGTACGAATCAAGAGTAGTTTCATGGTTCTAATTCATTCATCCCTTGGTCGCCCCTTTTAGTCGCCTCGCACGACAGGCAGGGGATACCGTGGGTGTATTATTCGTCAGCCTCCCCCACCCACAGGGGGTGTGTGTTTGGTCCGCGAGAGGTATTTTATTTCCCTCAAGTCCGCCGGCAAGCCGGTTAGGACCCCCCTATCCGCCACCTGGGACGCGCCACGTGGGAGTATCACCTCTCCCCCTGCTACGCCTGCGTAGCAGGTTCGTGGCATAAGATTAGTGACATCATTTATGTTAACAGGCTGGCCTGGTGGAAAATACCATTACACATTGCTGCTATGACCAGCAGCGGTACCCGCATCGCAACTGCTTCCAGTGGTATTCTTAGAGGAATCTCTTCGCTGTAAGTACCAGAACGAACAAAAATTCCCACGCCACCGGACGCCCCGTGAGCATAATATCGTTCTGTCTAGTATAGTCTGAAAATTTTCAAGAGCGTATGATGACCTGGTCTGAGGTTTGTGTCCTGAACAGAGACAATACTCGGCGCGAACTCACAAATGAGCTGGCGTAGCTCAGCAAGATGCCTGTCATAACCATCACAATTCCACTCTAACAGTGTCATAGTGTGGAGGATAATAGAGAGTGTTAGGCTATGAGCGAAAGGATGCTCTAAATTCTGAAATCTATCAATGTCAACATTTACATCCGTAGATGTAGATGACAGCTCGACGTCCAACCTATCATCGAGAGATGATGTGACTGACGCTCAAATCTTTGACACTTTCTGGGAATGGGTTATACCCCTAGGAGTGAACTGCGCATGTTTTGGGGGAGGAGTACCTGCTGGCTCAGACTCATGCCTCGATTTGGAGGGCATGATTTCCCCTTCGCAGGAGAAGGAAAAGTTCGTGACCATTTAGACGGGCTGGGAGACACTTTCCCAGCCCTAGTCGACGATGCCTCCTCCGTCGGCTTGGGCACGGCTTTCGCAGACCTCTGACTGGAGGAGGGGAGCGGAGACATGGACTTGCGCTCCCCACTCCTGCTGCGCCGGCTTAAGATTGCCAACCGGCACACACTTCTTTGTGATCGACGTTGCAAGGACAGTCAGTGTATACCGTGGATGATATTTACCGCCTCTTCCCACAGGGCGGACGCAGTGTGAGGAGCACCGATCAGCAAAGTGTTAACGTGGATGACCGGTAACTTCAGTTTTAGAATAATTACTGCTGTACTTGATACGAAACAAATGTTCTGTCCAACTTCCTATCAAAGGTTGCCCATTTCATTACACTGGAGTTTTCTGATCAATTAGAAGCAATAAAAGTAGATTTGTCGCATTTCTCTACCCCAAAATACCACTAATATCAGCCAGAATCGAACCTGTTATCCTGGTAACAGAAAAACTACTACTAACGTCCTGCATCACAGAGGTAGTCCGTGTAGTCCACTTTAAGATCTGTTATCCCGATTATTAATAACAGCACTGACCCCTCTATTTGCTGCTAATATAATTATTTTTACCTAGAAAATAACACAAAATATGAGTTCTATACAAATATGATGTGTCTGCTAATGATTTAAGAACCATGTTGCAATAATGCTATTAGCTTTACGTCCCACTAACTCCCATTCACTGTTTTCTGAGAGGCTGAGTGCCGGAACTTAGTCCTGCAGGACTTCTTTTATGTGCCAATACATCTCCGCACACGACGATGACCTATTTGAGCACCTTCAAATAACACCGGACTGAGCCAGGGTCGAATCTGCCAATTGAGGTTTGAAGGCCAGCGCCTCAACCGTCTGAAGCACTCAGCTCGGCAAACTAGGTTGCCTCTGTGAATCAGTGGTAGAATGTCGGTCTTTATATCCAAAGGTAACGGATTCAAACCCGGCAGGGGAAGTCGTATTTTTGAAGGGCGGAAAAAGTCCACTGAACACGCCATGTCATACGATGTTGGATTGTGAAAGAACTCCGGTGAGTCATTTTCTTTTGTTTACCCGATAAAATTCTTTAACACTTAGCCTTAGATGTCCAAGAGTAATTCGATTTACTCTGTCATCACGTAGGCCTGTCTGAGACCACACGATTATTATTATTATTATTATTATTATCATTATTATTATTATTATTATTACTATTATTGTTACCGTGTTTTGTGGTAGATATGCGTGAAAGAAGGTGCGGGGTGGTGAACAGGTCTCAAGCTACTAAAGTAAAATTTATTTAAAATTTAACAAGGTTATATTTTCTTTTCAAAAACCAAGAAATAACAAGCATGGCAGGTACAAAGTAGCAAGTCAAAGGGTAGTTACAATATTTACAGGATTTGGGCTTCGAGCCCTAAAAACACAACGCTTGGGCAATCAGCTCAGTTTTACCCCAAACACAAGTTTTCACAGAGGGGCAGAAAACCCCATTCATGCCTAGGAGCCCTTGCTCCAAATTACACAGAAAAGCCTCCACGAGGCGCACAACACTTAATTTGCAAAAGAGCCACTCGCTCTCAAATTTAAGCCTCTCCCAGGCCACACCAAACTCCACCTTCAAGTTGTCCTCAACGGACATAAACACAGGGGTAAAATACCCAATCTACTGAGGTCTATTAAATGAAAAGAAGGTTAATTAAATGACCTCTAAGGTAACAATTTGAGAGGAGGCGAACTTGCACTCCTAATACACTTTGATTAAGACTTACTTGGCACTAGGCCGTTAATACAAGGGCTAATCCCATACTAAAGAGGTGACTTAAGAAGAGAACAATTTGTTTTACGTTAACGAAGAATAGGTTGAGAAAAATAAGTTCACCTCAAAACAATATGAGTGGGAGCTCGAGAGGGTTAGCACTCTCTATCCCAGTATGTAGCTTTAAAAGAGAATATATGAAAAGAGTAGTTACATTTAGGAAAAGGTTACATGGTGGAACGCTTCGAACCCGCCCCGAGAGTTAAACTGCTGAGCTAGCAAAGAAAGAAGTAATTAATCAGCCATTACCTTGTTGTTGACCGCTGCCGAGGAAAGAGGCGCTTCCCGCCTCCTGCTATGTACTTAATACACTGAAAGATGGAACACAAGTGGCCCGGAGACCCTAAAATCAGCAGTTTATATCCTCTCGCGGAAGGTTCTAGGGGTTAGGGGAATGAAAACACCCTCCCACAAACTTTTTATTGGGTAGGATACAGCAACATATTCAAGTTGGGGGAAGATACCTACGATTGGTCAGAAATTAATAACAGAAATTCGGGATTGGTTAAATGCAAAACAAGGGGAAAGAGAGGGGTATACAGCCAACTTAAACAATAACTTAAAAAAAATTTAGCAAAGACAAACATTTGAAATAAAAATTTCTCCAACAAAATAGTTCTTTGACTCCGCACTAGGGTGCACTATTGTTGATCTTCAGTAGTGTCCTCTAGAAGAAAAAGTTCACACTTCTTACTTCAAGCAAAACAAAAACACATCAAAAATGACACAGTTCAAAAACTCAAAATTTTCCACGTGGTGACATCTTTTGAGAAGGTAGCGAATTAATAGCGTATATAAAGTTCAGACTTCCTCCAGCAGAGGAGTTTCAACTGGCGCAAATTTTAAATTAGCGGCGTGGAGGTGTACCGCCCGGTACAATTATTATTATTATTATTGTACCGGGCGGTACACCTCCACGCCGCTAATTTAAAATGTGCGCCAATTGAAACTCCTCTGCTGGAGGAAGTCTGAACCTTATTGATGGTATTAATTTTCAAGTTTCTCAGAAGATGTCACTACCTGGAAATTTTGGAGTTTTTGAACTGTGTCATTTTCGACGTATTTTTGTTTTGCTTGTAGTAAGAAGTGTGAACTTTCTCTTCTAGAGGACATTACTGAAGATCAACAATAGTGCACCCTAGTGCGGAGTGAAAGAACTGTTTTTTTGGAGAAATTTTGATTTCAAAAGTTTGTTTCTTGTTAAATTTCTTTCTGTTATTGTTTAAGTTGGCTGTATACCCCTCTCTTTCCCCTTGTTTTGTATGTATCCAATCCCGAATTTCTTCAATTTATTTCTGACCAATCCGAGGTATCTTCCCCCACCTTGAATATGTTGCTGTATCCTACCCAATAAAAAGTTTGTGGGAGGGTGTTTTCATTCCCCTAACGCCTCGAACCTTCCGCGAGAGGATATAAACTGCTGATTTTAGGGTCTCCGGGCCACTTCTGTTCCATCTTTCTGTGTGTAAAGTTCATAGCAGGGGGCGGGAAGCGCCTCTTTCTCCGGCAGCGGTCACCACCCAGGTAATGGCCGATTAATTACTTCTTTTCTTGCTTGCTCAGCAGTTTAACTCTCGGGGCGGGTCCGAAGTTTTTCCATTATGTAACCTTCCTTAAAATGTAAAGAAACTTGTATCTATTCTATCTTTCAAACTACATATTGGGATAGAGAGTGCTTTACCCTCTCGAGCTCCCACTCGCATTGTTTTGAGGTGAACTTATTTTCTCAACCTATTCTTCCATAACATTATGTAAATTTGTTTCTTTTCGAAAGTCACCTCCGTAGTATGGGATTAGCCCTTGCATCAGTGGCCTAGAGCCAAATTAGGTTTTGGAACAAATACATTAGGAGGGCAGATCGCCTCCTCTCAAATTGTTATTTTAGAGGTCATGTAATTACCCCCTTTTTTTATCTAATAGACCTCAGTAGGTTGGGTAGTTTACCCCTGTGTCTATGTCCAGAGAGGACAACTTGAATGTGGAGTTTGGTGTGGCCTTTGATAGGCTTAAAGTTGAGAGCGAGTGGCTCTTTTTCTAAAACTGAGTGTTGTATGCCTCGAGGAGGCTTTGCTGTGTAATTTGGAGCAAGTGCTCCAGGGTTTGATTGGGGTCTTCTGCCCCGTTGTTGAAATTGGTATATCGTAAAGTTGAGCTAGTTGCTCAAGAATTGTGTTTTCAGGGCTCGAAGCCCAAATCCTGCAAATACTGTAATTGTACTTTGTTGCCTTGTTACTCCGTACCTGCCATTCTTGTTATTTCTTTATTTTAAAAAGAAAATATAACCTTGTTAAATTTTACATTAACTTTGATTCCGTAGTTTGAGACCCGTTCACGCCCGCACCTTCTTTCACCTCTACCTACCACTAAAACACGGTAACAATTATTATCGATTGATGATTGATGATTGTTGTTTAAAGGGGCCTAACATCTAGGTCATCGGCCCCTAATGGTACGAAATGAGACGAAATGGAATGACATATTAAAAGTCTAAAATTCTCCACTGACCAGAATTCAAAAATGTGACAACGAAGAATGAATGGATGGACATGAATTTAAAACAATCAGTGGTTGCGACCCGCAATGTCGCACAGTCACATAAACGGACGTGACAATATCGTATTACTGACCAAGGAACAACTGCTATAGCATAACACTGAATCGATTATGCGTGCAGTCAAAAGGGGGTCCTAAATCGAAGTTATCGGCCCCTCATAACGGTACTGATCGCTATCAAAATAGAACCATGGTAGCTGTCATGTTACGGTACCAATCAAAAGTGGCAGAGACTTGCGGCATTCCACACATTATTGTACTACTCAGAGCTTATGAAATTCGACATTTAATACAGACCTATGTTTTCCCACTTTGCGGCGCCATTTACAGGCAACGCAAACCTATGGTGTTCATCACATAAGAGTACTAACCACAGGGACCTCTCCCTATCCCGTGGTGTTCCTCATATAGTGGGTACTAATCAAAGGCAAGGCAGAACCATGGTAGCTATCATCCCATGGTCCTGCTCATATGGTGGTACTAATCACAGGTACTGCAAAAGCCGACCGCGCGGTGCTCCTGTGTGCTACTAATCACAAACCAATTTCGTACCTAATGTAGTGGTACTACGCACAAGTAAAAGCAACCCTTGGTGTTCCCCGCGTGATGGCACGAATCAAAAGCAGTTTCATGGTTCCAATTTAAACATCCCTTGGTCGCCCCTTTTAGTCGACTCTCACGACAGGCAGGGGATACCGTGGGTGTATTATTCGCCTGCCTCCCCCACCCACAGGGGGTGTGTGTTTGGTCCGCGAGAGGTATTTTATTTCCCTCAAGTCCGCCGGCAAGCCGGTTAGGACCCCCCTATCCGCCACCTGGGACGCGCCACGTGGGAGTATCACCTCTCCCCCTGCTACGCACAATTATTATCATTATTATTAATATTATTATGTAATAATAATGCTATTACTGTATTTAATACCCGCCGGTTATACAGTATTTATGTATGTGATAATCTCCATTCCACTTTAGGGGCAAGCCAGAATCGTTAGTATTCTAAACACGGTCACTCCTTCCCAGTAATGTACTTTCTAAGTGACGCTTCATAGAAGCAAAACACACAAAATAAAAGTTTTCCCATCCCAAAACAGGACACCATCGTATTCCAAGGCGCTCCAGCCACATGTCAGATTACAAACTCATCCGGGAATCCTCTAATTCAATCATGTCCCCTTCCCTGCACTATATCGTCTTATAATGTTTCACTGCGGTCTCTCCTACAGATGGTTTCGTATATCGTCTTTGCCACTGCCATGCTAAATAGTCCCCGGCGAGCTGGTCGGAGGAAGGGAATGGGCCACTCCCAAACATTTAGAGCCAGGATCGTGTAACATAGACAGTCTCCTGGGGGTCAGGCAGTCTGCTACACGCAGAAACACTATAAGTCACATAACCAACAGGAGGACATGCGAAGGACACACTCTCAAACTCTCACGTGGAAGTTGGAGCAATTACACTAATAAGTGAGGTGATAAGTATGTGGACTTAATATTTCATGTGGGTACAGGTTTTTAACTATTGTAATAATAGTATTTCTGGAAATTATCCACATGATCTGCCATGCGCAACCAACAAATGACATTTCTACGTAAAATGACTATACAAATACAGAATGTAGATAATTAGATTCTAGTTATGTGTTAATTACATGTAATATTATTTACTTACTACATAAATTTGTTTCCTAGAAAGCTTCGGTAATAATTATTCTAGATAACTCCGCACTTTAATTTAAGAGTCAATATATGCATGTTCGTGTAGGCTAGTGACTCTGCTAATCTGTATTTGAATTAACACACGTCTTGCTCTACACTTTATTCTCGGAATAACATTTAATGATGAATATTACTAACGGTAGACTGAATTCAATGGAACGCAAAAACTTTATTTTAAGAATTAACATATCAAGTCTAGACCACATATCGAACACTGTACAGGTTGAATCGGAAAACCACCGACAAATTTTCAGAGGAAGTTCAAGGGATACCTTCTGCGGATATTGGTATAAGGGACCCGTGGTCTCTGGTGCCCACTTTTGAGAGAAATAATGCAAATATAATTTACACCGTTAGTTACTCCAGTGTTCATTGTTTCTGTGAAAATACCTTCACAACAGTGAAAACACCTCCAATATGCAATAACCAAAACGTACAACGAAAAGCACAGAGTAATGAGACACATCTCAAATGAAACACGTATACTTTTATCAGAGCGCGTTAAATATGTTCTGTCAGTGTACAGTGGAGTACGTAAAATTAATGATGATGATGATTGTTGTTGCTGTTTAAAGGGCCTAAAATCTAGGTCATCGGTCCCTAATGGTAAGTGATTAAGGGCAATGAAATCATTATCAAAATTCCAGAATCCATCCAGTTATTATTAAAAAAGACGACGATGAAAAATTATTATGAATTTAAAAACAACCAGTGGATCCGATAGCAATTCCCCACCTTCACAGAACTAACTTAAAAAAATGGTATATGCTGACCAAGGGTCTGATTCCAATGCACAACGCTGAATCTATGATGCTTGTTGTCTAACGCTGCCCAAAATCCAGGTCAACGGCTTCTCATAAAAGTACTTATCGCTAGTAAAGTAGAACCATGGTATATGGCATGTAGCGGCAATATCTCTCCTCCTGTTCAACGACAGCGTAGTACGGGGCAGACTCATTTGGATTCGGTCATTGTTTTAAGGTCGGATGCCCTTTCTGACATCACGCCATTTTCGAGATTAAAATATCACTTCAGGTTTGACCTGGATTCGCACTCAGCGTTTTGGATGAGGATGCAGCAGTTAAGCCAATGAGTTGATTACGCTTACCAACAACATATCTAATGTGTCAATAAAATTTAAATATTTGGGCAGATGGTTACGTTTTGACCGGGACTCTTCAAAACAAATTAAATGTAGATGTGAAATTACTACACTTCTTTCTGAAAATATGAGAAGTTTTACCCTAAGGTGAAATTAATTTGAAATTAAAAATGCGTCATTCGCAATGCTATGTCTTGTCAATTAATTCTGGACGTCAGCGGTCAACTGTCATTCGTGACATTTCAGTAATATTACAGGAGAGTAGACGGAGTCTACTTAAGTGCATATGCTTTTACACTTCGGCACACGTAAGAGCACGCATATCAAAATTTTGATTCGGTATTCAACTAACACATACAAAATTAAGAGGAGGCCGATTGCCATATGACCCTTTTGGTCGCCTTCTACGACAGGCAGGGATTAACTCTGAATGTATTCAGCCACTCCTATCCACAGGGCGTCCAACACAAGGCACCAAAGCCACAATGCATTTCCGTGGATAGTTCACCCCGTTTAGTCGCCTCTTACGACAGGCAGATGATGATGATGCTTGTTGTTTAAAGGGGCCTAACATCGAGGTAATCGGCCCCTAATGGGACGAAATGAAATAACAAAAAATTCAAATTCATCCACCGACCACAATAAAATAAACAATGTCATGAAGAATGAATGGGTGGACATGAACCCTACAAAAAAAAAATAAAAAAAACAGTGGATCAGACTCAAAAATAAGGTAGTTAGAGTATTACTGACTAAGGGACCATTTATTAAGCACAATGATGCTTGATGTCTGAAGGGGTGCTAAATTCACGTCTAAGGCCCCATAGAATGGTACATGTCGCGAGTAAAGTAGAACCATGGTATTTGTCTTTTGGGGGTACTGATCAAAAGTAGCGAAGACTCACTGTGGTCCACACAAGATGGTACTACTCACAAGTATTGCAATTCGTACAGGGAACGCAGACCTATGGTGTTACTCACACAATGGCGCCACTCACAGACAACGCAAACCGGTAAGGTTCCTCACCTAGGTGTACTAGTCACGGGCGCCGGTATTCCCGTGGTGTTCCTCACATAGTGGGTACCAATCACAGGCAATGCTGACCCACGGTGCCGCTCATATAGCGGCACAACTCACAGGCTACGCCCAGACCCGCGGTGTTGCTCACATGGGTACAACGCACGGGTACTGGAATCCACCAGGCCAGGGTTTTTACTGCAACTAATCACAAACCTATTTCGTACCAATTTAGTGATACTACTCGCAAGTACATGCAACCCATGGTGTTCCCCGCTTGATGGTCCGAATCAAAAGTAGTTTCATGATTCTAATTCAATCATCCCTTGGTCGCCCCTTGTAGTCGCCTCTTACGACAGGCAGGGGATACCGCGGGTGTATTCTGTATGTGCGTTCCCCACCCGCAGGGGGTGGTGTGTTTGGTCCGCGAGAGGTATTTTATTTCCCTCAAGTCCGCCGGCAAGCTGGTTAGGACCTCCCTATCCGCCACCTGGGACGCGCCACGTGGGAGTATCACCTCTCCCCCTGCTACGCCTGCGTAGCAGGTTCGTGGTCGGAGAAAGAACAAGAGTTGGCCAAGGGAGGCCGGAAGGGATAGACGAAAGTGAGGAGCCTGGCATAAGTGGAAGCAATACCAGGACTCAGCTAAGGGCCCCGTGGTCGCCAAACCACACTTCCGAGTTGAGAGCCCCTGGGGCCCCTTTTAGTCGCTTCTTACTACAAGCTGGGGATACCGTGTGTGTATTCTTCATCTGCGTCGCCCACCCACATGGGGGTGGTTTTTTGAAGTGAACGCTTTTAATACCGCACAGCTACTTGCTCGGTAAAACTACAACTCATATAGATAGTTGGGAATGTGGTTAATTTAGCCGAACATTGGGGTAACCGACCTCGGTTTTTCTACATCTGTATGTTAGCCAGGAAGATCATATGTTTATTTTGGAAATTAGGATGAGTCAAAATGTCGCCCTATCGTCACTAATTTTTGTCCCTTCTAGAACTCTTATAACATCAGTGTTTTACCTCAGCAACCATTAAATAGTCCTTCTACTGGAGCCTCTATTTTCCTACTTCATTGGCATTTAATACGGGTCTTGATAAGTTATTCTGTATGATTACTCAGACTAGCACTGACGGTAGACTGCAGGTCTTCGAAGCTGAAGTTGGTGGGTTCGTTCCTGGATTGGTTTTACATTTAACAGGCTCCTTTTACGGTTTTCGGTGACGGAGACACCAAGACGCGGGAATGTTTGGTTTTATTACGTTCTGGCAAATCTACCGACACGACGCTGGCGTATTCAAGCACTTTCGAATACCTCCACACTGAGCCAGGATGAACTCTGCCATTTGGAATCTGAAGGCCAGATCTCAATCCTGTATACGATGTGCCCGTATAACTAACTGCCAACCTGCCGGAGCGGTTTATAAAGGCAAATCATCCATAAGGAGTAAACGTAGAAATATTATTTTCCTCCATGCACAATAACGTGTCCCTTTATTTTATTTGCATTCTGTGGTTAGACAATGGTCACCCCTAGGCCGAATGGCGAGTATCCAACAGCGGCCAGTGTGATGTTATAAAACTGAGGGAAGTGTGTGTCGCATTTAAAGTGAGCATTAGGTCCCGCCCAGCCTCGCCTTATATTAGCCTATCCGCTTAGCACGAAGTCCAGTGTGTCGCCACACTCAGGGCAAGAAGACGTTCACTTTCTTTACGTGACATCAGTACGACTTTCTCCTAACGACATACCACCTAATTCAAGCCGCGCACATGCAATTGGCGTTCAGTGACTAAGTTAAAGTAACTCAGTGTAACGTTGCGCTGTAATGCGCTCTCCCTAACAGAAATTAATGTATTTTTTTAACTCGCATTCCGCTACAACTTACTGCTGTAAATAGTTAACCGACGTTAACAAAAAACAAGGAGAAAAACGCGAGGTGAACGATCATTGTCTACAAATCATAATCTTATTTGTATACTAACCAAATTAATTGATTAATCTATATAAATTAATTTTCTTTCCTTACAATTCATATTTTTCCCACATTCCATTTTTAATCCGAAAGAGTCCGATTGTCTGGCTGACCAGTCAGACCATCCAGGGCTTTTATCCCCTGGACCTTCTTCTCACTCAGATAGACCGGACAATTTCTATGTCGAGGAGAATGAAGGCCAGGGTAGTTAGAGCCGTAAGCTTCTTTTTCATACGTACCACACACAGATTTATTCCAACAACGAGATACCATCTGTCCGAACCTTCGACATTGATAGCACCGCATTGGAGGCGGAATGTACGGCCTCACATCGCAGTGATTGGCTGTTACCTTGACTTCATCTGATGATGATGATGATGATGCTTGTTGTTTAAAGGGCCCTAACATCGAGTTCATCGGTCCCCAATGGTACGAAATTAGACGAAATGGAATGACAAATTAAAAGTCAAAAATTCTCCACTGACCAAAATTCAAAATGTGAGGACGAAGAAATAATGGGTGGATATGAACTTCAAATAATCAGTGGATGCGACCCGCAATACTTTACATTCATAGAAAATGACGGAAGAACAATGGGATTACTAACCAAGGGACTGCTGCTATAGCATAACACTAAATCGAATCATTATGCTTGCAGTCTAAAGAGGGGTCCAAAATCCAAGTTATCGGCCCCTCATAATGGTACGTGTACCGGGCGGTACACCTCTACACCGTTTATTTAAAAGTTGCGCCAGTTGAAACTCCTCTTCTGGAGGAAGATTGAACTTTATCTACTCTATTAATTCTCTACTTTCTCAGAAGATGTCACCACGTGGAAAATTTTGAGTTTTTGAACTGTGTCACTTTTGATGTGTTTTTGTTTCGCTTGAAGTAAGAAGTGTGAACTTTCTCTTCTAGAGGACACTACTGAAGATCAACAATAGCGCACCCTAGTGCGGAGTCAAAGAACTATTTTGTTGGAGAAATTTTTATTTCAAAAGTTTGTTTCTTGTTAAATTTCTTTCTGTTATTGTTTAAGTTGGCTGTATACTCCTCTTTTTCCCCTTGTTTTAGATTTATCCAATCCCGAATTTCTTTTAGTAATTTCTGACCAATCTGGTGTATCTTCCCCCAACTTGTATCTGTTGCGGGGTCCTATCCAATAAAAACATTGTGGGCGGGTGTTTTCATTCCCCTAACGCCTAGAAACTTCCGCGAGAGTATATAAACTGCTGATTTTAGGGTCTCCGGGCCACTTCTGTTCCATCTTTCAGTGTATTAAGTACATAGCAGGAGGCGGGAAGCGCCTCTTTCCTCGGCGGCGGTCAACAATAAGGTAATGGCCGATTAATAAATTTTTTCTTTTCTTGCTCAGCAGTTTAACTTTCGGGGCGGGTTCTAAGCGTTCAACCATGTAACCTTTTCCTAAAATGTAAAAACAACTGGTATCTATTCTATTTTAAAACGACATATCGGGATAGAGAGTGCTTAACCCTCTCGAGCTCCCACTCACATCGTCTTGAGGTGAACTTATTCTCTCAACCAATTCTTCCGTAATGTAATGTAAATTGCTATTAAGTCACCTCTGTAGTATGGGATTAGCCCTTGTAATAACGGCCTAGTGCCAAAGTAGGTTTTAAAATCAAAGTGTATTAGGAGTGCAAGTTCGCCTCCTCTCAAATTGTTTTAGAGGTCATTCAATTAACCTGCTTTTCATTTAATAGACCTCAGTAGATTGGGTATTTTACCCCTGTGTTTATGTCCGTTGAGGACAACTTGAAGGTGGAGTTTGGTGTGGCCTAGGAGAGGCTTAAATTAAAGAGCGTGTGGCTCTTTTGGAAACGGAGTGTTGTATGCCTCGAGGAGGCTTTACTGTGTAATTTGGAGCAAGTGCTCCAGGGTTTGATTGGGGTCTTCTGCCCCTTTGTTAAAATTTGTATATCGGAAAGTTGGGCTAGTTGCTCAAAAATTGTGAACTCAGGGCTCGAAGCCCAAACTCTGTAATCCCTGTAATTGTACATTTCAAATTGTGTTTCGGCTACTAAGTACCTGTTCTTTGTTATTACTTAATATTGAAAAGGAAATATAACCTTGTTAACTTTTACATTAACTTTGATTCCGTAGTTTGAGACCCATTCACGCCCGCACCTTCTTACACCTCTACCTACCACCAAAACACGGTAACAGTACGTATCGGTAGGAAAGTAGAACCATGGTATGTGTCATGTTGGGGTACTAATCAAAAGTAGCGAAGACTCACGGTGGCCCACGCAAGATGGTACTACTCACAAGTATTGTACTTCGTACAGGTAACGCAGACCTATGGAGTTTCTTACACAATGGCGCCACTCATAGCCAACGCAAACCGATGAGGTTCCTCACCTAGGTGTACTAGGCACGGGTGCCGGTATTCCTGTGGTGTTCCTCACATAGTGGGTACTAATCACAGGCAACGCAGGCCAACGGTGTCGCTCATATAGTGGTACAACACACAGGCAACCCCCATACCCGCGGTGTTGCTCACATGGGTACGACGCACGGGTACTGGAAACTCACAGGCAAGGCTCTTTGCTGCTACTAATGACAAACCTATTTCATACCTCATATAGTGGTACTATTCGCAAGTAAAGGCAACCCATGGTGTTCCCCACGTGATGGTACGAATCGAAAGTAGTTTCATGGTTCTAATTCAATGATCCCCTGGTCGCCCCTTTTTGTCGCCTCTCACGACAGGCAGGTGATACCGTGGGTGTGTTTTTCGTCTGCGTCCCCCGTCGGGGTCGGAAAAGAACAAGTGTTGACCAAGGGAGGTCGGACAGGATAGACGAATGTGAGGAACCTGGCACAAGTAAGTGAAAGCAATGCCAAGACTCAGCCAAGGGCCCCGTAGTCGCCAACCCACACTTCCAACTTGAGAGCCCCTTGGGCCCCTTTTAGTCGCCTCTTACGACAGGCAGGGGATAGCGTGTGTGTAGTCCTCGTCTGATTCCCTCACGCACAGGGAAACCAGAAAAGTCCTTAAGTACATTAAGGTCCTCGATTTAATGGACAGTGCGAGAGGTAGGATCTAGGCTTCTTCGCAAAGTTCTGCAACGACTTCAATCTGGACAATGGCTTTGTTCTAATAATTGGAATTATTGCCATCATGTGCTCAGTTGCAAAATCAGGCAATCATTTCAGTGGACTGTATACTACAATTTTTTTTACATTTTTAAGTCATTCCAAACCCTGTTACTTTAAATTAGGAAATCATAGTGTTCAGTAAGCTACGTCTTTTGGCATCCCTGAATGTGGAAAGCATTATTATTATGTGACTTACATAGTTATCAGAACGTTTCCTCACATCCGAAGATAATTCCTTTTTTGAACATTGTGGAAGATGTTGACTTGCTTCTAGTTCGAGTTGTGGTTTAAAAAGTGATGGCGCAACCCGGTTAACAAAAGGCCACGTGTGTTCTCTGTGTGACCCCGCCATTAGCGCGGAAATGTTATTTAGTGGAAGAAGAATCTCGGAGATAAACTCCACCACACACATATACATCCACACGCGGCGTGTAACGATACCTTCGGAAACCGCAATGCCCGATTGTTCGGGCGGGCACGCCGGGCAGAGCTGCGCCGATATGAGATTTCCTCGAGGCAAAGAGAAGTGCAATTGACAAACTGAGTGAAAGAGAGAGAAATGGAGGAAGAGAGATAGTGGGAAAGAAGTGAAGCAATGAAAGCGTGTAGAGAGGAGGACAGAGAGATTGGAAACAGGCTAGGGCTGGAGAATGGAATCCAGCAGTCGTTTCCCACACTGCATACCAGAAGCTGAAGGCAGGCAGCTTGGAAGCTCATATAAACTGGGTCTCCCCTCCCCCACCCCCCAAAATAACGTGAATCCGATCATTACAGCACAGTACGAGGGTGGAGCAGAACTGCCGCCGAGATATTATATCCCTCTTCCATATAACCAGCCGTCTCCCAGGCTTATAATAGCTGGCTGCACCACTTCTGTTGGCAGCTAACCGTACGTTATCTCTAGGTCTGTAATTACTGCAATCTCGGCTTCGAAACTTGGAAAAATAAAGATGGAATATACGATATGTTTTTCCAAAATTTAACTAGGTTGCTTATATTACTCCTGATATTCTCCACACATGGAACTTAGGACATTAAGATCGGTAGTCTCATGTTCTCAATACGCTTAGTGATCATTTAGAATATTTGGTTTAAGGGGCTTGACGTGAACATCATCGACCGCTAATGAAATGAGGTGAGATGAGATGAAATAAAATTATTCATGTTTGCACTTTTCCCAGTTTCCTGCAGCCAGAACTTAACGTCGATCTGAGTATCATTTTTTGCACAGATAATCTTCATGAGACACAATCTGTGTGGAGAGATGGTTGGTAAAGATATATGTTGTGTGTAGATGAAGATACTTATATTAAGACGAACACTTACACCCAATTGTTTTCTTTCTTGTTTTCTATTTTTCTTATTATAACCTGCTTTACGTCGCACCGACACCAATAGGTTTTACGGCGACGATGGGATAGGAAAAAGCTAGGAGTAGGAAGGAAACGAACGTGGCCTTAATGTACCGCCCCAGAATTTAACTGGTGTGAAAATTGGAAATGACTGAAAACTATTTGCAGGGCTGCCAACATTGGGATACGAACTCACCATCTCCCGAATACAAGCTGATAACTACGTGATCCACACCGCGTGGGAACATACTCGGTACTTATAACCAGTCCAGGAGCAAGAGGTATTAACCACTCGCAGTCAAATACACGAACGAGACCGGTAGTCGAAACCTAGATCCTCGAACCAAAGATCAATCCTTAAGGCCAAGATGAAATGGTGATGAAATTAAATTAAGACTTTAAATACCTCCTCTGGCTAAGGGGAATGTAGAAGAGAGCATTAAAATAGTCGGTAGTACTTAAAAACCACGCTTTGTTACAATTAAAATTGGGTTGTTAATCTTAAAATTCACGAAATTCGAAAATTCTTCAGTTCAGTTGAAACTAATACACTTCGTTAAAGAAAATACTCGGTTGTATTAATTTCTTAAGCTAACACAATTTTATAAAAATCCTAAGGTAAATTATAAATAATCTTAAAAACTGTTAAGAACTTTTCTTTTGTTAGTGGTTTATCGCCGGACTAACACATAGAAGGATTTTGGCGACGGAAGTATAGGAAAGAGAAGATAGCGGCCGTGGCTTTACTTAAGGGACAGGCCCAGGATTTGCCCGGTTTTAAAATGGGAAACCACAGAAAACTCTGTTCAGGTCCGCCAACAGTGGGATTCGAACTCACTCTCCCCGAATGCAAGCTCACAGCTACGCGACCCTAATCACGTAGCCAACTCGCTCGGTTTAAGAACAAGTTAAAAGTCTATCCTAATTTAAAACCAATAAAATAATTTAGTGTCCCCCAGAAACCGGACGACATGACCCTCTCATCGCTCGTCATCTTGATGGTAGTTAATTTTAGATTCTGGCGGAGGAAAACAGAGTCCATGCAGCTTGTGAAGAAACATGTATCGCGCTGAAATGTTCGCTGGCAGTAAAGGGTCTTCACTCTTCAGTAGCCAACGGGTGCAGCCGTGTTGAAACACAATATCCCGTGAGACCTCCGAAGTTAAGGAACATTAGGCGTGGTCAAGATTTGGATGGCTTGCCACGCACTGTTGGTGGGGGTGGGGGAAGGAAGTGAATGAAGGAGCGGAATGGAATTCGAACCCTACCGTACGTAAATTCCGGCTCAAGCTCGCCTCTGGGGAGGTTCGAACCTGCCTTCGGGCAGAATACACCCTTTCCTTCACTCTTCAATAAGCGAATACAGTGCCGTAGACAGCGGAATACCACTGATTCTTTCCAGAATGTCCCAAAAGGTTTTCTCCATTCCTTAGGTGTCCCTCTTATTGCTCTGCGCTCATTGAACAGGCGAATAGCCTACTAGTTTCGAAAGATTTACCAGCACGTAAACGATGATGATGATGCTTGTTGTTTTAAGGGGCCTAACAGGGAAGGTCATCGGCCCCCAATGGAACGAGCTTCAACGAAATGAAACGATAAACTTCAAAATGTATCCACTGACTAAAACAAAAACGAATGACGATGAAAAAATTATCATGAATCCAACAATCAGTGGATCCAATTCACAGTGCCTTCTTTTCTGAGATGCTTGTTATAAAAAAGGGTCCAAATCCAGATTACTAATCACTGAGAAGGCATAACCATGGTGTTCCACCTATAGTGGTACTAATCACAGGTAATGCAGATCCATGATATTTCACAAAAGTGAAGGATTGATACTTCTGGACTTGCTGAGTACGACTGATGAAATTAAATAAGTGAGTGGACCATGATGTCAAATTTAACAAAATAATGGGAGTGATAAATAAATAACGGCAGCACCTATATTAAAATAAATTAGATATATAGGTTTCAAAACCTAATAAAAAGAAAATACCCTATATATATGAAAACTTATATAAATAACATCTAAGAGTAAAATAAATGTCTAGACTATGATTTCAAAGTTACTAAATTTAAGAAAAACAATTTTAATATCTTATTTAATTCAAAAGTAAGCCATTATCCTTCATAAACTGGACAGCGAGATCTGCTGACTGCTCATTGTATTAATATATGGGAAACATTGTGATGAGTAATTTTAGACCTCATGATGATGCTGATGATGCTTGTTATTTAAAGGGGCCTAGCATCGAACTCATCGGTCCCTAATGGTACGAAATGATGATGATGATGATGATGATGATGCTTGTTGTTTTAAGGGGCCTAACATCGAAGGTCATCGGCCCCTAATGTTACGAAATGAAATGTTAACCAAAAAATATAAAACATCCACTGACCAAAATAAAAAAATGTCATGAAGAATGAATGGATGGACATGAACCCGGAAAAAACCAACCAACAAACAAACAAACAAAGAACAGTGGATCCATATCGAAAGAAGATCAAAATATAAGAGTATTACTGACCAAGGGACTACTAACAAAGACAATCTTGGAAAAAGTATGCTTTGTGGCTAAAGGGGTCCAAAATCCAGTTCTAAGGCCCCTCAGAATGGTACTTATCACTAGTAAAGTAGAACCATGGTATTTGTCAAGTTAGGGTAATAATCAAAAGTAGCGAAGACTCACGGTGTTCAACACATGATGGTACTACTCGCAAGTATTGTACGCCGTACAGGTAACGCAGACCTATGGTGTTCTCACACAATGGCGCCACTCATAGCCAACGCAAACCGATGGGGTTCCTCACCAAGTTGTACTAATCACAGGCAACGCAGACCCACGATGTCGCTCATATAGTGGTACTAAGCACAGGCAACGCCCAGACCCGTAGTGTTGCTCACATGGGTACTACTCACGGGTACTGGCAACCCACAGTGACCCTCTTGCTGCTGCTACTAAGCACAAACCCATTGTGTACCTAACATAGTGGTACTACTCGCAAGAAAAGGCGACCCATGGTTTTCCCCGCGTGATGGTAATAATCAAAAGTAGTTTCATGTTTCCATATCCGTCATCCCTTGGTCGCCCCTTTTAGTCGCCTCTCACGACAGGCAGGGGATACCGCGGGTGTATTCTGATGATGATGATGATGATGCTTTTTGTTTTAAGGGGCCTAACATCGAAGGTCATCGGCCCCTAATGGTACGAACAAAAATTACAAAGGCATCCACTGACCAAAATAAAAATAAAAAATGTCATGAAGAATGAATGGATGGACAGGAACCCAAGAAAACACAAAACAAACAAACAAAAACAAAAACCAGTGGATCGGATTCAATAGAGAACGAAAAGAACATTATTACCGACCAAGGAACCACTTATAAAGCACAAAGATGCTTGGTGTCTAAAGGGGGTGCAAAATCCATGTCTAAGGCCCCACAGAATGGTACATGTCGCGAGTAAAATAGAACCATGGTATGTGTCACGTTGGGGTATTAATCAGAAGTAGCGAGGACTCACGGTGTTCCACAAAAGATGGTACTACTCACAAGTATTGTACTTCGTACAGGTAACGCAGACCTATGGTGTTTCGCACACAATGGCGCCACCCACAGTCAACGCAAACCGATGAGTTTCCTCACCTAGGGTACTAGTCACGGGAGCCGGTCCCAAGGGCCCCGTGGTGTTCCGCATATAGTGAGTACTAATCACAGGCAAGGCAGACCCACGATGTCGCTCATATAGTGGTACAACTCACAGGCTACGCCCAGACCCGCGGTGTTGCCCACATGGGTACAACGCACGGGTACTGGAATCCACCAGGCCAGGCTTTTTACTGCAACGAATCACAAACATACTTCGTACCATGTTGGTGATACTACTCGCAAGTACATGCAACCCATGGTGTTCCCCGCATGATGGTACGAATCAAGAGTCGTTTCATGGTTCTAATTCATTCATCCCTTGGTCTCCCCTTTTAGTCGCCTCGCACGACAGGCAGGGGATACCGTGGGTGTATTATTCGTCAGCCTCCCCCACCCACAGGGGGTGTGTGTTTGGTCCGCGAGAGGTATTTTATTTCCCTCAAGTCCGCCGGCAAGCCGGTTAGGACCCCCCTACCCGCCACCTGGGACGCGCCACGTGGGAGTATCACCTCTCCCCCTGCTACGCCTGCGTAGCAGGTTCGTGGTAAAAATTGCCTGTCTCTCAGCAGACTGCAGAACACAAATATTTATAAACTTCTGTACCGATAATAATAATCTTCAATATCAACAAAAAAGGAAACCTGTGAAATAAAATCTTTCTATGAAAGGTAACATAGCTTACGATTCCTCTCTGGTAAGTCATTAGGCCTACAGCAAATTTTACTCAATTCTCTGAATACATTGTTTAAAAAGTACATGACTGCAGAAATCATTCTAAAACAATCAGATACATGTTTTATCATTTTCTGAATATGAAATTCCGGCTCTGCGGTGTAGGGGTAGCGTGTCTACTTCTTACCCGGAGGCCCCGGGTTCAATCCACGGCCAGGTCAGAGATTTGTACCTGGATATGAGTGCTGGTTCAAGGTTCGCTCAGCCTACGTGATTACAATTACGGAGATATCTGACGGTGAGATAACGGCCGAAAGGATTCGCCGTGCTGACCACATGACACCTCGTAATCTGTAGGCCTGCAGGCTGAGCAGCGGTCCCTTGGTAGGCCATGGCCTTTCGGGCCTTTTGTGCCATGGGATTTGGTTTGGTTTGGATACGAAATAACGTAACTGGATGAGCAGAAGTTAAGTTACTGTATCATTATTGTGTGATTTGGATTTAGGTAAATGCTGCCTGATATTTGTTACACTAGTGCTAGTCTTCTGTTGTGTATTTCTTAAAATGAAATGAATGTATAGGGTTAGTTTGAGTTTCTCTGCGTGGTTTAGGGTTAAGTTTTATTTTTACCAATTTGATTTACGTCGTACCGATACAGATAGGTCTTATCGCGACGATGGGATAGGAAAGCCTTAGGAATGAGAAGGAAGAGCCCGTGGCCTTAATTAAAGTCAGCCGCAGCATTTGCCTGGTGTGAAAATGTGAAACCACGGGAAACCATCTTCAGGGCTGCCGACAGTGGGGTTCGAACTTCGAACCCACTTTATCCCGGATGTAAGCTCACAGCTGTGCGGTCCTAACCGAACGGCCAACTTGCCCGGTTAGGCTTAAGTAAGAATGGTATCATTTAAGATGTAAAACCCTCCTTATAATATTATCTGCTTGAATAATACTGCTTTTACTAACTCATTCCGAATTAACATTATCTGAGCACATAAAAATTGAAAGTGCGTTCTAATTTTTCTCTAATATGAGCACCATGATTTACACCAGAATGGAAATAGGTGAAACTGAAAGTAAAGCACTTGCAAACAAAAAGATTAACATCATAGTGAACAGTTATTTTGATTAGCGTTTTCTACTGCAGACTAGGATTGACAAGACTGTAATGAGCTTTATTTAGACTTTATATTGTCAGATCTTACTGGAATAGCGTATTAACAATTGTATTCTTTTATTATAAAGCAAATGGGAAAAATTGGAGAAATGAAGACACACGATACTAATAAATCATTTTTTAGATAACTGATAATTTGAAGCAATACCTTACCCTTATATTAAAAGGTTTTATCAAGTTCTATCAATCATATCTTACGGATTCTAGGCCCAGGTTTATCAAATTTGTAATACCGCAACACAGTTTACGTGAAAAATATGTAGCCTTTTTCAGAACAGCTGTTTAGTTCTAAACAATTATCTCCGATGAATTGGAAAAAGGCAAACAAAAAAGAAGAAGCAGCCTAAATATTCAAAATGTCATGTCCATGCGTTCTCTGAATCAATCACCCTATAACCTGTTTAGTTCTCGATTATGGTAAATTAACGTTATTTTATAACAGTTCTATTTCTACTCACATGTGAAAAGAAATACCAGATCCCTTCCGATAGCAACCTGTACAAATGAAGGCTGCGCACGAATTCACCCTCGTGAATATCTTTCCATTCTACAGGTAAGGCCTAACTTTAGGCCTAATATTGCCGAAACTACTGTAATATATCAGTTCCCACATTCCTTGAAAATATTTGACAATATTTTAACACTCCGTTACATATAATACTAAAATAGATCCACTAACAGGCATGATTAAAATGAAATCGAAAACATGCAAGGGTCTGTAAACATTACAACGTGCTAGTCATCCATTCGAAGCTGAAGCGCCCGCAACATGGCGATGCGCGAAAGTGTTCAATATTCCGCATAGCATCAGCGCGCTCTGTGAGTCTAGATAAGTAATATTAAAGTCTTTGGGCATTACCTACACAGGTATACACAGGGATCAGTCTTATTTCTTCAGTAAGCAAATGTGAAAGAAAATGCTACGACAGACTGAAGGTGGCGTATCAATATCGCTTCTTCCTTGAAGACGACTTCTATACCTTCGTTGTACCTTTTATCGCTCTCAGCGTGTTTGAAGTATGAATGATATGGCACAAACCTTCAATAGAAAACGCAAGTACTAGCTTTAGCGCATATAATTTATTAACGCGAATAATTTACGGTAACAAGGATATTTTCACGATTTCTTCCTAAGGCTTAGCAGCAAGTTCCGTATTCCACTATATCAGTATATGGGAAACATGGTGCTAAATAATTTTAGATCACATGAATATGTATTTATTTTATTTGTTTAGCGTAGGAAACATTAAACATTCTTAAAATAAAACAAAAGGAAAAGAAAATTGAAAGACTGGAAGTGTATAAGGCTATCGCCTAGGTGGCAGATTCCCTAGCAGTTGTTTACTTGATGATTATGATGCGTGTTTTAAGGGGCCTAATATCGAAGGTCATCGGCCCCTAATGGTACGAAATGAAATGGCAACTAAAAAGTTCAAAATCATCCACTGACCAAAATAAGAAAATGTCATGAAGAATGAATGGATGGACATGAAACCCCCTCCCAAAAAAAATAAACAAACAAAATAACAGTGGATCGGACGCAAAAAAGATCATAAATAACACAATTACTGACCAAGCGACCACTTATAAACCATAATTCTGAATCGAGGATGCTTCATGTTTGAAGTGGTCAAAAATCCAGGTCAAAGGCCCCTCAGAATGGTACTTATCGCTAGTAAAGAAGAACCATGGTATTTGTCATGTTAGGGTACTAATCAAAAGTAACGAAGACTCACGGTGTTCCACACAAGATGGTACTACTCACAAGTATTGTACTTCGTACAGGTAACGCAGACCTATGGTGTTTCTCACACAATGGCGCCACTCATAGCCAACGCAACCGATGAGTTTCCTCACCACTAGTCACGGGTGCCGGTATTCCCGTGGTGTTCGTCACATAATGGGTACTAATCACAGACAACGCAGACCCACAGTGTCGCTCATATAATGTTGCAACTCACAGGCAACGCCCAGACCCGCGGTGTTGCTCAGGTGGGTACGACGCACAGGTACTGGAAACCCACAGACCAGCCTCTTAGCTGCTACTGATCATAAACCTATTTCGTACCTAACATAGTGGTACTACTCGCAAGTACAGGCAACCCATGGTATTCCCCGCGTGATGGTACGAATCAAAAGTAGTTTCATGGTTGTAATTCAATCATCGCATGGTCACCCCTTTTAGTCGCCTCTCACGATAGGCAGGGGATACCGTGGCTGTATTTTTCGTCTCCGTCCCCCACCCACAGGGGGTAAAGAGAGAGAGAAAATAAGAAGAAAGAAGGGATCCGTCACTTCGAAAGATGAAGTCACGGACGTAAGAAAGGCAAGGGCCACGAAGGGCGTGAAAATGAAACACTCCCTAGGCCTGGAATGCTCTAATACCGTCGGGGTCGGAAAAGAACAAGAGTTCACCAAGGGAGGTCGGAGAGAATAGACGAAAGTGAGGAGCCTGGCACAAGTAAGTGGAAGCAATGCCAAGACTCAGCTAAGGGCCCCGTGGTCACCAATCCATACTCCCAAGTTGAGAGCCCCTTGGGCCCCTTTTAGTCGCCTCTTACGACAGGCAGGGGATAACATGTTTGTCCCTCACCCGCAAGGGGTATTGTAATTGGTCCGCGAGAGGTTTTTTTTTTTTCCCTCAAGTCCGCCGGCAAGCCGGTTAAGACCCCCCTATCCGCCACCTGGGACGCGCCACGTTGGAGTATCACCTCTCCCCCTGCTACGCCAGCGTAGTAGGTTCATGGGGTCGGAGATTACACATGGTTAATTCCTCCAGCTCGGGGAATGGGTTTTTGCGAACGTCTTCATAGACATCACATTACTGACCACTACAAGAACGTACGATAGTGAATCTTTCTCTTCACAAATGGTTGATATGAGCAGGAACTTTATTTAAATGTAAATTTTTATTTAGCTACTTTCTATCTAGAAGTATTCAAATTTTGCAGAACACTGATATTCGTTACATTAATGCTAGTTAGAGCTGACCACGAAAAGAACCGGAGGAAGTCCAGAAAAGGAAAAGAAGTCTAACGGTAGTAGTTAAAACTCTTCTATGAGTTAAGTACAATTGGGCAACAAATTATATTGACAATAAAAGTAGAAGGGAAATGATTATGATGGATGATGATGCTTGTTGTTTAAAGGGGCCTAATATCGAGGTCATCGGCCCCTAATGGTACGTAATGAAATTAAATGGAATGGCAAATTAAAAGTACAAAATCCTCCACTGACCAGAGTTCAAAACGTGTGCACGAAGATTGAATGGATGGATGGAATATGAATTTAAAACAATCAGTGGAACCGACCCACAACGCCTCACATTCACAGAAGCTGGCGTAAAACAACAATATCACTGACCAAGGGACTACTTCTATAGCATAATACGGAATCGATGATGCTTGTAGTCGGAAAGAGTCCAAAACCAAGTCAGCGGCCCCTCATAAAGGTACTTGTCGCTAGAAAAGTATAACCATGGTATTTGCCCATGTTGTGGTACTAATCAAAAGTAGCGTAAACTCGCGGTATTCCACACATTATGGTACTATTCACAGGTAATGAAATTCGCACATGTACTACGTATTACAGACCTAATGTGATTCGCACATTGCGGCGCCATTGACAGGCAACGCAAACCTATGGTGTCCATCACGTAAGTGTACTAACCACGGGGACTCGCGCTATCCCGTGGCGTTCCTCGTATAGTGGGTACTAATCATAGTCAAGCCAGAACCATCGGTTCTGTCATCCGATGGTGTCGATCATATAATGCTACTAATCACAGGTACTGTAAAAGCCGTCGTGCCCACGTTTGCTACTAATTACAAACCTATTTGGTACCTAACATACTGGTACTACGCGCAAATAAAAGTGGCCCATCGTGTTCCCCGCGTGGTGGTACTAATCACAAGGAGTTTCATTGTTCTAATAATATAATCATCCCTTGGTCACCCCTTTGAATCACCTCTTACGACAGGCAGGGGATACCGTGATTGTATTCGTCGTCTGCGTCCCCCACCCACAGGGGTAATGTACAGCCTTAGCATTTGTCAGGTGTGAAAATGGAAAGAAAGGAAAACCATCTTTAGATCTGCCGACAAGTGGGTTCGAGCCCGCTATCTCCCGAATGCAAGCTCACAGCTGCGCGCCCCGACCGCACGGTCAACTCGCTCGGTTAGAAAGAAGAAAATGTCTATAATAAACAAGAAATCATTAAAAAACCGTGAACTTGAGCAGCACGATACAAATCAACAAGAGAGTTTTTTCTGTACGAGGTAAACTGGTCCTTCCCGTAAATAGCTTCAAATCTGCAGATATTGGACAGAAAGCATTGATTGAGACGAAATCAATTCCTGTTTGGGGAGCTTTTCAAATGGCAGTTACTAAAACGTACCTGTTACAACACCTGGAGAACTCCATCTTCCATAAATAACGGTGTGTGGTGCAACCACCCATCACTTTAGTGGCTGTATAAAGGAGGCTTCATAAACCTTAAGCAAATGAGGCGGGCAGGTTCATATCAGTAACTGGCCGACCGTCCCTAAAGGTTCCTCCTGCCCCGCCCTTCCAACTGACCCTTGCCTTCCTTCTCTTAGCACATTTGAATATCAATATTGTTCCTGCTCACACCATTTATCACACTCACACCCTCTCTGGGGTGTCTTTTCCAACACCGAGTACAAATTTTCGATTTCACAGTCAGAAACTCTACTCTGCTGTTCCCTCTCCTCTACACTCAGCTGAAGCAAAGCAACAAAAAAATATTCAATTAAACTATAATATGGTGGGGAGGAAGCCTGTGGGACTACATAAGGAAGCAATCCCCTACCCCGCTCTGCCTACCAACCAATGCAGTAGTTCTCCGGAACATCTCTATATTATCTACACCAGTTGGCTGCATAAATTCATGGCAGTCATCCATAAAAACGAAACCACGCTCCTGCTGAATGCATCAGGGTTCTGCTATTTGATCAACGAGATTGCCAAGCGCAGTACGATTCATGCGGGAATTGGAGACGAAGTTCACTTTTATACTGTATATATTATAAAAGAAATGTCAGTCCGTATTGATACAATCAACCAAATGTTTATGTGCCATGAACCTTATTCCTTACATTGAATGCTGATTGGCCATCATTAGCTATCACAAAGAACCTAGGCTTTACTAAACCAGCGTAATCGAAAAATATGGACGGTGGGAGATTCTTTTAACAAACGAAGCAATCTGATGATTATGATGATGCTGATGATGATGATGATTGTTGTTTAAAGGGGCCTAACATCTAGGTCATCGGCCCCTAATGGTACAAAATGTAATGAAAGTTTAAAAGTTAAAAATCATCCACTGACCAAAATAAAAAATGTCATTAAGAATGAATGGATGGACATGAAACCCCGCCAAAAAAACAGTGGATCCGACTCAAAAAATCATAAATAAGAGTATTACTGACCAAGCGACCACTTATAAAAAGACAATCCTGAATCGAGGATGCTTCATGTCTGAAGTGGTCAAAAATCCAGGTCAAAGGCCCCTCAGAATGGTACTTATCGCTAGTAAAGGAGAACCATGGTATTTGTCATGTTAGGGTACTAATCAAAAGTAGCGAAGACTCACGGTGTTCCACACATGATGGTACTACTCACAAGTATTGTACGTCGTACAAGTAACGCAGACCTATGGTGTTTCTCACACAATGGCGCCACTCAGAGCCAACGCAAACCGATGAGGTTCCTCACCTAGGTGTACTAACCACACGAAGGGCGTGAAAATGAAAGACTTCCTAGGCCTCGAATGATCTAATACCGTCGGGTTCGGAGAAGAACAAGAGTTGACCAAGGGAGGTCGGACAGGATAGACGAAAGTGAGGAGCCTGGCACAAGTAAGTGGAAGCAATGCCAAGACTCAGCTTAGGGCCCCGTGGTCGCAATCCACACTCCCAAGTTGGGAGCCCCTTGGGCCCCTTTTAGTCGCCTCTTACGACAGGCAGGGGATACCGCGAATGTATTCTACATTTGCGTCCTCCACCGGCAGGGGTTTTTCTCACTATTCCGATGTTAAAGGAAAACATTTACAAGGATATACGTTGCAGATATATTCGTAAATTTAAACTGGAGTCTGTATTTCCGTATCTAATATTTAAGGCAATATCTTCAAAACGTAGCCTTGCTACTGGATTGCCACTCATCTGACGAAAAGGGACTTCTTTGAAAGTCGGCAGTAGAATATCGACTAACTCTTAATATGGTCCCAGATTTAAAGCTGTACTGGATCGAGCGGAATTAGATTTCCGTCCTGCTTGGTTGAGACTTTTCTAGTGCAGGGTATAAATAATGTAACGATGGGATGGTTGGAATTTCCCCGTCTCCAGAGCAATGCGCGGATGCCAACATTCCAGCGCTGAAAATCACTCCGTGCAATATGTGCGAGAGGTCAGCTGTGTAATGGTCGGCCGGAGCCCAAGGATTGCGGATAGTCGTAGCTTACTCCAATGAAAACCACGAAGTACACTCTGAATTCATTGAAAATTGTACCTATAAATACTACCTTCAATTGCACGTTACGGATCTGAAATAAACTTACAAACTAAAGTGATTATGAGAGTCTAATCCCGGAGCAGTCAGTAGGCATTTAGATGATGATGATGATGATGATGATGATGATGATGCTTGTTGTTTAGAGGGGCCTAACATCGAGGCCATCGGCCCCTAATGGTACGAAATGAAATGACAACAAAAAGTTCAAAAAATACACTGACCAAAATAAATAAAAATGTCATGAAGAATGAATGGATGGACATGAACCGTACAAAAAAACCAGTGGATCAGACACAAAAAAAGGTCGTGAATAATAGTGTACCGGATGGTATACCTATACGCCGCACATTTGAATTTTCCGCCTTTAAGTACTCCTCTACAGGAGAAACTCTCAACTTTAACAGCTGTATCAACTCATAAGTTTTCTCAGAAGATGTCACTACCGTAAATTTTGTGATTACGAAGTTGTCAGTACTGTGTGGAGTTCAACTTGTTTTGTTTTCTATTGATCAAGAAGTGTGGACATCCTCTGATAGATGTCTCTACAAAAAACTATGGCCATGCACCCTGGTGCGAGGTGGAAGAACTTTATTTGAAGAAATTTTGTATTCATAAGTTTGTTCTTTAATAAATTTCATTCTTTCATTTGTGGGTTGGCAATATAAATCTTTTCTTGCCGCCAGTTTTGAACTTAGCCAATCCAGACTTTTTGTAATTAATTTTTGATCAATCGTGTCTTTCTTCTTCAATTTTGATGTGTAACTTTTAGCCAGCCAGTAAACGACTGTGGGTGTGTCTTAATTATTCATGAAAGGTCTCGAATCTTCCCAGAGAGTATAAAAACTGCTGATTTTCTTGTCTCTCGGCCACTCGAACAACATCTAGCCTAGTGTATGGAAGTGTAGCAGGAGGCGGGAAGCGCTTCTTTCATCCGGCAGCACCTCTTCAACAAGGTAATGGCCACTTAACATCTTTATTTCTCGCTAGCTCAGCAGTCTAAACCGCGGGGAAGGTCCGAAACCTTTACTATGTAACCTATCTTGAAACATGTAATTTGCCGTCGCTTTTGTAAAACACACATCTTTAACTGTAAAACGGGGATAGAGAGTGCTTTACCCTCTTGAGCTCCCCTTCATTTTTGGTTTGAGTTAAACTGCTGAGCTAGCAAGAAATAAAGATGTTAAATGGCCATTACCTTACAGAAGAGCAGCTGCCTGATGAAAGAGGCGCTTCCCGCCTCTGCTACACGTCAATACACTAGATTAGATATTGAGAGACAAGAAAATCAGCAGTTTTTAATTTCAGGGAAGGTTCCAGACTTTTCATGAATAATTAAGACACACCCACAGGCTTTTATTGGGTAGCTTAAAGTTACACATCAAAATCGAAGAAGAAGAAGAAGAAGAAGAAGAAGAAGAAGAAGAAGAAGAAAGACACGATTGGTCAAAAATGAATTACAGAAATTCTGGATTGGCTAAGTTCAAAACTGGCGGAAAGAAAGATTAATATTGCCAACCCACAAATGAAAGAACGAAATTTAGTAAGGACGAAAACTTATGAGTACAAAATTTCTTCAAGAAAGTTCCTTCACTTCGCACCAGGGTGCATGATCACAGTTTTTAGGCAGTGAGATCTATGAGTGAATGTCCAAACTTCTTGATAAATAGTAAACAAAAACACGTCGAAATTAACCCGTGGCATCTTCAGGGGATAGGTTTAAGTAGATCCAGTTTTAAGTTCACTGTTTCTCCTGTACAGGAGTACTTTACGGCGGAAAATTCGAATGTGCGGCGTAGAGGTGTACCACCCGGTACTATAATAATAATTGTACCGGGCGGTACACCTCCACGCCGCTAGTTCAAACTTTGATGATGATGATGATGCTTGTTGTTTAAAGGGGCCTAACATCGAAGGTCATCGGCCCCTAATGGAATGAGATAAACGACATGAGAGATGATGTTAAAATTTTAAAAAACATATCCACTGACTAGAGTTTTTAAAAAAAATGATGGAGAAAAATGAGGGTGAGATTAAAACAATCAGTGGATCTAATACGCAATGCCTTATTTTCGAATAAATTAAGAGAATCTACAGAAAACCAAAAGAATAAGGCATTGCCTGGTAGTACATAATTTACGAGAGACGTTAAAATAACACATTAAAATACGCAACACAAACTAAAATTAAGTCAATAGGATAAAAGCGAAAGTGACACAAAACACACTAGGACAAAGGACAGCATCACACACGAGAAAACAGTCCACTATCCCTCATAAAGCGGACGACGAGGTCTGCTGACTGCTCGTCATCACGCAAGATAAGGGAGATAGTACTCGGAAGGTTAAGACTACGGCGCAGATCGACCAGGTCCACACACTCCGTAAGGATGTGTACCACGGTAAGATGGTCGCCGCAGGTACACACCGGAGGGGGTTCTCCTTTCAAAAGATGCGAGTGAGTCAAGATACCATGGCCGATCCGAAGACGACATAATACCACGGCTTCTCTCCGCGAAGCCCGAAGGGAAGTCCTCCATACCTTCGTTGTTCCTTTTATCGCTCTCAGCTTATTGGGAAGTGGAATGGCCTGCCACTCCATCTCCCAATGGGACATAACAAGATGTCGCAGCTGGGAGCGAATATCACTTACTGGAACCTGGAAAGGCAACGGGGGCAGTGTAACTGCCTCCTTGGCAGCCTGATCTACTAACTCGTTTCCCTCTATGCCCATGTGGCTTGGGAGCCACAGAAACGTGATTCTGGTGCCAGCATCCCAACACCCGGCCAGCAGGTCCTGGATTAGCTGCACCAGAGGGTGCCGAGGGAAACAGGTATCAATAGACTGGAGCGAACTCAAGGAGTCGGTACACAGAAGAAAGTGTCGGCGCTCATTGTACAGTGCGTACCGCAGAGCTTCATAGATAGCATAGAGCTCTGCTGTGTACACACTACAGGTTGCCGGAAGAGCAAAAAGGAACCTATCATTGTTAACAACGAACGCACAGCCCACCTTCGTATCTGTCCTTGAACCATCCGTGTAGACGACGACTGAACCTGGATAGCGGCCAACAACGGACAGGAAGAGCCTCCGATAAATCGAAGGGTCCGTGTTTTCCTTTGGGCCAGTGTGCAGATCCAGGATTACTTCAGGTCGTCGTACGACCCACGGAGGTACCCCACTTGGTTGTCTGACAAGGCAAGGAACCGAAGGTACGTCAAACAATTCGGAAATGCTATCCAAGCGTATCCCAACCGGCCACGTCGCTCGAGGACGAGCAGCGTACAGCAAACGGTTGCCATTGTTGAACACGCAAGGATAGCTTGGATGAAGTGGCATCTGTCGCAAATTTGCAGCATATGTAAGTAGAAGTTGCTGGCGCCTCAGGTGTAAAGGCGGCATACCAGACTCAGCGAGCAGGCTAGCGATGGGGCTTGTACGAAAAGCTCCCGTCGCCAACCTAACCCCGCTGTGGTGGATACTGTTCAGCTTCGCAAGAACGCTTGGTCTTGCGGAGCCATATGCTGCACTGCCGTAGTCTAACCGGGATAAAATGTGTGCCCGATAGAATCGCAGGAGCACCGTGCGGTCAGCCCCCCAAGAAGTGCTGCTAAGAAACTTAAGGATATTAAGCTTCCTAGTGCATCGCACTTTTAACTGCCGCACGTGTGGCTCCCACGATAATTTACTGTCAAAAAGGAGCCCAAGAAATCGGTAAGTGTCAACAACTGGAAGAACGACGTTGTCTAAATAAAGCTCAGGATGGGGGTGAAGAGTACGTTGACGACAAAAGTGGACAACGGAGGTCTTTGCGGCAGAAAACCGAAAGCCATGTTCTAAGGTCCACTGCTCCACCCTCCTAAGAGCGTGTTGTAATTGTCGCTCTGCGACTGCCATATTACGCGAGCTATAGTGCAGAGCAAAATCGTCCACATATAGCGACGGTATAACTGCTGGACCAGCAGCAGCAACAATACCGTTGATGGCAATTGCGAACAGAGTGACACTAAGGACCGATCCCTGTGGGACTCCATTTTCTTGTACGTGGTATTGCGAATATGTCCTCCCTACTCGGACACGGAATAGACGGAGGGACAAGAAATTCGCAATAAACGCCGGCAAATTACCTCGGAATCTCCATTGATGCAGGGCTGAAAGGATACCATATCGCCATGCGGTGTCATAAGCCTTCTCTAAGTCAAAGAAAACAGCCACCAAGTGCTGTTTTCGGAGAAACGCATCCTGGATAGAGCTTTCCAGCCGTACCAAGTGGTCAGTGGTGGATCGAGCGGCTCGAAATCCACATTGGTACTCGGACAAGAGTCCTTGTTTCTCCAGACACCACACAAGCCGGCGATTAACCATCCTCTCAAACAGCTTACACAGGCAGTTTGTAAGGCAAATCGGTCGGTAACTTCCTGCATACTTAGGATCTTTGTCAGGCTTGAGGACAGGAATAACTATGCCCTCTCGCCACTGAGACGGAAAATCACCCTCCATCCAGATTCGGTTGAACACACGAAGGAGATAGAGTAGACTATCATCACTAAGGTGTGTCAACATCTGGTTATGGATGTTGTCCGGTCCAGGAGACGTGTCCTTGCAAAGCGCTAGGGCGCTGCGGAGTTCCCACTCCGTAAAGGGCACGTTGTAGTCCTCTGAAGCTTGAGAGGCAAAACTAAGGTGAGAACGTTCCGCCTCCCGCTTCAGAGCGAGGAAATCAGGATGGTAATTCCCGGAGCCAGATACATCCGCGAAATGACTAGCGAGGTGGTCAGCAATCAGGAGGGGTTCAGTGACGATATTGCCTGCAATGGAAATTCCCGGTACAGAAGATGATCCTTGGATACCCGAAATACGTCGAAGCTTAGTCCACACCTGAGATGATGGAGTATGTGACGTCATAGACGACACATATCTCTCCCATGAAGCCTTCTTACTTTGGCGAATAAGAACTCGCGCCTTAGCGCGGAGTTTCTTAAATGTTACCAAGTTGGCCGCAGTGGGCTGTCTACGGTAATGTTTGTGAGCGCGACGGCGTTCTTTGATAGCTGCTGCAATGTCTTCGTTCCACCAAGGAACGAGCTTTCGGCGAGGAGTCCCCGAGTAGAACGGAATGGACTCCTCAGCAGCAGCAAGAATAACCTGGGTGATGTAAGTTATTTCCTCGCCTACGGTCCGCCTGATTTTGTCGTTAAAGACAGCTAGTGATGTGTACTTTGGCCAATCAGCACGTTTAAAAATCCATCGAGGGGGAGCCTCGACGGATTTGTGGTTCAGCAAAGTAAGAATTATGGGAAAATGGTCACTGTCACAAAGATCGTCATGTGTGTTCCACCGAAACAGCGGAACCAACGTTCGGCTGCACAGACTTACGTCTATGCGAGAATAAGTGCCGTAACGTATACTGAAGTGTGTTGGTTCCCCTGTGTTCAAAATACATAAATCCAGCTCTGTTACTAATGTTTCCAGCTCTCTTCCCCGGGGGCAAGGTGACTCAGAGCCCCAGATGGGGTGATGGGCGTTGAAATCGCCCAACAAGAGGAAGGGAGGTGGAAGCTGATCTAGAAGATCAGTGACATCATTGATGTTAAGAGCCTCACCTGGTGGAAAATAAACATTACACACTGTAGTTATGACAGGCAGCGGTACGCGAACAGCTACTGCCTCCAGCGGGGTTCGTAGTGGAACCTCCTCGCTGTAGGTATCAGAACGGACAAAAATGCCAACGCCACCGGAAGCCCGGTGAGCATAATGTCGTTCTGTCGAGTATAGTCGAAAATTTCTCAGTACCGTATGATGACCAGGTCGGAAATTTGTTTCCTGGATACAGACTATACTCGCCGAATACTCGCTAATGAGCTGGCGCAACTCGGCAAGATGCCTATCATAACCGTTACAATTCCATTGTAACAGTGCCATAATGTAAGTGTGGACTATTGTGGTTTAGGTTAGGAGCAGCGTAATGCCACCTAACCTAACCTACACTCACCTCCCCATCCGAGGATGGAGATTCATGCTCCACGTGCATCTCCCCGTCACTAGACGAGGTGAAGCATGCCTTCAATTTCTTCGACGTTGTTTTGGGGTGGGGTTTCCTCTTACGAGTGGAGCGCGCAGGTCTTCTAGGAGGAAGACCCGCTGGCGTGGAATCAGGCCCTCCGGGTGGAGGGCGTGAAGCCCCATTCGTAGGAGAAGTGGAAGAACGCCTGCTAAGGTCGCTCTTCTTCCCCACAGTCGATTCTTGTTGAGACGGGCTGGGAGGTGGTTTCCCAGCCCTGGTCGACGATGCCGCCTCCGCCGGCTTGGGCTCGGCTGTCGCCGACCGCGTGAGGGAAGGAGACGTTGTCTTCTTCCCAGTTCAAACTTTGCGCCAGTTGAAACTCCCCTACTGGAGGAAGTCTGAACTTTATCTAATGTGCTAATTTTCAAGTTTCTCAGAAGATGTCACTAGTTGGAAATTTTGAAGTTTCTGAACTGGGTCGTTTTCGATGTATTTTTGTTTTACCTGTAGTAAGAAGTGTGAACTTTCTCTTCTAGAGGACACTACTGAAGAACTACAATGGTGCACCCTAGTGCAAAGTGAAAGAACTGTTTTTTGGAGAAATTTTTATTTCAAAAGTTTGTTCCTTGTTTCTTGTTTCTTGTTTCTTTCTGTTATTGTTTAAGTTGGCTGTATAACCCTTTCTTTCCCCTTGTTTTGAATTTAGCCAATCCCGAATTTCTTTAATTAATTTCTGACCAATCAGGTGTATCTTCTCCAAAGGGGATATGTTGCTTAACCCTAGCCAATAAAGTTTTTGTGGAAGGGTGTTCTCATTCCTGAAACGCCTCGAACTTTCCGCGAGAGTATATAAACTGCTGATTTTCGGGTCTCCGGGCCACTTCTGTAACATCTTTCAGTGTGTAAAGTACGTAGCAGGGGGCGGGAAGCGCCTCTTTCTTCGGGCAGCAGTTCATCCACAAGGTAATGGCCTTTTAATAACTTCTTTTCTTGCTAGCTCAGCAGTTTAACTCTCGGGGTAGGTCCGAAGCCTTTTCCATGTAACTTTCCTTTAATAATGTAAATACACTCGGTGTCAATTCTTTCTGTTTTAACTACATATTGGGATAGAGAGTGCTTAACCCTCTCGAGCTCCCACTCATATTGCATTGAGGTGAACTTATTTTCACAACCTTTCTTCCTTAACGTAATGTAAATTGTTTCCTTCTATAAGTCACCTCTTTAGTATGGGATTAGCCCTTTCATTATCGGCCTAGAGCCAGATTAGGTTTTAAACAAAATGTATTAGGAGTGCAGATCGCCTCCTCTCAAATTGGTATTTTAGAGGCCATGTAATTAACCTTTTCTCACTTAATAGGCCTCAGTATGTTGGGTATTTTACCCCTGTGTTTATGTCCTTAGAGGACAGCTTGAAGGTGGAATTTGGTGTGGCCTTTGACAGGCTTAAATTTTGAGAGCGAGTTGCTCTTTCTTGAAAATCTTGTTTTCTGCGCGCCTCAAGGAGGCTTTACTGTGTAATTTGGAGCAAGTGCTCCTGGGCAAGAATGGGGTTTTCTGCCCCTCTGTTGAAACTTGTTTTGGGGTAAAACTGGGCTAATTGCTCAAGAATTGTGAGTTCGGGGCTCGAAGCCCAAATCCTGTAAATACTGTAATTGTACTTTGTTGCCTTGCTACTCTGTACCTGCCATGCTTGTTATTTCTTGATTTTGCAAAGAAAATATAACCTTGTTAAATTTTAAATTAACTTTAATTTCGTAGCCTGAGACCTGTTCACCCCCGCACCTTCTTTCACCTCTGCTGTTCCACAGATACCTCGGAACAATAATAATAATAATAATAATAATAATAATAATAATAATAATAATAATAATAATAATAATTGTACCATCATTAAGGCCTCGCCCCCTAGCGGCAGTCAACACTTTAATGCCTAATGGCAGTGAAATCTTACGGAAATATGATGGACTTTCTGAAGTGTACCTGCACAATTTTCAAGCTTATTAACAGACGTCACTTTTTTGTTTCGAATGCCCTTCGAGTGGGCTTCGAATGTGAATATTTTAGTAAACTATTGTAACCGTTTTGATTTTGGCACAAGGAAGCTTACGTCAACTCATTCTAAGTGGCCACTCCTTTTATTTCACATTAAACCAACCAAACATCGCTCATCTCTCCCCTATAAATACTGGTAATCTTGGACTGTATGCATCTGGATTATTATTATTATTATTATTATTATTATTATTATTATTATTATTATTATTATTGTACAGGTAGTTACACCCGGCCCGTTCATTTCAATAAACCGCTTGGAGAACGCTATCATCTAAAACTCGCAACAAATAATACAAGAAGTTTGGACATTTCCCTACAGATTTCTCTACTATAAATATACGTTATGCCCTCTGGTGTGAAGATTGACTATTAAAATTAGAAAGTAATTTTTTGTTCCAAGGTTACTAAAATGAGTTGATTATTCTTTGTTTTTGGCGTGTTAAAGTTTACAACACTTGTATCTCTTCCCGCCAACTTAAGATGTTAGCCAATAGAAAATTATGTATATTTATTTTTCAGCCAATCAAATTGTGTCTAGTATTTAATTACCCAATCATAATCGGGGGTGTGTCGGGCCTTGGCCTAGAGATTTCTGGAACCTTCCCCTCGGATATAAAAGCTGGCAAATATTTGGACCAGGTAGTCTTATTCATCGCTCGAGTCTAGTATGTGTGATTGTGAAGGGAGGCGAGGTGCCTCGTCCATCGTCGAGAAGTCCATCAGCTCAACTTAATGGCAATCCTCGTTTAAGTACGTGATAGTCTTTGACAGCTATCTCGAGAGGAAGGTTTCCAATTTTTATAATGTAACATATTTTATAAAATGTAAATTTTAAACTTCTAATGTAAATTTCGAACAAGCCAAATGAACATAAACGTAATCAGGGATTAGAGAGTGATCTTCTCTCTCGTATTCCCTATCAACTTGATTTTGAGGTGACTATGATTTTGTAACAGTATTCTGTTTGTAACCTTTGTAACTTATATATTTTCTCCATCTAGTCACCTCAATAGTAGCCTTCGTACCATACCCGAAATAGTGCTTTAAGATTTTTTTTTCAAATTTCAAGGAGAGCAAGTGTCCGCCTCCGCACAATTTTGATTTTTGGGCCAGTAACTTTTAACCTATTGTTTAACACATAAGCCAAGTAGAATGGGTATTCAAAACCACTGTGAAATTCTATTTCAATCCTTTTCTGTAAAATGTAGGTTGTGCCCTTGATAGGAATCTATTTCTAGAAATTTCCAGGCCTAAGTGTAAAAATTGTAGAGCAAAGACGCTCTTTCTATTAATGTAAAGGTTGAATGGTGCCTTTGGAAAGCTGTAACGTCATAGGGTTCGGGGAGTAGTCTCCTAGATTAACTTGTAGAACAAAGATGCACTTACTATGGTGCAAACGAAATTGGGAGATACATCTCTTTGATTATGGAGTGAATGGAGCAGTAGTGCTCAAGTCACATCTGTAAATTTGGAGCTTTAAGCTCAGATTGTTAATTAGCAATTTGTTGGTTATTCTGATTTTTCCGACATTGTACCTAAACTAACGAGCTAGTTCTGTAGCAGAAATCTTGTTTTCGTTTAACGAATTCTTTGTTAAAATGTAACATCTGAAAAGCCACTGTTGAATCGGCCTAGAGCCACTTAGGTTTTATACGCTTTCATGTAGGAGTGCAAGTACTCGCCTCCATTCTTCTTTGTATTTTGGGCCACTAACTTAACCCGTTTTTGTTTTCCTTCCTGCGAAGGCCCAGTAGATTGGGTACGAGATACCCCTGTTTATATTTGTAAGTTGTGCCTGAATGGCAGTTAATTGTAAAGTCTGGTAATGCCTTTAATAGGCTTGAAAGATTGAGAGCGGTCAGCTCTTTATGGTGCTTTGAAAGGTGCCTATACTAGGCTTGACCTTACTAGATGTGAGCAAGTGCTCCATATAATGAGGGTTTTCTGCCCTTTGGTAATTTGTGGTCGTGAGCTGAGAGCTCAGAGATTGTAAAAGGGGGGGCTTGAAGCCCAGATCATTAATTTGTCTCTAAATCCTTGCTATTCTGGTCTTGTACCTGATTATTGGATTGCTGTTGACTTGTTGTACTCGTTATGTTTTCAAATTCTATGTAAAAATTTGTTAAATTTTGTTGTCTATTGAAAATATAACCTTTATTTACATTTTTAATTCATCTTTCGGACTTGTAGTTAGACCCAGTCCAGCCCGCAACTTCTTTCACATCTGCTGTTCCACAGATACCTCGGAACAGTTACAAAATCACAGTCACCTCAAAATCAAGTTGATAGAGAACATGAGAGGGTAGATCACTCTCTATTCCCTAATTTCGGTTAAGTTCCTTCGGCTTGTTTGAAATTTACATATAAAGTTTGAAATTTATATTTTTGAACATTAAAGTTACATTATTAAAGATTGTAAACCTTCCCCTCGAGCTAGCTTTCAAAGACTTTCACTTAGTTAAGCCAGACCAGCCATTACCTTGAGCTGGTAGACTTCTCGAAGATAGACGAGGCGCTCCCGCCTCCTTCATAAATACACACACTGTAGACTGGAACGATCAATAAGCCCACCTGGTTCGAAAATGTGCCACCTTTTATATCCTAGGGGAAAGGTCCAGAAACCTCTGGGCTAGGGCACGACAAACCCTATTCTTATTCGGTAATTAAATACATATCAGAAACCATTGATTGGATGAAGAATAAATATACAAAACTTTCTATTGACCAACATCTTAAGTTGGCGGGAAGAGATAGAAGTGTTGTAAAACTTTAACACACCAAAAACAAAGAACAATAAACCTTAAAGTACAAAATTACTTTACAATTTTAATAGTCTACCTTCACACCAGAGGGCATAACATAAGTTTACAGTAGAGACATCTGCAGGGAAATGTCCACACTTTTTGTATTAGTTGTTGCTAGTATTAGATTTTATATGTCATTCTCCAATGTGCTTCATTTAAATGAACGGGGCGGGTGTACCTTCCAGTACAATTATTATTATTATTATTATTATTATTATTATTATTATTATTATTATTATTATTATTATTATTATTATTATTACGGTGATATCGAGGTGTACAGAGGTGAAAGAAGAAGCGGACATGAATGGGTCGATATAGGAAAAGCAGAAGATTAATTTAAAACTTTAAAATTATAGCTATATTTCTTTCTTTGCTATCTTTTGTTTTCCTTTCAAAGATAGACTTCACAATAACAGGTACCAAAATTTTGTTTACAAGCTAGGTGACAACGTTTAGAAAATCAGAACAATCAACAATAATGACAAACCGAGCTCGATAGCTGCAGTCGCTTAAGTGTGTCCAGTATCCAGTGATGATGATGATGATGCTTGTTGTTTTAAGGGGCCTAACATCGAAGGTCATCGGCCCCTAATGGAACGAAATGAAGGACATGAGATATGAAGTTAAAATTTTAAAAAAAGTATCCACTGACTAGAGTTAAAAAAGAATGGTAATGAAGAAAAATGAGGGTGAGATTAAAACAGTCAGTGGATCTAATACGCAATGCCTTATGTTCTATTAAAATAAGAGAAAGTACAGGAAATCGAAGGAATAAGGCATCGCCCAGTAATACAGATATTAACACATAATATACGTTAGACGTTAAAATAACACATTAAAATGCGCAACACAAACTAAAATGGAGTCAATGAGATAAAAGCGCAACTGACATAAACAGCACTAGGACAAAGGACATCATCACACACGATAAAACAGACCGCTATCCCTCATAAAGCGGAAGACGAGGTCTGCTGACTGCTCGTCATCGCGCAAGATAAGGGAGATAGTACTCGGAAGGTTAATACTACGGCGCAGATCGACCAGGTCCACGCACTCCGTAAGGATGTGTAAAACGGTAAGATGGTCGCCGCAGGTACACACCGGAGGGGGTTCTCCTTTCAGTAGATGGGAGTGCGTCAAGATACCGTGGCCGATCCGAAGGCGACATAATACCACGGCTTCCCTCCGCGAAGCCCGAAGGGAAGTCCTCCATACCTTAATTGTTCCTTTTATCGCTCTCAGCTTATTGGGAAGTGGGATGGCCTGCCACTCCATCTCCCAATGAGACATAACCAGATGTCTCAGCTGAGAGCGAATATCACTTGCTGGAACCTTGAAAGGCAACGGGGGCAGTGTAACTGCCTCCTTGGCAGCCTGATCCGCTAACTCGTTTCCCTCTATGCCCATGTGGCTGGGGAGCCACACGAACGTAATTCTGGTGCCGGCATCCGAACACCCGGCCAGCAGGTCCTGGATCCGCTGCACCAGAGGGTGTCGAGGGAAATAGGTATCAATAGACTGAAGCGAACTCAAGGAGTCAGTACACACGAGAAAGTGTTGGCGCACATTGTCTAGTGCATACCGCAGAGCCTCACAGATAGCATAGAGCTCTGCCGTGTACACACTACAGGTGTCAGGGAGAGCAAAAAGAAACCGATCATTGTCGACAACGAACGCACAGCCCACCTTCGTATCTGTCCTTGAACCATCCGTGTAAACGACGACCGAACCTGGATAGCGGCCAAGAACGGACAGGTAGATCCTCCGATAAATCGAAGGGTCCGTGTCTCCTTTCGGGCCAGTGTGCAAATCCAGGATGATTTCAGGTCGTCGTACAACCCACGGAGGTACCCCACTTGGTTGTCTGACAAGGCAAGGAATCGAAGGTACGTCAAACAATTCATAACTGCTATCCAAGCGTATCCCAACCGGCCGCGTCGCACGAGGATGTGCAACGTACAACAAACGGTTGCCATTGTTGAATACGCAGGGGTAGCTCGGATGAAGTGGCATCTGTCGCAAATTTGCAGCATACATAAGAAGCATTTGCTGGCGCCTCAGGTGTAAAGGCGGCACACCAGACTCAGCGAGCAGGCTAGCGATGGGGCTAGTACGAAAAGCTCCCGTCGCCAACCTAACCCCGCTGTGGTGGATACTGTTCAGCTTCGCAAGAACGCTTGGCCTTGCGGAGGCATATGCTGCACTGCCGTAGTCTAACCGAGATAAAATGTGTGCCCGATAGAATCGCAGGAGCACCACGCGGTCAGCTCCCCAATTAGTGCTGCTAAGAAACTTCAAGAGGTTAAGCCTCTTGGTGCATTGCACTTTTAACTGCCGCACGTGTGGCTCGAACGATAATTTACTGTCAAAAAGGAGCCCAAGAAATCGGTAGGTGTCAACAACTGGAAGAACGACATTACCTAGATAAAGCTCAGGATGAGGGTGAAGTGTACGTTGACGACAAAAGTGGACAACGGAGGTCTTTGCGGCAGAAAACCGAAAGCCATGTTCTAAGGTCCACTTCTCCACCCTCCTAATAGCTTGCTGTAACTGTCGCTCTGCGACTGCCATACTGCACGAGCTATAGTGCAGAGCAAAATCATCCACATATAGGGACGGTATTACGGCTGGACCAGCAGCAGCGACAATACCGTTTATGGCAATCGCGAACAGAGTGACACTTAGAACCGATCCCTGTGGGACTCCATTTTCTTGAACGTGGTATTGCGAATATGTCCTACCTACTCGGACACGGAATAGACGGAGGGACAAAAAATTCGCAATAAATACCGGCAAGTTACCTCGGAATCTCCATTGATGCAGGACTGAAAGGATGCCATATCGCCAGGTGGTGTCGTAGGCCTTCTCCAAGTCAAAGAAGACAGCTACCAAGTGCTGTTCTCGGAGAAACGCATCCTGGATAGAGCTCTCCAGGCGTACCAAGTGGTCTGTGGTGGATCGAGCGGCTCGAAATCCACATTGGTACTCGGACAAGAGTCTTTGTTTCTCCAGACACCACACGAGTCTGCGATTTACCATCCTCTCAAATAGCTTACACAGGCAATTTGTAAGACAAATCGGTCTGTAACTTCCTGCATACTTAGGATCTTTGTCAGGCTTGAGGACAGGGATGACTATGCCCTCTCGCCACTGAGACGGAAAAACACCCTCTGTCCAGATTCGGTTGAACACACGAAGGAGATATAGTAAACTATCATCACTAAGGTGTTTCAACATCTGGTTATGGATGTTGCCCGGTCCAGGAGACGTGTCCTTGCAAAGCGCTAAGGCGCTGCGGTGTTCCCACTCCGTAAAGGGCACGTTGTAGTCCTCTGAAGCTTGGGTGGCAAAACTCAGGTGATGACGTTCTGCCTCACGCTTCAGAGGGAGGAAATCAGGATTGTAATTCCCGGAGCCAGAGACATCCGCGAAATGACTAGCGAGATGGTTAGCAATCGCGAGGGGATCAGTGGGGACACTGCCTGCAATGGAAATTCCCGGTACAGCAGATGATCCTTGAATACCCGTAATTCGTCGAAGTTTCGTCCACACTTGAGATGATGGAGTATGTGACGTCATGGACGACACATATCTCTCCCATGAAGCCTTCTTACTTTGTCGAATAAGAACTCGCGCCTTGATGATGATGATGATGCTTATTGTTTTAAGGGGCCTAACATCAAAGGTCATCGGCCCCTAATGGGACGAAATGAAAGAACAAAAATTGTAAAGGCATCCACTGACCAAAATAAAAATAAAATATGGCATGAAGAATGAATGGGTGGACAGGAACCCAACAAAACACAAAACAAGCAAACAAAAACAAAAACCAATGGATCGGATTCAATAGAGAAAGAAAATAACATTATTACCGACCAAGGAACCACTTATAAAGCACAATGATGCTTGGTGTCTAAAGGGGGTGCAAAATCCACGTCGAAGGCCCCACAGAATGGTACATGTCGCGAGTAAAATAGAACCATGGTATGTGTCATGTTGGGGTATTAATCAGAAGTAGCGAAGACTCACGGTGTTCCCCAAAGATGGTACTACTCACAAGTATTGTACTTCGTACAGGTAACGCAGACCTACGGTGTTTCGCACACAATGGCGCCACTTACAGCCAACGCAAACCGATGAGTTTCCTCACGTAGGGTACTAGTCACGGGTGCCGGTCCCAAGGGCCCCGTGGTGTTCCGCACATAGTGAGTACTAATCACAGGCAACGCAGACCCACGGTGTCGCTCATATAGTGGTACAACTCACAGGCTACGCCCAGACCCGCGGTGTTGCCCACATGGGTACAACGCACGGGTACTGGAATCCACCAGGCCAGGCTTTTTACTGCAACGAATCACAAACATATTTCGTACCATGTTAGTGATACTACTCGCAAGTACATGCAACCCATGGTGTTCCCCGCATGATGGTACGAATCAAGAGTAGTTTCATGGTTCTAATTCATTCATCCCTTGGTCGCCCCTTTTAGTCGCCTCGCACGACAGGCAGGGGATACCGTGGGTGTATTATTCGTCAGCCTCCCCCACCCACAGGGGGTGTGTGTTTGGTCCGCGAGAGGTATTTTATTTCCCTCAAGTCCGCCGGCAAGCCGGTTAGGACCCCCCTGTCCGCCACCTGGGACGCGCCACGTGGGAGTATCACCTCTCCCCCTGCTACGCCTGCGTAGCAGGTTCGTGGAACTCGCGCCTTAGCGCGGAATTTCTTAAATGTTACCAAGTTGGCCACAGTAGGCTGTCTACGGTAACGCTTATGAGCGCGACGGCGTTCTTTGATGGCTGCTGCTATTTCATCGTTCCACCAAGGAACGAGTTTTCGGCGAGGAGTCCCCGAGAAAAACGGAATGGACTCCTCAGCAGCAGCAAGAATAACTTGGGTGATGTAAGTTATTTCCTCGCCGACGGTCCGCCTGACATCTTCGCTAAAGACAGCTAGTGATGTGTACTTTGGCCAATCAGCATGTTTAAGAATCCATCGAGGGGGAGCCTCGACGGGTTTATGATTCAACAAAGTAAGAACGATGGGAAAATGGTCACTGTCACAGAGATCATCGTGTGCATTCCACCGAAACAGTGGAACCAACGTTCGGCTGCATAGACTAACGTCTATGCGAGAATATGTGCCGTAACGTACACTAAAATGAGTTGGTTCCCCTGTGTTCAAAATACATAAATCCAGATCTGATAGGAGTGTTTCCAGCTCTCTTCCTCGGGGGCAAGGCGTCTCAGAGCCCCATATGGGGTGATGGCCGTTAAAATCGCCCAATAAGAGGAAGGGTGGTGGAAGCTGATCTATAAGATCAGCGACATCAGTGATGTTCAGATGCTGGCCTGGTGGAAGATAAACATTACACACTGTGGCTATGATAGGCAGCGAGACGCGAACAGCTACAGCCTCAAGAGGGGTTCTTAAAGGAACCTCTTCGCTGTAGCTATCAGAACGTACAAAAATGCCAACGCCTCCGGAATCCCGGTGAGCATAGTATCGTTCTGTCGAGTATAGTTTGAAATTCCTCAAGATCGTGTGATGACCAGGTCGGAAATTGGTCTCCTGAATACAGACTATACTCGCTGCGTACTCACTAATAAGCTGACGTAACTCAGCAAGATGCCTGTCATAACCGTTACAATTCCACTGTAACAGTGCCATAGTGTGGACTATAAAAGGAGTGTTAGGTTATGAGCAACAAAATGCTCGTTAGCCTAAACACTCTCTAGTTCTACATCCGTAGATGTAGAGGACAGCGCGACATCCATCCCGTCATCAAAAGATGGCAGGGGTGCCGCCCAGAACTTCGACGCTTTTCGGGCGCGAGGGGGTCCCCTACGAGGAGAGCGCGCAGGTTTGGGAGCAGGAGTGCCTCCCGGCGCAGACTCATATCCCCCAGATGGAGGGCATGACTTCTCCTTCGCAGGGGAAGTCCGAGAGCGCTCGGGACGGGCGCTCTTCTTCCCCTTTTTCTTTTCATTTTAGACGGGCTGGGAGATGGTTTCCCAGCCCTGGTCAACGAAGCCGCCTCCGCCGGCTGGGGCACGACTTTCGTCGACCTCCTAGGGGGGGGAGACTTAGTCTTCCCCCCTTGCTGTGCCGGCTGGCAGTTCCCAGCCGGCACAGACTTCTGGTTATCGAAGGTGGGGTGGTCCCCCCCTTCGAGCTTTGACTATTTGCGACGTTGCTGGGAGCAACAACAGTCGCCTTGGGCGCAGCGGTCTGGACAGGTGTCTTGGTCGTAAATGACGAACCTGGAAGACTCTGAGCTATCAAGCTATAGTCGAGTGTACGGGCAGGTGTATTCATAGAATGAAACTTACGGCGCGCTTCCTGGTAGGAAAGACCATCCAGGGTCTTGATCTCCTGGATCTTCTTCTCACTCAGGTATGTCGGACAATTCCGATCCCGAGGAGAATGAAAACCGGAGCAGTTAGTGCACTTGTATGGAGTTGTGCACTCCTCCGCGCCGTGAGCTACTCGTCCACATGTATCACATACAGCCTGATTCGAACAGCGAGATACCATATGTCCGAATCACTGGCATTGATAGCATCGCATAGGAGGCGGGATGTACGGCCTCACATCGCAACGATAAGTTGTTACCTTGACTTTCTCTGGTAACACTGACAACTTGAAAGAGACAATGAAGGCACCAGTGGCAACGTCTTCACCGTTGACCTTGCGCGTAATGCGCTGGACGTGTGTCACGCCACGGTTCTTCATGTCTTCCATCAACTCGTCGTCAGTGTTCAAAATAAGGTCGCGATGAAAGATGACTCCGCGAACCAGGTTCAAGGACTTATGCTCCTCCACTTTGATGGGGATTTCGCCAAAGTGCTCGCACTTAAGCAACTGATCAGCTTGCAGTGCTGTACTAGTCTTTAGAAGCAAACTACCGTTGCGCATTTTCTTAAGTTCCTCCAGTTCGCCATAGACGCCTTCGATGTGTCTACTAAACAGGTGATGATGATGATGCTTGTTGTTTTAAGGGGCCTAACATCGAAGGTCATCGGCCCCTAATGGAACGAAATGAAGGACATGAGATATGAAGTTAAAATTTTAAAAAGTATCCACTGACTAGAGTTAAAAAAGAATGGTAATGAAGAAAAATGAGGGTGAAATTAAAACAGTCAGTGGATCTAATACGCAATGCCTTATGTTCTATTAAAATAAGAGAAAGTACAGGAAATCGAAGGAATAAGGCATCGCCCAGTAATACAGATATTAACACATAATGTACGTTAGACGTTAAAATAACACATTAAAATGCGCAACACAAACTAAAATGGAGTCAATGAGATAAAAGCGCAACTGACATAAACAACACTAGGACAAAGGACATCATCACACACGATAAAACAGACCGCTATCCCTCATAAAGCGGATGACGAGGTCTGCTGACTGCTCGTCATCACGCAAGATAAGGGAGATAGTACTCGGAAGGTTAATACTACGGCGCAGATCGACCAGGTCCACGCACTCCGTAAGGATGTGTACCACGGTAAGATGGTCGCCGCAGGTACACACCGGAGGGGGTTCTCCTTTCAGTAGATGGGAGTGCGTCAAGATACCGTGGCCGATCCGAAGGCGACATAATACCACGGCTTCCCTCCGCGAAGCCCGAAGGGAAGTCCTCCATACCTTCGTTGTTCCTTTTATCGCTCGCAGCTTATTGGGAAGTGGGATGGCCTGCCACTCCATCTCCCAATGAGACATAACCAGATGTCTCAGCTGAGAGCGAATATCACTTGCTGGAACCTTGAAAGGCAACGGGGGCAGTGTAACTGCCTCCTTGGCAGCCTGATCCGCTAACTCGTTTCCCTCTATGCCCATGTGGCTGGGGAGCCACACGAACGTAATTCTGGTGCCGGCATCCGAACACCCGGCCAGCAGGTCCTGGATCCGCTGCACCAGAGGGTGTCGAGGGAAACAGGTATCAATAGACTGAAGCGAACTCAAGGAGTCAGTACACACGAGAAAGTGTCGGCGTACATTGTCTAGTGCGTACCGCAGAGCCTCACAGATAGCATAGAGCTCTGCCGTGTACACACTACAGGTGTCCGGGAGAGCAAAAAGAAACCGATCATTGTCGACAACGAACGCACAGCCCACCTTCGTATCTGTCCTTGAACCATCCGTGTAAACGACGACTGAACCTGGATAGCGGCCAAGAACGGACAGGTAGATCCTCCGATAAATCGAAGGGTCCGTATCTCCTTTCGGGCCAGTGTGCAAATCCAGGATGATTTCAGGTCGTCGTACAACCCACGGAGGTACCCCACTTGGTTGTCTGACAAGGCAAGGAATCGAAGGTACGTCAAACAATTCATAACTGCTATCCAAGCGTATCCCAACCGGCCGCGTCGCACGAGGATGAGCAACGTACAACAAACGGTTGCCATTGTTGAATACGCAGGGATAGCTCGGATGAAGTGGCATCTGTCGCAAATTTGCAGCATACGTAAGTAGTAGTTGCTGGCGCCTCAGGTGTAAAGGCGGCACACCAGACTCAGCGAGCAGGCTAGCGATGGGGCTAGTACGAAAAGCTCCCGTCGCCAACCTAACCCCGCTTTGGTGGATACTGTTCAGCTTCGCAAGAACGCTTGGCCTTGCGGAGCCATATGCTGCACTGCCGTAGTCTAACCGAGATAAAATGTGTGCCCGATAGAATCGCAGGAGCACCACGCGGTCAGCTCCCCAATTAGTGCTGCTAAGAAACTTCAAGAGGTTAAGCCTCTTGGTGCATTGCACTTTTAGCTCCCGCACGTGTGGCTCCCACGATAATTTACTGTCAAAAAGGAGCCCATGAAATCGGTAGGTGTCAACAACTGGAAGAACGACATTATCTAGATAAAGCTCAGGATGAGGGTGAAGTGTACGTTGACGACAAAAGTGGACAACGGAGGTCTTTGCGGCAGAAAACCGAAAGCCATGTTCTAAGGTCCACTTCTCCACCCTCCTAATAGCTTGCTGTAACTGTCGCTCTGCGACTGCCATACTGCACGAGCTATAGTGCAGAGCAAAATCATCCACATATAGGGACGGTATTACGGCTGGACCAGCAGCAGCGACAATACCGTTTATGGCAATCGCGAACAGAGTGACACTAAGAACCGATCCCTGTGGGACTCCATTTTCCTGAACGTGGTATTGCGAATATGTCCTACCTACTCGGACACGGAATAGACGGAGGGACAAAAAATTCGCAATAAATACCGGCAAGTTACCTCGGAATCTCCATTGATGCAGGACTGAAAGGATGCCATATCGCCAGGTGGTGTCGTAGGCCTTCTCCAAGTCAAAGAAGACAGCTACCAAGTGCTGTTTTCGGAGAAACGCATCCTGGATAGAGCTCTCCAGGCGTACCAAGTGGTCTGTGGTGGATCGAGCGGCTCGAAATGCACATTGGTACTCGGACAAGAGTCCTTGTTTCTCCAGACACCACACGAGTCTGCGATTTACCATCCTCTCAAATAGCTTACACAGGCAATTTGTAAGACAAATCGGTCTGTAACTTCCTGCATACTTAGGATCTTTGTCAGGCTTGAGGACAGGGATGACTATGCCCTCTCGCCACTGAGATGGAAAATCACCCTCTGTCCAGATTCGGTTGAACACACGAAGGAGATATAGTAAACTATCATCACTAAGGTGTTTCAACATCTGGTTATGGATGTTGTCCGGTCCAGGAGACGTGTCCTTGCAAAGCGCTAAGGCGCTGCGGAGTTCCCACTCCGTAAAGGGCACGTTGTAGTCCTCTGAAGCTTGGGTGGCAAAACTCAGGTGATGACGTTCTGCCTCCCGCTTCAGAGGGAGGAAATCAGGATGGTAATTCCCGGAGCCAGAGACATCCGCGAAATGACTAGCGAGATGGTTAGCAATCGCGAGGGGATCAGTGGCGACACTGCCTGCAATGGAAATTCCCGGTACAGCAGATGATCCTTGAATACCCGAAATTCGTCGAAGTTTCGTCCACACTTGAGATGATGGAGTATGTGACGTCATGGACGACACATATCTCTCCCATGAAGCCTTCTTACTTTGTCGAATAAGAACTCGCGCCTTAGCGCGGAATTTCTTAAATGTTACCAAGTTGGCCACAGTAGGCTGTCTACGGTAACGCTTATGAGCGCGACGGCGTTCTTTGATGGCTGCTGCTATTTCATCGTTCCACCAAGGAACGAGTTTTCGGCGAGGAGTCCCCGAGAAAAACGGAATGGACTCCTCAGCAGCAGCAAGAATAACTTGGGTGATGTAAGTTATTTCCTCGCCGACGGTCCGCCTGACATCTTCGCTAAAGACAGCTAGTGATGTGTACTTTGGCCAATCAGCATGTTGAAGAATCCATCGAGGGGGAGCCTCGATGGGTTTATGATTCAACAAAGTAAGAACGATGGGAAAATGGTCACTGTCACAGAGATCATCGTGTGCATTCCACCGAAACAGTGGAACCAACGTTCGGCTGCATAGACTAACGTCTATGCGAGAATATGTGCCGTAACGTACACTAAAGTGAGTTGGTTCCCCTGTGTTCAAAATACATAAATCCAGATCTGATAGGAGTGTTTCCAGCTCTCTTCCTCGGGGGCAAGACATCTCAGAGCCCCATATGGGGTGATGGGCGTTAAAATCGCCCAATAAGAGGAAGGGTGGTGGAAGCTGATCTAGAAGATCAGCGACATCAGTGATGTTCAGATGCTGGCCTGGTGGGAGATAAACATTACACACTGTGGCTATGATAGGCAGCGAGACGCGAACAGCTACAGCCTCAAGAGGGGTTCTTAAAGGAACCTCTTCGCTGTAGCTATCAGAACGTACAAAAATGCCAACGCCCCCGGAAGCCCGGTGAGCATAGTATCGTTCTGTCGAGTATAGTTTGAAATTCCTCAAGATCGTGTGATGACCAGGTCGGAAATTGGTCTCCTGAATACAGACTATACTCGCTGCGTACTCACTAATAAGCTGACGTAACTCAGCAAGATGCCTGTCATAACCGTTACAATTCCACTGTAACAGTGCCATAGTGTGGACTATAAAAGGAGTGTTAGGTTATGAGCAACAAAATGCTCGTTAGCCTAAACACTATCTAGTTCTACATCCGTAGATGTAGAGGACAACGCGACATCCATCCCGTCATCAAAAGATGGCAGGGGTGCCGCCCAGAACTTCGACGCTTTTCGGGCGCGAGGGGGTCCCCTACGAGGAGAGCGCGCAGGTTTGGGAGCAGGAGTGCCTCCCGGCGCAGACTCATATCCCCCAGATGGAGGGCATGATTTCTCCTTCGCAGGGGAAGTCCGAGAGCGCTCAGGACGGGCGCTCTTCTTCCCCTTTTTCTTTTCAAGTTTAGACGGGCTGGGAGATGGTTTCCCAGCCCTGGTCAACGAAGCCGCCTCCGCCGGCTGGGGCACGACTTTCGTCGACCTCCTAGGGGGGGGAGACTTAGTCTTCCCCCCTTGCTGTGCCGGCTGGCAGTTCCCAGCCGGCACAGACTTCTGGTTGGTCGAAGGTGGGGTGGTCCCCCCCTTCGAGCTTTGACTATTTGCGACGTTGCTGGGAGCAGCAACAGTCGCCTTGGGCGCAGCGGTCTGGACAGGTGTCTTGGTCGTAAATGACGAACCTGGAAGACTCTGAGCTATCAAGCTATAGTCGAGTGTACGGGCAGGTGTATTCATAGAATGAAACTTACGGCGCGCTTCCTGGTAGGAAAGACCATCCAGGGTCTTGATCTCCTGGATCTTCTTCTCACTCAGGTATGTCGGACAATTCCGATCCCGAGGAGAATGAAAACCGGAGCAGTTAGTGCACTTGTATGGAGTTGTGCACTCCTCCGCGCCGTGAGCTACTCGTCCACATGTACCACATACAGCCTGATTCGAACAGCGAGATACCATATGTCCGAATCGCTGGCATTGATAGCATCGCATAGGAGGCGGGATGTACGGCCTCACATCGCAACGATAAGTTGTTACCTTGACTTTCTCTGGTAACACTGACAACTTGAAAGAGACAATGAAGGCACCAGTGGCAACGTCTTCACCGTTGACCTTGCGCGTAATGCGCCGGACGTGTGTCACGCCACGGTTCTTCATGTCTTCCATCAACTCGTCGTCAGTGTTCAAAATAAGGTCGCGGTGAAAGATGACTCCGCGAACCAGGTTCAAGGACTTATGCTCCTCCACTTTGACGGGGATTTCGCCAAAGTGCTCGCACTTAAGCAACTGATCAGCTTGCAGTGCTGTACGAGTCTTTAGAAGCAAACTACCGTTGCGCATTTTCTTAAGTTCCTCCAGTTCGCCATAGACGCCTTCGATGTGTCTACTAAACAGGATCGACTTCACCAGCTTAAAATCCTGCCCATCGGTTCTGGTAGCGACCAGAAACCTAGGGAAGCTGGATCCCATTCCTTCACGCTGCGCATGTTCCCAGGGAGTTGAACCTCTCAGGGAAGCAAAAGTTAAAGACTTAGGTGGGCGACCACCTTGTGAGAGCCGACTTCGTTTGGAAGCCATGCCCGATAGCATCCTCCCCGAATGCCACCCACTCCGATCAGGGGTCTCTGTAGCCGAACCAAGCAGCCAAGGCAATACCCACCTGGTCGTAGCAGGTATTGCCCGGGGTCCGATGTTGAACGATGCCTAATACGGGATGACTGAGGCAATGAGCACTAAGACTCCCTTCCTCCGGTCACCCGCAATAGCATGTACCCCATAGCGTGTACAGAGCACTAACAATAGAAAAAATAAATAAAAATAATTAATAATAATATGTCCTTCTGGCATTCGGCTGTGCGGGGACCTGCGTTGTCAGGCGGATACCACTGCCCGGGTACATGATACTCCCACCCGTCGCGTCCTGGGTGGTTGCTGGCACGGGCTTTCGAGCGTAGTCGCACACATAGGAGCTCCATCGCCGGGCAGTACGCACATCAAATTTTGAATGGTCTACATCTGACCCTCAGAAAAATAATAAAAAATAAAGAGGGGACCATGGCCACATGACCCTTTAAGTCGCCTTCTACGACAGGCAGGGATTACCTATGGATGTATTCAGCCTCTCCCATCCACAGGAGGTCCATCACATTATACCAACCGCAATCCATGTCCGCGCCAAGGTCGCCCCTTTTTGTCGCCTCTTACGACAGGCAGGGGATACCGCGGGTGTATTCTGCATGTGTGTCCCCCACCCGCAGGGGGTAGTGTGTTTGGTCCGCGAGAGGTATTTTATTTCCCTCAAGTCCGCCGGCAAGCCGGTTAGGACCCCCCTATCCGCCACCTGGGACGCGCCACGTGGGAGTATCACCTCTCCCCCTGCTACGCTATCGTAGTAGGTTCGTGGCTACTAAACAGGATCGACTTCACCAGCTTAAAATCCTGCCCATCGGTTCTGGTAGCGACCAGAAACCTAGGGAAGCTGGATCCCATTCCTTCACGCTGCGCATGTTCCCAGGGAGTTGAACCTCTCAGGGAAGTAAAAGTCAAAGACTTAGGTGGGCCACCACCTTGTGAGAGCCGACTTCGTTTGGAAGCCATGCCCGATAGCATCCTCCCCGAATGCCACCCACTCCGATCAGGGGTCTCTGTAGCCGAACCAAGCAGCCAAGGCAATACCCACCTGGTCGTAGCAGGTATTGCCCGGGGTCCGATGTTGAACGATGCCTAATACGGGATGACTGAGGCAATGAGCACTAGGACTCCCTTCCTCCGGTCACCCGCAATAGCATGTACCCCATAGCGTGTACAGAGCACTAACAATAGAAAAAATAAATAAAAATAATAATAATATGTCCTTCTGGCATTCGGCTGTGCGGGGACCTGCGTTGTCAGGCGGATACCACTGCCCGGGTACATGACACTCCCACCCGCCGCGTCCTGGGTGGTTGCTGGCACGGGCTTTCGAGCGTAGTCGCACACATAGGAGCTCCATCGCCGGGCAGTACGCACATCAAATTTTGAATGGTCTACATCTGACCCTCAGAAAAATAATAAAAAATAAAGAGGGGACCATGGCCACATGACCCTTTAAGTCGCCTTCTACGACAGGCAGGGATTACCTATGGATGTATTCAGCCTCTCCCATCCACAGGAGGTCCATCACATTATACCAACCGCAATCCATGTCCGCGCCAAGGTCGCCCCTTTTTGTCGCCTCTTACGACAGGCAGGGGATACCGCGGGTGTATTCTGCATGTGTGTCCCCCACCCGCAGGGGGTAGTGTGTTTGGTCCGCGAGAGGTATTTTATTTCCCTCAAGTCCGCCGGCAAGCCGGTTAGGACCCCCCTATCCGCCACCTGGGACGCGCCACGTGGGAGTATCACCTCTCCCCCTGCTACGCCATCGTAGTAGGTTCGTGGTCAGTATCCAGTATTCGGGAGATAGTGGGTTCGAACCCCACTGTCTGAAACGCCGAAGATGGTTTTCCGTGGTTTCCCCATTTTCACACCAGGCAAATGCTGGGGCTGTACGTTAATTGAGGCCATGGCCGCTTCCTTCCCAGTCCTAGCCCTTTCCTGTCCCATCGTCGCCATAAGACCTATCTGTGTCGGTGCGACGTAAATCCAATAGCAAAAAAAAAAAGACAAATTAGCAAACTTCACCTTGCAGCTCCGTAACTACCAATGTTACCTGAGGACAACTGCTCCCATTAACAAACAGTGAAGGAGACCGGTCTCTTTCACATCAACATGACAGCATCTTCGATTCACAAGTTAATCTAGAGGAATACTCCTCGAACCTAACGACATTATAGCCTTACTAGAAACCTTTGATTGGATGAAGAATAAATATACAGAATGATAATTAAGATTTTAAAATGTATCCACCGACTAGAATTTAAAGAAATGATGAACAATGATCATGAACTTGAAATAATTAGTGGATCTAATTCGCAAAGCCTTATTCCCCTCGTAAAATGATAAAGAAAATAGATTAATGTAGAATAAGCCATTTCCTTGAAGTGCTATCATATACAGCATGTATTCGTGATGACATTTTATATTTTCAGGGATGATGTCGGACGCCAAATGGATCAATTTGAGTTTATGAATCGTAGTGCGTAAATGTTCGAGTCAAAAGTTATTAATATTCCGAGTTGTTTAACGTCGCTGTTCAAACGACACCGGGGATATTCAAACGGGTACGACAGAACTTCGTGCGACAATGCCATGCAAGCATTGACTCATGGGGATGCAATTTCGAACATTTGTTGTAAATGGAGCAACTTGTGAAGCTTGTGGAGGTAAACGGACTTAAGTGGCTAGAATATTGATTAACTTTTGACTCTATCGTTTCCGGAACATGGTTCCTTATCTCAAACTTATCCATTTGCTGTCCTGAATCAACTCTTGAAAGTTTGTAACATCATGACGGATATACCCTGTATATCATTCAATTTAAAATACACAAAAGCTAAAACATTATTTAAAAATTGAAATCAATAACAAACTTACTTCTTTACGCGATAAAACAGGCCACTATTCCTCATTAAACGGATGATGACGTCAACTGCAATATAAAGGGCAAAAAATAATGCCAAATTCCCCTTTCAAAAAATAAAACAATCATAAATATATCTTTCAATAAATTAAACTCAAAATGTTAAGGATCAAATTGTTTTGATCTAACGAATCTGTATGGAATTTGGAGTCGATAAGTGTAGAATTCAGCGCATGGGTTGGGGGAAACTAATTCAAGACCTTTGTAAGTACCCCAATTAATCACTTTACTAGATTATGAGGAGATGAGGGCTCCTTGATAAAAGAACCTGTTGTATGTCTCTCAGTCGTGGCCATCCATCAATACTTCAGATCACAGCCTGCGCGGTTGCTAGGTAACATCGCGTAACACATTCTAATTTATGACGCAAATTTTCTGATGATACCCAGCCACAAGACGTATCTGTGTCGCCACACAACGCTGAAGCAACATTATTTTGCTGGTAGCTTTACACCCTCGATAGTGGGTTTGTATCAGGAAGGGCTACCGGCCAAGAAACTGGCCAAATCTACATTAAGATCATGACGCTTTTTGTGTAAATGTCCGAACATCTAGGTCATAAGCCCCTATTGGTAAGAGAGGAAACGAAATGAAATTATAATTACATTTTTTAATGTATCCACTGACTAAAATTCAAAACGATTGATGAAAAAATGAATATAAATTTAAAATAATGAGTGGATCTAATTCCCAATGCCTTATTTTCTGATAAAATGATAGAAAAAATAGATTAGCAGAATAAGGCACAATTGTACAGTAAGTTCCGAATCCTATACATGGGGAATAAGGCAATAAAGACGTAGAAAAAGGAAATGATGATGATGTTTGTTTAAAGGGGCCTAATATCTAGGTCATCGGCCCCTAATGGTACGAAATGAGACGAAATGCAATGACAGTTTAAAAGTACAAAATTAATCCACTAATCAGAATTCAAAACGTGATGATGAAGAATGAAGGAATTAATATGAATTCAAAACAATCAGTGGATCCGACCCGGAATGCCTCACACGACCAGAAACAATAATAAGACCAAGGGACAGTTTCCAAAGCACAATCCTCAATCGATGATGCTTCTTGTCTAAAGGAGTATAATATCCATGTCAACGGTCCCTCATAATGGCACTTAACGCTAGTAAAGGAGAACCATGCCATTTCTCAGGTTGCGGTACTAATCAAAGGTAGCGTAAACTCGCGGTATTCCAAACATTATGGTACTACTCACAAGTATTGTACGTCGGACAGATAACGAAGACCTCTGGTGTTTCTCACATAATGGCGAATGTCATAGGCAACACAAACCCGTAGTGTTCCTCACCTAGGTGCACTAATCACGGGCGCCGGTATTGCCGTGGTGTTCCGTATATAGTGGGTACTAATCATAGGCAACGAAGACCCACGGTGTTCCTCACTTAATGATACTAATCACGGGCAACGTAAGACCGTGGTGTTCCGCAATTACTGGTACTCATCACAGGTACTGGAAATCCACAGTGAAACCCGCTCTACTGCTACGAATCACAAAACTGTTGGGTGCCTAACAAAGTGGTACTACTCTCAAGGAAAGGCGATCCATGGTGTTCCCCGCATGATGGTATGAATCACAAGTAGTTTCATGGTTCTGATGCAATCATCCCTTGGTCGCCCCTTTTAGTCTCCTCTTACGACTGGCAGGGGATACCGTGGGTGTATTTTTCATCCGCGTGCCCCATCCACAGCGGGTAAGAAAAAAAGAGGAAATGAAGACGTAATATTTCAATTGCCAGTGTCGAGTGATGGAAGTTAAGTTTGATTTCTTCCTTAATCAAGAGAATGGGGTACTCCTAAAGAGCAAGACCCCAGTGGACGGCAGATATAGTATTAGCTTATTACCAGAGTGGTATCTTCAAACAAATTTATGCCACAGTTTTAGTGAGCCAGTGAAAGTAAACCGACAGACGTTTGTGTAATTCAGTAAAGCCGACGCGTTGGCCGGTAGGGTTTTCACACTCTGTAATGTGATACATTATTTATACAGTAAGGATGCGCTGTCGGGTCAGATCCCCGGAACGCAATTTATGCCCTGTTCGCTTGATGAGCCCGTAACCAGAATGCAAGTCCATCCATCACGTGCTGTTTATGAAGCCACTTTGGGTGCGCACCCTAGCGGCGCTGGGCCCAAGCTATGCCGGGTGATTAACTGTGTGAAATCAGTCCACGAAATTAAATCCGGGATGCCCAAGTCTCAGATTATTACATAGTTCAGTGTTCATAAATACTGCACAGCGCCAAGCGGGAGTTGGTGGCTACAGGGGGAGCCAACAAAGAGAGGGAGAAAGACGCAAGGAACACAGAATGAAGAGGAGTGAATGATAGACTAACGGATGAAAAGCAAGAGGAAAGGACACAAAAACACACAACCAGCAAGCAGACTTGGTGGTAAAGTCACAATACCAGCACTGCAGAATTCCAACTTGTGACACTCGAATAATAATAATAATAATAATAATAATAATAATAATAATAATAATAATAATAATAATAATAATTTTTTTGCTAGTTGCTTTACGTCGCACCGACACAGATAGGTCTTATGGCGACGATGGGACAGGAAAGGGCTAGGAGTGTGAAGGAAGCGGCCGTGGCCTTAATTAAGGTACAGCCCCAGCATTTGCCTGGTGTGAAAATGGGAAACCACGGAAAACCATTTTCAGGGCTGCCGATAGTGGGGTTCGAACCTACTATCTCCCGAATACTGGATACTGGCCGCGCTTAAGCGACTGCAGCTATCGAGCTCGGTAATAATAATAATAATAATAATAATAATAATAATAATAATAATAATAATAATAATAATTTGTACCGGGAGGTACACCCCAACGCCGCGCATTTAAATTCAGCGCCTAAACGAACTCCTCTAGTGACAAAACAGTGAAACTAAAAATACACCAACTTAGAACTTTACTCAGAAGATGTCACCACAGAAATATGATGTAATTTTGTAGTTGCCTAACCTGAGTGAATTTCTACTTGTTTTGTTTGACATTCATCAAGAAGTTTGGACATTTCTCCACAGATGACACTACCAAGAAACTATGATAATGCACCCTGGTGCAAAGTGCAAGAACTTATAATTTAAAGAAGTTTTGTATTTCTAAGTTTTTGTAACTGATTGATGCTCATTTATTTTCCGGTTGGCAATATTTCCCTTTTATTTCCGCCAATTTTGAATCTAGCCAATCAAATATTTCTGTAATTAATCTTCAACCTATCACAGGCTTCTTCTTCGATTCTGAGTAACTTTGAAATGGACCAATAAAATTGAGAGGGCTGGCTGGCTTAGTCGTGAAAGATCTCGAACCTACCCTGAGGGTTTATAAACTGCGGCTTTTCACGTCTCTTGGCCAATTGATCGTCATCTTAATAAGTGCGTGTGTCAAAGCGGGAGGCAGGCGGCCTCTTTCGTCAGCTGCTAGAACTTCTACAAGGTAATGGGCACATAAAGTTTCTTTCTTGCTACCTCCGCAGTTTAACCCGAGGGAAAGCTCCGAATCTTTAATTATGTAACCAACGTTTCTAAAATGTAAATCTTCATTCGGCTAATGTAAAAACTTCGTAAACTCTTTAACTGTAAAGCGAGGATAGAGAGTGAATTACCCTCTTGAGCTCCCCTTCATCTTGGTTTGAGGTGACTACGTTTTTATAACTGGTTTTCGTTCTGTAATGTGGTAAAGTAATGTCTATACGAGTCACCTCAGTAGTTTGGGAATAGCCCCGGTTTCATCGGCCTAGAGCCCCTTAGGTTGTTTTAGTGTTCATATCTAGGAGTGCAAGCATATTCCTCCATTCAGTTTGTGTTTCGGGCCAGTTACTTAACCTGTTCTTTTCCGCAAAGGCCCTGTAGGCAGGGTACTAGATACCCCTGTATAACATTACCTTTCAATTTGTAAGTTGTGCCTTGATGGGCGAGTGATTATCATTTTCTGATATTGCCTTGAATAGGCTAGAAGAAACTGAGAGCCTGTTAGGTCTTTTCCAAAATTTTGTAATTGTAAGGAGTGCTTCAGATCAAGGAGATCAATTGCTACTGAATTAGGGGATTTCTGCCCATGAATAATTTTTGTTCTTTTGTAATTTTGAGCTTGTAGCTCAGGAAATTGTAAAACTAGGGGCTTAAAGCCCAAAGTGTTAAGGTCCTGAATCTTGGATTTTTCCTAATCTTGTTTAAGAATTGCTATGTGTACCTGTAATATTGACATGAAAAATTGTTAAGTTTGAAGTTCTGAAAATATAACCTTCAGATTAAGTTTTAATCCAATTCTTGACATTGTAGTTAGACCCATTCACCCCGGCACCTTCTTTCACCTCTGCGTTCCACGGATACCCCGGAACAAAGGGTATAAGAGAAACGATTAGATCGACAAATTAATCGGAAGGGGCGTTCGGCGGCCCAGCCCATTTGTCACGTGTTAAGCGGTGAACAGGCTTCCCTCTTTAAGAAAGCAGTTTCACTAGCGTGTCGTGAACACCCTCCTGCCACTCAACTGCGGGAGCACGCGCGCGCCCTGTGACAACAGGAAGTGATCAACAATTGTATTATTTAATACTTCCGGAAATATTTAAGTCATTTGCCTTTGGGTAAACAAAACTTTATATTAAACGATAAGGGTACAGCACATTGTAAGGGAAAAGGAAGGGGCAGGGAATTTGTAAACATAATTTTTCAAAGTTTACGGTTAGATATTTATGAGCTTTAGGTAAAAACCTTGGTTCATAGACAGTGCGGGGTTCTGATGCGATCAATATTATTATGTTCGGCCCCCCCCCCTCCCTTCAGAGATTAACGTTTAGCACTATTAGCTCCTGATGATGATGATGCTTGTTGTTTTACGGGGCCTAACATCGAAGGTCATCGGCCCCTAATGGAACGAAATGAATGACATGAGACATGAAGTTAAAATTTTTAAAAGTATCCACTGACTAGAGTTTAAAAAAATGGTGATGAAGAAAAATGAGGATGAGATTAAAACATTCAGTGGATCTAATACGCAATGCCTTATGTTCTATAAGAGAAAATACAGGAAACGAAGGAATAAGGCATTGCCCAGTAGTACAGATATTAACACATAATTGACGTTAGACGTTAAAATAACACATTAAAATGCGCAACACAAACTAAAATGAAGACAATGAGATAAAAGCGCAACTGACATAAACAACACTAGGACAAAGGACATCATCACACACGATAAAACAGACCGCTATCCCTCATAGAGCGGATGACGTGGTCTGCTGACTGCTCGTCATCTCGCAAGATAAGGGAGATTGTACTCGAAAGGTTAAGACTACGGCGTAGATCGACCAGGTCCACACACTCCGTAAGGATGTGTACCACCGTAAGATGGTCGCCGCAGGTACACACCGGAGGGGGTTCTCCTTTCAGTAGATGGGAGTGCGTCAAGATACCGTGGCCGATCCGAAGGCGACATAATACCACGGCTTCCCTCCCAGAAACTATTTTAAAACAATGGTATATACTGACTAAGGGCCTGACTCCGAAGCACAATTCTGAATCGATGACACTTGTTGTCTAAAAGGGTCCGAAATCCAGGTCAACAGCCCCTCATAATGGTACTTATCGTTGATAAAGTAACGTGGACTAGCGGTGTTCCTCACATTGTGGTACTAATCACAGACACGCAGACGTACGGCGTCGCTCATTACTAATCACAGGCAACGCTCAGACCCGTGGTGATCCTCGAAACGCAGAGTATTATGTCCATAACCAGACGATGCAACACCTCAGCAAGTGTAGCCTCTTTGTTCTCCTTGGGGTGTTAAAACCGAACCTGGACAGAGGGGTGCCTCCGTCATAGTAGCGGATACTGTACATGGGTAATGTAAACCCACAGTGATCCACACACAGAGCCATGGTATTCCTCACATACCGGTATTAATCGCACGAAAAGTCGACTCGTGGTGTTCCTCGCGTCATGGTACTCATTACAGGTATTCGCATGTTTCAGAATTCAGCCACGGACCTACTACGCTGGCGTAGCAGGGGGAGAGGTGATACTCCCACGTGGCGCATCCCAGGTGGCGGATAGGGGGGGGGGCGTCCTAACTAGCTTGCCGGCGGACTTGAGGGAAAGAAAATACCTCTCGCGGACCAAACACACAACCCTCCTGTGGGTGGGGGACGCAGACGAAGAATACACCCACGGTATCCCCTGCCTGTCGAAAGGGGCGATTAAGAGGGGCGACCAAGGGATGATTTCATTAGAATCATGAAACTACTTGTGATATTTATCACCACGCGGGAACACCATAGGTCCCTTTTATTGCGCGTAGTACCACTATGTTAGGTACCAAATAGGTTTGTGATTAGTAGAAATACAGTACGTTGCCGGCTTCTACAGTATCTGTGATTAGAACCCCTATATTCGCAACACCATGGGATTAGCGACACCATGGTTCTGCCTTGCCTATGATTAGTACCCACTATGTGAGGAACAACACGTGATAATGAGGGTCTCTGTGGTGTACCCGCTCAAAGCCTGAGTCCCAGCCAGCATTTATCTCAGGGAGTGTTACGGTCCGAATCTATCGCAATTAATAAACAATTAAAAAATTATATTTTGAGATATAAGATCTCAAACTAAATGTAAGGGCACCATCCAATCAGTACTACAGGGTTGAACGGGACACTTTAATCTTTAACTAAGGCTCATCATAAAGCACACAAATTATATATCTATTCAGATCAAAGGGAAATTATGAAGGCTCCATCCTGGGGATGGGGACGGATATTTAAACGGTCACCAAGGGTTTACTATCCTACAAGAACAAGAACCTGGAACTGTTTCCTTGCAAATGCTAAAGGAGCATTTTATTTAAGTAAACAAATTAATTTTTACACAAAATCAAAATCCGTTGAGCCTTGATTTGCCGGTAATTTGGCAAATTATTCCTGAAAAATGATTATATAATATTTATCACTTTTGACCACCCTTCCATTTGGGTGGTAGAACCGTTGATATCCGAAGGTATCAGATTTACCTTCGTTAATACCATGACCATATTTGGTCGTGGACCAATTACCTGTTGGCTAAGTGGGCGCGATCACATGGACTATGTTATCGCCTCCACTTTGATTGAGATTCGCCTCCACTTTGATTGAGATGAGACCAACCCGGGAAACTACAAACTCTCCCCGGGTTCCTACCCGAGATATGCTAATCGTTAGTTGAAGGAAACTACAAAGCGACTCTAACCTAATGGTCCAGATGTAGGGATTTGCCATCATTTTACAACTACTAACTTAACTTATTATTCACAACAACTTTACATTATTACGTTAATTCGCCAGCTGACTTCCCTAGTATCATTCATCATCAGCAACCGAAATAATAAAATAAAATAAAATATTAAAGAAATATTGTTATTATTATTATTATTATCAACATTATTATAAATAGTGGAGATCGTGATTATCGTAACCCGTAATCATCCTCGCTATAATACTTCAACTTCTCGCTCTTATTATTCTCATAAAAAATAAAAATAAAAAATAGCTTCCTTTTTTATTCTACTTCTTCTTCAAATGTTCTCATTATTATTATTATTATTATTATTATTATTATTATTATTATTATTATTATTATTATTATTATTATTATTATCTGTTTAAAATCTAAAATTTTTCATTTCAACTCCCAACATCATGTCCAAAATATAAAAAAGTAAATTCTTCTTCTTAAAAAAAAGTAGCTTTTTTTTCAAATATCATTATTAAAGTGTTTTGCAAATTTCAATATTTTCAATTCAATTCCCACCATCATTATTGTTTTCATAAATTAAAAAATTCTTCAAATATTTATTAGTATTATTATTATTATTATTATTATTAATTAAAAAATTAATTTCGCTTGTTACACGGTAGTCCACTCTTAATATGTTTAACGCATAACCCCTTTTACAATTCCGATTTATTGTGGCACTAATCAATCCAGATATGATTTACTTGGAATATTATTATTATTATTATTATTATTATTATTATTATTATTATTATTATTATTCTTTCGAGAATTTTTATGTTTATGCCCCATCTTTATAATTTAGTCACATACGTTCTCTCCCAAACAGAAATCACCAAGATCCGAATTCACATCGGTCGGGACATAGTGTTCGAACCCGCAACCTTATTTTCGTACTGTCGTTAATTCATGGAGACCATATGCTCCTAAGACAATTCTCAAATCCCATAACACCTCGCAGTTGGGAAAATACCTCCAATCTCTGCAAGTGTTAAATTATTCCTTCCTTTTCCATTTATGCTTTACTGAGTCCTGTCTATTTGAAACACTTCATACTAGTATACTGCTCAAGACTGTAATATGAGCTACATCACGTCATGAATCACTTTACTATGTAACAATATAATACTTCGAACCCTACTTCACGAGTAAGTACACACACGCACCCCTGGCGTAATCACGGCTCGAACAAAATATCAGAAGTTGTCACGCACCCCAGGCGTGGTATCCGCTCGAACGCTTTGTCAAAAGTAGTTGTCAGTTCTTGTCCACGACCTCATATTTATACTCGTATCCCCTCTCTTCCGAGTTCAAGGGAGGTTATCTTAGGACGCGCAGTCCCGATATCCTCATTTATGACCATTTGCGCCTTTGCCAGTAGCTTAAATATGATATCCAATGATGTAATTATGTTCTCAAATGCTCTATACCAATTCTCAACTATTATCGTTCGCTGGTAATGGATGTATTTGCGAATTTAGCTGCCGTATCCCGGCCTGGGATTTCGCGCTCTATTGTGGCGTCCTTTGCCTCCAGCCAATCATCGGATAGCATTGATGAATTCTCAGAATTACACCATGCAATCTTCCGCAATTATTAACTTTTTATAAGTTTTATAATATAGTAAGGCTCCTAAATTCCACCTTATTCTGAATTGATAACTCACTCCCTTCTATCAGTTTAATCCGCGGAGTTAGCCTCGCTAGTGCTTCTTACAATACGAAGTTTTCGCCTTGCTTTGGTCAAGTGAATTTTTCCATTGGTCCACCTAAACCACGTGACCGGGAAGGCTCATATTTTTTCTTCCAGTGCCAACCCTGCGTTCAACTCCCGCTAGTACATGGAGATACCCTGCCTCATTTCTTAGAAATCTGCACCCGGCACTCTGCGCTGTGGCCACTACCTATTCTGCCCGGGGCTATGAAAACTTTCCGCAACTTGTCAACAACTCGTGCCTTTCTCTTTCCCCCTTCGTCACAATTTCTGAGAATTCTAATTCTGCCGTTCATTGTGTTTGTTAATCTTAGTGGAGACAATAGTCTGTGCATGTTTCACCATACCATCTCGGCCTCGCCTGCTCTTACTATATGTACAGTACGATCTTCTCGCTTCTGAAAATGAAATATATATTCCTCCATAAATAATTACAATTGCATGACGCTTATCACACCCCCACCAGGGCGCAGTGGTTAGTCCACTTCTGTGAGGAACGCCATAGGTTAGCGTTGCCAGTAAATAGCGCCGCAGTGTGCGAAACACCATAGGTCTGTGTTACATGTGCGAATTTCATTCCCTTTGAGTAGTACCATAATGTGTGGAATACCGCGTGTCTACGCAACTTTTGATTAGTACCGCAACATGACAATTAGCATTGTTCTATTTTCCTAGCGATAAGTACCATTTTGAGAGGCCGTTGACCTGGATTTTGAACTCCGTTTGACAACAAGCATCATCGATTCAGTATTGTGCTTTGGAAGCTGTCCTTTGGTCAGTAATATAGTTTCTGAGAAGGTGCGGCATTGCGGGTCGGATCCACTGATTGTTTTAACTTCATGTCCATCCAATCGTTCTTCGCCCTCATGTTTTCGAATCTGGTCAGTGGAGGATTCTAGATTTTAAATGGTCATAACATTTCGTCTCATTTCGTACCATTAGGGGCCGATGACCTCGATGCTAGGTCCGTTTAAACAACAAGCATCATCATCATCATCATCAAAATTCAGCATCCCTCGTCACCCCTTTTAGTGACCTCTTACGACAGGTAGGGGATACCGTGAGTGTATTCTTCGTCTGCGTCCCCCACCCACAGGGGATTGTGATTATACTCGTATAATTCAGCAATTTAATCTGTAACATTATGAAAGCGAAAGCTCTTGGAAGGAAGGAGAAGAGAGTGACATTCATATAAAGAGCCTCATGATGCAAATGAAATGTAGCCTACTTCCTAAGAAGAGTTGAAAATACTGAACGTGGACAGAAAATGTGTGGTGCAACGACAGTAGTAGATATTGATGCTACCGACAGTTAAAAATGACAAAGCATATTACTATAGCTATAAATTGGATGTTACAGATTATTTGCCAATTTGGAAAGTAGGGTTTTGACCTAGATTGCTTGAGACGAATTCGTCAAATACAGTTTATACTGTGAGAATGTACGGTACACAAAAATTGGACGAGGTCAACATATACAATTGTGAACGTAAAGGTTTATTCTCCGTTTCAGCTGAAGACACTTTCCAATAACGCATGAGATAACCACTTAGCAAATGGATCTCTCTTACTGGCAACCTGTAGCTGTCAGTGTGAGGAACAACACAACGGGACACTTCGCATGAAATATGTAAAGAATATAGACACATTGACACTGCTTGGTCTGGACTCTCCCCACGGAAATCGCGGAGAGGTAAAAGTTGGCAGCCTGACGTGTGAAACGCTGCCAACTCATCTCTGCTTGGCACTGCTTAAGATACGGAAATCATGCGCTATGAGTTACAGTAAATACACTGAATGGAAGTGAGTGAAATCAATCAAGGACTTAATAATATTATTGCCTTGGACGTATTAGTTTTTGTCATGTGAAAGATACCACAGACTCGAATAATAATCCGAGCAAGCGCGATAGACGAGTGGCATTGTCACTTATTTTTCACAACGGCAGATGCGGCTCGAATCCCAAGCAACGCGAGTGGGATTTTTTCGTGAAACCTTTTATCAAGGGCAGCTATAAAACTCAGAAAAACTGCGAAAGACATGCAACGAGTTGAATATTCAAGCCTTCAAGACCACATGCAGGCAATTCAAGCCCCTGAAGGAATCGAAAATGATGATGATTATGCTTGTTGTTTAAAGGGGCCTAAGATCCAGGTCATCGGCCCCTAATTGTACGAAATGCAATGACAATTTAAAAGTACAAAATGCATCCACTGTCCAGAATTCAGAATGTGAGGACGAAGAATGAATGGATGGATGGGTACGAATTTAAAATCAGTGGAACCGACCCACAGTGCCCCACATACACAGAAGCTGGCGTAAAACAATAGTATTGCTGACCAAGGGACTGCTTCTACAGCACGATACTGAATCGACGATGCTTATAGTCGAAAGGGGTCCAAAATCCAAGATCGCCCCTCATAATGGTACTTATCGCTAGGAAAGTAGAACCATGGCATTTGTCACGTTGCGGTACTAATCAAAAGTAGCGTAGACTCGCGGTATTCCACACATTATGGTACTACTCACAGGTAATGAAATTCGCACATGTATTACAGACCTACGGTGTTTCGCACATTGCGGCGCCATTTACAGGTAACGCAAACCTATGGCGTTCATCGCAAAGGGCACTAACCACAGGGACTCGTACTATCTCGTGGTGTTCCTCATACAGTGGGTACTAATCATAGGCAAGCCAGAACCATGGTGTCGCTCACCCATGGTGTCGTTCATATAGTACTAATCACAGGTAGGCCTACTGTAAAAGCCGACAGTGCACTCTAAGTGCGGGGCTGACCGCACGGTGCTGCTGCGTGCTACTAATCACAAGTAAATTCATGGTTCTAATCCAATCATCCCTTCGTCGCCCCTTTTAGTCGCCTCTTACAAGAGGCAGGGGATACGTAGGTGTATTCTTCGTCTGCGTCCTTATCTTATTTTCCTCAAGTGCGCCGGCAAGCCGGTTAGGACCCCTCTATCCGCCACCTGGGACGCGCCACGTGAGAGTATTACTTCTCCCCCCCCTGATACGCCATCGTAGTAGGTTTGTGGGTAGGATGATGATGATGATTGTTGTTTAAAGGGGCCTAACATCGAGGTCATCGGCCCCTAATGGTACGAAATAAAACGAAATGGAATGACATATTAAAAGTCTAAAATTCTCCACTGACCAGAATTCAAAAGCGTGAAAACGAAGAATGAATGGATGGACATGAATTTAAAACAATCAGTGGATGCGACCCGCAATGTCGCACATTCACATAAACTGACGTGACAAAATAGTATTACTGACCAACGAAGTACTGCTATAGCATAACACAATCGATTATGCGTGCAGTGAAAAGGGGGTCCTAAATCGAAGTTATCCGCCCCTCATAACGGTACTGATCGCTAGCAAAGTAGAACCATGGTATTTGTTCTGTTGCGGTACTAATCAAAAGTAGCAGAGACTTGCGGTATGCCACACATTATTGTACTACTCAGAGCTTATGAAATTCGACAGATAATACAGACCTATGTTTTTCTCACTTTGCGGCGCCATTTACAGGCAACGCAAACCTATGGTGTTCATCACATAGGAGTACTAACCACAGGGACCTTCCCCTATCCCGTGGTGTTCCTCACATAGTGGGTACTAATCATAGGCAAGGCAGAAGCATGGTAGCTATCATCCCACGGTCCTGCTCATATGGCGGTACTAATCACAGGTACTGCAAAAGCCGACCGCACGGTGCTCCTGTGTGCTACTAATCACAGACCGATTTCGTACCTAATGTAGTGGTACTACGCACAAGTAAAAGCAACCTTGGTGTTCTCCGCGTGGTGGTACTAATCACAAGTAGTTTCATGGTTCTAATAAATCAACCCTTGGTCGCCCCTTTTAGTCGCCTCTCACGACAGGCAGGGGATACCGTGGGTGTATTATTCGTCTGCCTCCCCCACCCACAGGGGGTGTGTGTTTGGTCCACGAGAGGTATTTTATTTCCCTCAAGTCCGCCGGCAAGCCGGTGAGGACCCCCCTATCCGCCACCTGGGACGGGCCACGTGGGAGTATCAGGTTCGTGGTCGTGGGTAGGAAAGATGAAAATGAGAAGCCTGTCACAGTAAGATGAAGTAATGTCAGACTCAGCTAGGGGAACCGTGGTCGCAAATCCACGCTCCCACTTAAAAAGCTGCTATAGGCAGATGATACAGTGGATACATTCTACCGCCGCCACCCACAGACGGTTGGCTTATTTTACATGTGAATAAACTGTACTTCTTGTAATTTTAAGTAGGCGACGGAAACATTTTCGGTTATGTAGGCCATTCTCCGTTCACCATCCCCGAATTGTACCTACAATTTATAAAAATAAATAATTATAATAATAAGATGGAATAAATTATGTCGTAGGATGGTAATAGTTTTAAAACCCTGTAAGTCAGTAAACTTGTGCGAAAGTATGCTGAACTGAAGTCCGGCCCCGCGGTGTAGGGTCCAACACATCTCCCTGTCACTCGGCCACCCGGGTTCGATTTCCGGCCGGGTCAGGGTTTTTTAATTGTACATGATTAATATCCTTGGCCTGGGGACGTGGTGTTTGTGTTGTCCTTAATGATCATTTCCTCACATTCAACACTTGACACTTCCGCAATTTCCAAATACACGCAGGTCCGTAGTAGGGGCAAAGATCTTCTCACGTCGACGCCCCGAATAAATAGCATTAGAAAACCGAATATACAGTATAGCATTAAAAATGCAGAACTGAATACTTAAGCATGTAAGCAGGCCTATATTGGTAATAGCTTTTGCTTCTGTAACATTTTGAATGAATAAGTCATGGAAGTATGTAATGGAATTTTATAAAATGTTTCATTTCTTTGTAGAATGGTTTGAATGTTCATAACTTACGGATTTTAAAACGTGATGATGATGATGATGATGATGATGCTTGTTGTTTAAAGGGACCTAACATCGAGGTCATCGGCCCCTAATGGTACGAAATGAAAGAACAAAAATTCATCCACTGACCAAACAAAATAATAATGTCGTCATGAAGAATGAATGGATGGACATGAACCCAACAAAAAAACAAAAACAAAAAAAGGAAACAAACAACCAAAATACAGTGGATCAGACTCAAAGATCATACATAATTGATTACTGACCAAGGGACCACTCATAAAGCACGATAATGTTTGATGTCTAAAGGGGTGCAAAATCCATGTCTAAGGCCCCACAGAATGGTACATGTCGCGAGTAAAGTAGAACCATGGTATTTGTCATGTTGGGGTACTAATCAAAAGTAGCGAAACTCACGGTGTTCCACATAGGACGGTACTACTCACAAGTATTGTATTTCGTACAGGTAACGCAGACCTATGGTGTTTCTCACACAATGGCGCCACGCATAGCCAACGCAAACCAATGAGTTTCCTCACCTAGGTGTACTAGGCACGGATGCCGGTCCCACGGGCACCGGGTTGTTCCTCACAGAGTGGATACTAATCAAAGGCAACGCCGACCCACGGTGTCGCTCATATAGTGGTACAACTCACAGGCTACGCCCAGACCCGCGGTGTTGCTCACATGGGTACGACGCACGGGTACTGGAAACCCCCAGGCCAAGCTCATGACTACTACTAAACAAAAACCCATTTCGTACCGAACATAGTGGTACAACTCGCAAGTACAGGCAACCGATGGTGTTCCCCGCGTGATGGTACGAATCAAGAGTAGCTTCATGGTTCTAATTCAATCATCCCTTGGTCGCCCATTAGTCGCCTCTCACCACAGGCAGGGGATACCGTGGGTGTATTATTCGTCAGCCTCCCCCACCCACAGGGGGTAGTGTGTTTGGTCCGCGAGAGGTATTTTATTTCCCTCAAGTCCGCCGGCAAGCCGGTTAGGACCCCCCTATCCGCCACCTGGGACGCGCCACGTAGGAGTATCACCTCTCCCCCTGCTACGCCAGCGTAGTAGGTTCGTGGGGTTTTAAAACGTAATGAAGAATATTTGATCGCTATTGTTCATAACTATAACATTCAGGTTCAATTCATGGACTGACAGACTATTGTCACAATAATATGCTAAATTATTTTGTTCATCTACTCAGAAAATGATTCAGTAAATGCATTATGCAAACACTCAAGAAAAATTGTGTTTCTTAAAGGAACATATTTTTTGAGTCCGTCTCCCTATCTGCGATATCACAATCGTATACCTTTTTCAGGAATAAATTTCCTTTTTCATTGAGTAGATGTCCTTCAATTCTCTCATATTCACATCCATTCTACGTATGAGACTTGATGCATTTCTAGATAGAACGATGAGGCTACGTTCAGCTCCTCACATAAAACGCAAATGAGAAAAATGGATGACTTAATAGGAACTAAAAATAACCAAATCAATAATGAGATACAAAAAAAGCATAATGAATATTATTGTTCCATCATTTAGACAGCTTAATTAGAAATTCATCAGTCCCTTAACGATGCTATATAAAAATTTATGGTTGTTAACGAAGAAATTAATACTATCGGTCGTTCTGCTCTTAACACAATATTACTAAAAATCCCGACTTGTACCTGGATGAAACATTTTCTAGATAATAAAATATAAATCATAATAATCAAATCATGATTAGACATAGAATCTTACATAGAACTGGAGACCAATTTCGCAAATTGTGAAATCTAACCAACAATTATCAGAAAAAATTACTCGGCACGTTCAGAACGCTTCATTACACAAAAACACATTTAAGTACATAAATGTCGATTCACGCAACCAGCTTCATTAAGTCCTCACTCATATTTTTTTTTTTTTGTCTTTTGTTAGCAATGCTTGTACACACTCGCCAAGTCAATCATCTAGTAAATAATAAATAGCATACGTTGGAAATTCTGAGAAAGCTTGGAATCCAGCACTCGACACTGGAAAAAATATATAGTGGACATTTTAAAATGGTGATGACAATGCTTGTTGTTTGAAGGAGCCTAATTTCTGGGTCTTCGGCATCTAATGGTACGAGATGAAACGAAGTTAATTAATAATTACCATTTTAAAATTTATCCACTGGATAGACTTAAAAACAAATGAAGAAATATTATTATGAATTCAAAATAATCGACGTTTGAAAAGATTTAGTGACTAGTTTAAATCATAATTTATACTACTCCTAAATGATAATAGTTTAGTGTTTCCTTTCTTTACAATATTTTTCATATTTTTGGTTATAATAGTGTACACTGTAAACAGTCAAGATCCTTGTGGTCATTTACGGTTTGTGAACTTATGTCTTTTGAATATATATATAAAGTAAAAGGAAATAAATGGCAGATAAGGAAGGAAACCACTAAGCCAGATCTTTAATGACTGGCACCAGGTATTGTTTAACTAATAGCCGAAATACCATCAGAAAACTAAGGGTTTAGGAAAATATAATGCGTCCCAGTAAATAAGCAAGTATTCTCAACAAATAAAAATTTATTTGCAAAACAACAAGTGAAAAAACAATTTCCAAAAATTTGACAAAATGAAATACATATTTTTTTTTAAATTTTGTATCAGAAAGTAAGAAATTATTATACAATAAGTACAAAAACCGTCAGATCTCCAGGTGTGTGAACGTTAAAGGAAAACATTGCTCCTAATATCGGTAACTCCAGAGGAAGAAACTCAGGACTTCACCGAGGTGGGTTGTTTAGGTGGAACAACATTTCCAAGACTATGTGATCCTCCCAGACAACAGCCAACAGAGTATGCTAGGAACAGATTGTAAGGGTGGGTTTCTAAGGTGTTGATAATGTCTTCAATGCAAGTCTTGGCCCGAGAGTCCCTTTAACGTTCACTGTTGTCGACGCCCGAGTGTCTTAAGCGAAGTAGGAATAAGCCGCAGGGTAGGCTGCCAGAGGAGCGGCGTGCACTGCAAGTGGGGCAGCGTGGACGGCGGCTGGGACAGCCACGGGGGCGGCGATGGCGTGGTTGATAGCGTGCGCTGTGTACGAGCTGGCGTAGGGTACAGCAGCCAGAGGCGCGACACCGGCATAAGCGGAGACAGCCAGGCAGGCGAGGACAACGATCTGCGGAACAAGAAGTGTTAAAGATTAACCAAGAGAAAATACATGCTTGACAAATAAAAATTCACTTATAATAGATGATAAAAGCTTTGGATGAAAATTTTCAGTTGTTAGAACTTTAACAATCTGTTTTATGTCGCACCGACACAGATAGGTCTTATCGCGTGGATGGGATAGGAAAAAGGCTTAGGAGGTGGAGGAAACGACCATGGCCTTAATTAAGGTACAGCCCCAGCAATTGTCTGGTGTGAAGATGGGGAACCACAGACAAACATTTTCAGGCCTGCCGACAGTGGAATTCGAATGCAAGCTGATAGCTACGAGACTCAAACTGCTCGACCACCTGCTCGGTCAGTTGTTCGACGTTTTCCTATTATTCCACAAGCAGAATGGCTCAAATTGCGTTTGACACGACCCCAACATCAAGGTTATCAGCTCCCTTAGTGGAAATATACAAAACAATAAGTTATTATTCCTGGCCTTTTTCTAACTAATTCTAATGTTATTAGCTTTAGGTCCCTCCAACTACTTTTACGATTTTCAGAGTCACTGAGATGCCGGAATTTAGTCCCACAAGAGTTCTTTTACGTTCCAGTAAATCTACCGACACAAGGTTGGCGTATTTGAGCACCTTCAAATACGAACAGACTGAGCCAGAATCAAACCTGCGAAGATGGGATAAGAAGGCCAGCGTTTCAACCATTTAAGCCACTCAGTCCGAGCTTTCTCTAATATTATTAGAGTCAGTACTACATATAGATTTAGCCCAGTTGTACGGTTGACTTCACTGTTGCATGTACTTCTGAACCGAAAACTATCACGCTAATCTTCTATTTATTTTGTTTAATGCAACAACATGGGTATGTTTTCGGCGATGGTAGTACAGGAAAGGGTATGACAGGTCAGGAAGCAGCCTGGCAGAGAGTTCCAATTTCGGCTGTTGTGAAAATGTGAAACCACTGAAAACTACCTTCCGAGTTACCAATATTGGGTTAGAACCCACCATCTCCCGCATGCGAGCTCACAGCTACGTTGGGCTTATCACGCAGCCAATTCGCTCGGTTTACTAAGCTGACTATTCGGCCAAGAAGCCAGATGGTAAATTATAATTAAAATAAGTATTGATTGTTGAACGTCTCTTCAATTGATATAGAGGCGTTGGGAGTGTTGAAATTTCGTCTTACAGAAGTTCTTTCACGAATAGGAACATAACAGCACAGAGTTGTGCCATTTAAGAACCCCACATGCTGCATTCTCTGGATATTTAAAGGGAAGATCTCTATTGTTCGATAATTTGACGTAAACGGCTCACCAGTTTTATGTTTCTACGAGGAATGTTACAATGTTACAATGCCAGACCAAAAAGAAGAAATGGAAAACAGGAAACATGCAAGCAATATATTAGTTTTACATGACTGTTGATATTGTTATCATAGCCACGAAACCTCCAGTTTTACGTGGAATCCGAACCACATAGGCTGGTCTATTCATTTCAAAAAATAGCTAAGACTGCACAACTTCGTCCTTCACGTGCCCAATGAGAAGTTGGGTAGTTTTGAATAGTAGTAAGCATGTTAAAGAGACGTCTTTTCATGTGGGATGAATCATTTACCTCCACCTTATATTATGAGGATTAAAGGAATTAGTTAAATTGCTTACGATTAGATATAACAACAAATTTTCATTAAAGATTGCTTTAGCACGCTGTATTTCATTGCAGTCTTCCACTCCGCTTCCAACCTACATGTCCCAGGTTCGGACCCATTTGAATAGCGGTTTTACAAAGACCAGCACATGCAGACAGGAAAGGTATCCGGTCATAAACTCCCACCAAAGTCCTAAAGCGAGCCTGAGTGCCCCATCAATTCGAGGATGAATATAGTTTTGTTTTTGCTAGTGACATAACTTCGAAGGGATGGGAAAGGGCTAGAATTGGGAAGATAGTGCCGTAGCCTTAATTACGGTGCATCCCCAGCCTTTGCCCGGTGCGAAAATCAGAAATCACTAAAAACCGTCTCAGGGATGCCGAGAGTGGGATTCTAAACCACCATCACCCGACAGCAAGATGCAAGATAATGGTGGTTGTAATGGAAAAACACCGAGGTTATTGACCCCTGATGACATAAAAGTAAACTAATGACATAAAATGTGCCAGCAGAATAAGCTGAAGATGAAAGTAAAATAGAACTTTAGAAAATCGATGTCTTTGAAATACAGAATAAAATCTAGTTTAAGATATAATGATGATCATCATTATCTTAATTTTACAGCTTCGGGTGCAGACATTTTTATTTTCACCCCATCGAGATTGCCTGCATGTCAATTTCAAAGTTCTGTTTTACTCTACTAGATGGCAAAGAAAATAATTTCTGTTGAATGGTAGCTACTTAAACGTATATATACGGTACTGATTACTTAACATTTAACTAATAAAACAGTAGCATATTAAAACTAACAGATTCTAAGAAACGCGTTGTAAACAATAAACATTTGCAGTTAAATATGAACTTTGGGCATATTCCTTTTTATAGTTGGAAAATAAATATTTGAGAGAACAAGTCATAATAAAAAACTGATGTAGAATTCAACCTAACGTCGATAGAACTAACCACTAGCCCTCTAATGGCGATGTCTATTGACTGCTTGTCATCACACAAGATGAGAGACATAGTAGTTCCCTTCGGCCCCCGATCACAAGGTCGTAGGAGAGCTGATGATGATGATGATGATGATGATGCTTGTTGTTTAAATGGGCCTAACATGTAGATCATCGGCGTCTAATTTTTAACGGTGGAAAAATGTCCGTTCTATACCGTACTATATCGACTCATCTGGCGTTCAGGCCGAAATTTGTCATTAAAAAACACCCATATATCGTCCAACAGAGATCAAGTTTACTGTACCATCTTGTGAAGTGGAAGGTCAAAAGTGACGAGCAGGCAGCCTTCAAATGAAATTCCCACCGAAGGAGTTGGCCGTGCGAATAGGAGCGCGCAGCTGTGAGCTTGAATTCGGATGATAGTGGGCTCGAACCTCACTGTCGGCAGCCCTGAAAATGCTGGGGCTGTACATTAATTAAGGGCACGACCGCTTCCTTCCCACTGCTAGACTTTTCCTATACCATCGTTGCCGTAAGACTTATCTGTGTCGGTGCAACATAAAGAAACTTGTAAAGAAGAATAAAATGCCTCAACGCGTAGCAGTATTCATATTATTATTATTATTATTATTATTATTATTATTATTATTATTATTATTATTATTATTATTATTTAATATATCAGGCAGTTTCCACTTCCGTCGGAGATCAGCCTTGTCCACGCACTCAGAGGTTCTTTACTATAGTCAATCCCCTCTGATACCATATAGGCTAAACTATATAGGTGTGATGTTTGAGAAATGGAAAAGCATTAGCCTACTTTTCTTTCTGAACTGACAAGTTCACCAATCGTGTGGATATACAAGTAAATATACCGTTAGCTGTTACAATGACAAGGTTTTGAGCAGTAGATGGAGTGCAGCCAACTCACGGAGGCTTATTTTAATGCACAACGAAACAGTCTGCTCGGACACACTTTCACCTACGCAAAGAAAGCACGTTGTCGCCATTATTGTGTAACATTTACAATATGACATCAGTATGCTGTATGTCAGGTATTAGTTAACACATGAATCGTGCATTGGTGGAACGATTGCTAATGAATTTTAATTGCAATTGAGATTAGGCAACTAAATCCTATATTTCCACGCTGCTAGCGGAATTCGTTGAGAGTTTCAAACACAGGTTACATTGTAACACCACACAAGATTGAGAAAATACGTACACACATTTCTCTGCTTAGGTTTTCTCATTCTGTAATGAGTTTCGCGTCGTCTCTAATCCATCCCTCTTCTCAATCTCATTCTTCGACAATCAAGGGACATTTCTTCTATGCTACCTTTCTACTTTTTAAACTACAGACATTCACACAACCAAGACAAAATGTATTTTTAAGCCACATATTTTCTCCTTATCAAGAAATATCCACCTTAAAATTTACCGGCGAGTCAGATGTTCGTTTAATCTCTGAAAAGGGAGGTTCTAGCCAGCCCCATTGTATAGGGTAGCGTGCTTGTCTTATCTCGAGGCTTGGGCTCAAATCCAGGCCAGTCTAAGCATTTCAATTCGGGAATGGAAGGGTGTTCACTCAGCCTCGTAAGATCAGCTGAAAAGCCGTCTGATACGAGAAACACCGGAACAGGTCACAAGAAACAAGAAAAATAAATGAGAAAGTCATGACGCTGAGCACGTGAATCGACGCTGCAACACGTATTTACAGCATTCTTGCTCATACATATTGTCAAAGCCAAAGGTGAGACTGAGAATATTCAGAATGTTCAATGAAAAACTAATTGGTTCTAACTCCTGGCAGAGTACATACTGCAATGTAAACACAATACCTCGCCGGGGCTATGTCTAGGCTTGTATTAGAACTCAGTAGCCTTATTGTTATCTACTTAATATGATTCCAGCCAAGTTCGTATCAGAAAGAGAAGGCCAAACTGGTACAAAGCAATAGAATGTTGGGCCTAGTGAGATCTGTTAAAGAGACACCTCCAGGGTGGTGATCATTGAGTATGGAGCGTTACCAGAACGAAACTGACAGAGTCAATCGAACACCTTTTGGAATATCTTCCCCACATCCCCTTTTATCAGCACAGGCAGTCATCAAGTCTTGAATCTAGGATGCAGGGGTGAAAGACCGACATCCGACCATCCGAACCACGAAGGGCTCATTTGTCCTGACAGTACTTAAAAGAAAACTGTCCTAAGTTAAACGCTATGACAATGCGAATGTACTCACCACGACCTTGCAGACCATGTTGCTTGTTGTTGTTGGTTGGTGTGCTGCTGGAGAGAGCTGAGCAGTTGATGATAGCCTAGCACAGTGCCTGCACCTTATATACCCCACTGGCACATGGCTCCCAACCAGCGCATACACCGTGACATGAATCTCTTAGTCTTTCCGGTCTTGTGCCCCACTTGCTAGACACACCACACCCTGGGCCAGACACGCTTTCCAAATCTTCTTCGTCCTCCCTTAGAATATTAAGAGTTATCGAAATCAGCGATAGTTGGCTCCTTCCACACAGGCTATAACTTAATAGCAATGTACCTAAAATTGTTATAATAACTGTACTAGCCGTCGCCGACGGGTTATTTAATGTTACTAATGCAAGGGAATAAGAATCTAAGTAAAGTACTTAAAGTTTTCAGGGGAAGCGATGATGCTTGTTTAAAGGGGTCTGACGTCTAAGTAATCGTCCTCTGTTGGTAAGAAATATACTGACAATTTAAATTTCCAAAATTCATCCACTGACCACAATTCAAAACTTGATGATGAAGGATGAATGGATGATTATGAATTTGAAATGATAAGCGGACATAACTTAACTCAAAATATTGAAAGTTAAAAGAATTTCAAAATCAATCCACTGACTAGAATTCAGGGAAAGCATTCTTTCAAATCAATACGAATTCAATAATCACCACCAAATGTTGTCAAAGCATTCTGAGCTATTTGAAATACTGTAGCTTTTGAACTAGTGGTGTGGTTTTGATTTTGTTCCCTTTAAAAGATAACTTACCTTCTTTGGACAATGAGAGAAACTGTCTTGTCCTACAATGACAAGGCATTATTTCCTTACGTAGACGAGTGAAAACCAAAGTTTTGCAAGTCACTTTTGTGTATTGTTTGCTCCCAAAATTAAACAGTTCTTATGATCAGAGAAGGAGCATAAATTCACAATGATTAATGAATTAAGAAGATAATAATTTCAACTTCCTCAATAACAACAGGAAAAAAATGTACTATACTAAAAATACTGACGTATCTGTTTGAACTCGCTTGTATTAACGAGATCAGAACAGAAAACGAGATAACCCATTTGGTTCATAACGGGGACTGTTTTTATATTCCTGAATTATCCGGAAATAAAACTTGGGTATTTCTTCAATATATGAAAGAATGACCCATATTGCTAGTGTCAGCCTATATTCAGGGGTTTGCTCAAAGACACACTAATTTCTGTGATTTTCCAAACCAAAGTACAAAAAATCAATACGTAAACAGTTTAACACACATTAAAATAAAATAAATCACAGTAATACAGGAAACTATGAGCATTTCAGAAATGAATATACCTAAAAAAAGCAAAGCAAAGTCATCTCCCTACAGGCCATGAAGGCCCTTGGAGGGGTGGAAGGTAAAGGCTTCCACTATCCGTAACCTCGGCACTTGATGGGGTAGAGGGGTTAGCTCTACGCCCGGCCGCCTTTGCCCCCAGGAATTACCCTGGTACTCATTTTTGGTGTAGGCTGAGTGAACCTCAGGGCCATATGCACCTCCGGAAGTGGAAATCTCATTTCTTAAATTTTACGACTTCCTGACGGAGATTCGAACCCACGTCCTTCCGGGCGAACCGAGCACGCCTTTACCGCCTCGGCCAGGCAGCCCCTAATGAATATACCTAGGACGTATTTTTATTGGTAAAGCTAAAAAATTACTGTTTTGAAAATTAATTTGAAAAGTAAATTATGCTTTTCAATGACAGAAAAATCAGACATTATCGCGTCCTCCTTCTTTACTCTTAGGCGTGAAAGAAATAACATTTAATTCTGAATAATTTAATATCAATAAGATGTGTGTGCTGCAATTAACTCATGAAGCACGGCACAAAGTTATTCACTGTACATGTAACGGTCATCGAGCTCAGGTCCTCGTGGTCCGATGCACGGTCAGCAGCTGTGACTGTCATATTCCACATAATGGGAATCCCTTTCGGCAAAAGAAGCTCATTATTACTGTCTAAATCATCTGAAAATTCAAGGATATCGGACTGATTCGGCCTTGAATATGGCCAAGCCATTACGATAAAAAGATGACGCAAGCACGTGAAACAACGGAGTAATAAAAAAGAGTAAAATTATAGTTTGCGAAGTACAGCGAACACACAATATACCCAAGAAACGAAATAAACTCTAAACTAAACTCATAGCAAGATGAAATTATTGTATTCATACGCTAACCAAAACAGATCCACGCAATAACAACTTCAAATAACCACAACATAAAAATTCACGGTCAACAGATTTCATTTGTCGAAATCATTATTATTATTATTATTATTATTATTATTATTATTATTATTATTGTTGTTGTTGTACCGGGCGGTACACCTCCGCGCCGCTAATTCAAACATTGCGCCAGTTGAAACTCCTCTACTGGAGGAAGCTTGAACTTTAACTTCCACATTAATGCTAAGATTTCTCAGAAGATGTCATTACTATAAATTTTGAAGAGTTCTGAACTGTGTCTTTTTCGATTTTTTTTGTTTTCTCTGTAGTAAGAAGTGTGAACATTCTCTTCTAGATGGCACTACTTAAGAACTACAATTGTGCACCCTAGTGCGAAGTGAAGGAACTTTTTTTTGAAGAAATTTAGTATGTATAAGTTTGTTCTTTGTTAAATTTCTTTCAGTCATTGTTTGAGTTGGCAATGTTAATCCTTTCGTTCCGCCAGTTTTGAATTTAGCCAATCCCGAATTTCTTTAATTAATTTTTGACCAATCAGGTGTATCTTCTCCAACATGGATATGTTGATTGACCCTAGCCAATAAAGTGAGGGGGAGGGGAGTGTGGATTCTCATTCATGAAACGTCTCGAATTTTCCGCGAGGGTATATAAACTGCTATGTTTCTGGTCTCGGTGCCACTTCAGTACCATCTTTCCTAGTGTGATTATATAGCAGGGGGCGGGAAGCGCCTCTTTCTTCGGGCAGCAGTTCAACCATCAGGTAATGGCCGTTTTATAACTTATTTTCTTGCCAGCTCAGCAGTTTAACCCTCGGGGCGGGTTCGAAACTTTCCTCATGTAACCTATATTTAAAATGTAAAAGACACTTGGTATAAATTCTGTTTCTTTAACTACAAATTGGGATAGAGAGTGCCTAACCCTCTCGAGCTCCCATTCATTTTGTTTTGAGGTGACTACGTTTTTTTTACAGTTTCCCTTCTACTCGTAATGTCATAACATTTTTCAACCGTGTCACCTCCGTAGTATGGGATTAGCCCTTGCATAAGCGGCCTTGTGCCAAATAGGATTTAAAGAAATGTATTAGGAGTGCAGTTTCGCCTCCTCTCAAGTTGGTATTTTGGAGGCCATGTAATTGTCCGGTTTCTTTACGGAATAGGCCTCAGTAAGTTGCGTATTTTTACCCCTGTTTTCGTGTGCTTGGAGGTCAGCTTGAAGGTGGAGTTTGGTGTGGCCTTTGATAGGCTTGAACTTTGAGAGCGGGTTGCTCTTTCTTAATGTTGGTTTCTGTGTGCCTCGAGCAGGCTTTACTGAGTAATAGGGAGCAAGTGCTCCTGGGCATGATTGGGGTTTTCTGCCCCTTTGTCAAACTTTGTTTTTGGGTAAAGTTGGGCTAATTGCTCAAGAATTGTGAATCTGGGGCTCGAAGCCCAAAATCCATTAATAAACCGTAATTGTACTTTCTTAACTTGTGGATATACAAATGAGTTCCTGATATACTTCTTGTTTCTTGATCTTGAAGAGAAAATATAACCTTGTAAAATTTTAAATCAACTTTAATTTCGTAAGTTGAGACCTGTTCATCCCAGCACCTTCTTTCACCTCTGCACATCCACAATACACCGTAACAATTATTATTATTATTATTATTATTATTATTATTATTATTATTATTATTATTATTATTATTATTATTATTATTTCAGGGCTGGTCGATATACCTGTAAACGCAAATTCGACGCTTGAAGGTACCATCACGATCAACTGTTAAGATTTAAAAGCCACGCAAATGAACAAAATCCCTAAAACGACAGAACCGATATATCGGCGCCGTGAGCGTTCTCGCCATAACCTCTCGCGCCGATAGATCGGTGCGCTGAGTGCGAAAGGGTTAAGCTATAGCATAAGTGAAAATATATCGTAAAAATTACTGATCTCATTTCCCTCCCCGAGACACGAATTTCAACGACAGAGATGTTCGCTGTTGATGGACATGGCAATAATAATATAAGTTAGTCAATAACAATGTTGTAAACACGTATGGAACATACACTCTATACAACGTTTATGTGAGAGCTGTAAGGCTAGATAGAAAATATGCGGAGATAATTGGCGTTTCCGAAAATGTAATAAACGCAATAATCTGTTATTCCTCGAAGAGTAAAACCGAATGAAACATAATAGGTCGGAAAACTTTTATTCTTAACAAGTTTGTCATATAGATAATACCTGCTAGGTTATCAGCCCTAAGGCTCCAAAACGTGGAGTATTAGGCAAGAAGAGGAATGAGGTAGTTTGCCATTGCTTTTCTCACTGTGGCAGAAACTGCAACTGCAGCACGACTGATCCTATCACAACACTCAGACACATTGGCCATGCCCCGAATGCGTTTACTCAGCACCACCCATACCCCAGCTGCTTCCATACCGTACAGCCATGTCAGGCTGGGACACATACGACGATGATGATGATGAACTTGTTGTTTAAAGGGGCCCCTGATGGTACGAAATGAAATTACAAATTCGATGATGATGATGATGATGATGTTTGTTTAATTGGGCCTAACATCGAAGGTCATCGGCCCACAATGGAACGAGATGGACGACATGATATCTGATAGTTAAAATTTAAAACTTATCCACTGACTAGAGTTTTAAAAAATGATGAAAAAAAATGAGTATAAAACAATCTGTGGATCTAATTCGCAATGCCTTATTTTGTAATAAAATAAGAGAAAATACTGGAGACAAGGAATAAGGCATTGCCCAGTAGTACAGATATATATACATAATTTACGTTAGACGTTAAAATAACACATTAAAATACGCAACACAAACTAAAATGAAGTCAATGGGATAAAAGCGCAATTGACACAAATACATTAGGACAAAAGACATCATTATACACGATAAAAACGACCACTATCCCTCATAAAGCGGATGATGAGGTCTGCTGAATGCTCGTCATCACGCAAGAAAGATGAGGGGAAATGGTAAGCGGGAGTTTTAGACTACCGCGCAGATCGACCAGGTCCACGCACTCTGAAAGGATGTGTACCGCGGTAAGATGGTCGCCGGAAGTACACACAGGAGGGGGTTCTCCTTTCAATAAATGGGAGTGCGTCAGGATACCGTGGCCGATCAGTAGACGACATAATAACACTGCTTCCCTCCGAGAGGCCCGAAGGGAAGTCCTCCATACCTTCGTTGTACCTTTTATCCCTCTCAGCTTATTTGGAATAGGAGTGGCCTGCTGCTAGATCTCCCAATGGGACATAACCAGATGTCTCACCTGAGAGCGAATATCACTTGCTGGAACCTTCAAAGGCAACGGCGGCAGTTTAACTGCCACCTTGGCAGCCTGATCTGCTAACTCGTTTCTCTCTATGCCCATGTGGCTTGATGATGATGATGATGCCTGTTGTTTAAATGGGCCTAACATCGAGGTCATCGGCCCCTAATGGTACGAAATAAAATAACAAAAAATTCAAATTCATCCACTGACTAAAAGAAAATACAAAATGTCATGAAGAATGAATGGATGGACATGAACCCTACAAAAAACAAACAAACAAAAACAGTGGATCAGACTCAATAAGAAGGTAGTTAATTACAGTATTACTGACCAAGGGACCATTTATAAAGTCGGCGCTTATTGGACAGTGCGTACCGCAGAGATTCACAGATATTGACAAATTTTAATGTATTAAATCATCCACTGACCAAAATAAGAAATGGCATGAAGAATGAATGCATGGATATGAATTCAAAACAATCAGTGGATTCTACACAAAAACTACCATAAAATAGTATTACTGACGAAGAGACCACTTCTGAAGCACTATCCTGAATGAGGGATGCTTGTTGTCTAAAGGGGTCCAAAATACAAGTCAACGGCCCCGCATGATGGTACTTATCGCTAGTAAATGAGAACCAAGGTATTTGTCTTGTTGGGGGTAGACTCACGGTGTTCCACACACGATGGTACTACTCACAAATATTGGACGTCGTAAAGGTAACGCAGACCTATGGTGTTTCTAACATAATGGCGCCAAACATAGGCAACGCAAACCGATGGTGTTTCTCACCTAGGTGTACTAATCACGGGCGCTGGTATTCCCTTGGTGTTCCTCACATAGTGGGTACTAAGCACAGGCAGACCCACGGTGCCGCTCATATAGTGGTACTGATGATGATGGTGATTATGCATGTTTAAAGAGGCCTAACATAGAGGTCATCGGCCCCTGATGGTATGAAATGAAATAGCAAAAATAATCAAATTCATCCACTGGCAAAATAAAATAAAATTAAAAGAATAATTTTTAAAAAAAAAGGTCATGAAGAATGAATGGATGGACATGAACCCAACAAAAAAACAGTGGATCAGACAAAAAAAATGTAAATAATAGTTTTACTGACCAAGGGACCACTGTTAAAGCACAAAGATGCTTGATGTCTAAAGGGGAGAAAATCCACGTCTAAGGCCCCATAGAATGGTACATGTCGCGAGTAAAGTAGGACCATGGTATTTGTCATGTTTGAATACTAATGAAAAGTAGCGAAGACTCACGGTTTTCCATAGAAGATGGTACTACTCACAAGTATTGTACTTCGTCCAGGGAACGCAGACCTATGGTGTATCACACACAATGGCGGCACTCATAGCCAACGCAAACCGATGAGTTTGCTCATCTAGGTGTACTAGTCACGGGCGCTGGTCCCACAGGCCCCGTGGTGTTCCTCACATAGGGAGTACTAATCACAGGCAACGCAGACCCACGGTGCCGCTCATATAGTGGTACAATTCACGGGCTACGCCCAGACCCGCGGTGTTGCTCACATGGGTACGACGCACGGGTACTGGAAACCCACCCGGCCAGCCTCTTTACTGCTACTAATCACAAACCTATTTCGTACCGAATTTAGTGGCACTACTCGCAAGTACAGACAACCCATGGTGTTCCCCGCATGATGGTACGAATCAACAGTAGTTTCATGGTTCTAATTCTACATGTGCGTCCCCCACCCGCAGGGGGTAGTGTGTTTGGCCCGCGAGAGGTATTTTATTTTCCTCAAGTCCGCCGGCAAGCCGGTTAGGACCCCCCCCCCTATCCGCCACCTGGGACGCGCCACGTGGGAGTATCTCCTCTCCCTTGCTACGCCAGCGTAGTAGGTTCGTGGCCTTAATGGTAAGAAATGAGACAAAATGTAATGACAATTTAAAAGTCCAAAATCCTCCCCTGACCAGAATTCAAAACGTGAGGGCGAAGAATGTTTGGATGTATTTGAATTTGAACCTGTACCGGTTGGTACACCTATACGCCGCACATTTGAATTTTCCGCCTTAAAGTACTCCTCTACAGCTGAAACTCTGAACTTTAAAACTGAATTAATTCAACCGTTTATCTGAAGATGTCACTGTGTTAATTTCTAATTGTTTTTGTTTACTAATTATCAAGAAGTGTGGACATTCTCTCACAGATGTCTCTACCAAAAACTATGATCATGCACACTGGTGCGAAGTGAAGGAACTTTTCTTGAAGATATTTTGTATTCAGAAGTTTTGGTCTTTACTAAATTTTGTTCTTTCATCTATGGGTTGGCAATATTTATCTTTCTTTCCGCCAGTTTTGAACTTAGCCAATCCCGAATTTTTTAATTAATTTTGGACCAATAGTGTCCTTCTCCAATTTTGATGTGTAAATTTTTGGCAACCAATAAACGCCTGTGGGTGTGTCTTAATTATTCATGAAAAGTCTCGAATCTTCCATGAGGGTTTAAAAACTGCTGATTTTCATGGCTCGTCGACACTTCAACAACATCTAGCTTAGTGTATGGAAGTATAGCAGGGGGCGGGTTGCGCCTGTTCCTTCGAGCAGCAGCAAAGCCTTTTAACATCTTTATTTCTTTCTTGCTCAGCAGTTTAACCCCCGCGGAAGGTTCGAAACCTTTTCAAAGTATCCTACCTGTTTAAAAATGTAACTTAGTGCCGGCTTATGTAAACATTTTCTTATTACTTTAACTGTAAATCGGGATAGAGAGTGATTTACCCTCTCGAGCTCCCCTTCAATTTGGATTTGAGGTGACTACGATTTCATAACTGAGTTTTTTCTCTTCATTAATGTGTTAAATTAGTTTTCTTATACGAGTCACCTCCCTAGTGTGGGAATAGCCCCTGTGTAATCGGCCTCGCGCCACTTAGGTTTTAACAAGCTTTCATGTAGGAGTGCAAGTACTCGCCTCCATTCAGCTTTGTATTTTGGGCCATTAACTTAACCCATTTTTGTTTTCCTTCCTGCGGAGGCCCAGTAGATTGGGTACGAGATACCTCTGTTCCATTATAAGTTGTGCCTTGATGGCAGTTCAGTGTAATAATCTGTTATTGCCTTTAATTGGCTTGGACGATTGAGAGCGGGTCAGCTCTTTCTGGTATTTTGAAAGGTGCCTCTAGGAGGCTTGACATTACCAGGTGGGAGCAAGTGTTCCATATAATCCATGTAATTAGGGGTTTTCTGCCCTTTGGTAATTTGTGGTTGTGAGCCGTAAACTCAAGGATTGTCAAATTGGGGCTCGAAGCCCAGGATTTCTAAAGACACCTTAACTTGTGTTTTCGCTTGTAAAATTAGCTTTGTACCTGATTTCTCATTGTTATTTCACCTAGTAAAAATTTGTTAAATCTTGTTGTCTATTGAAAATATAACCTTTATTTAAATTTTAATTAATCTTTCGGCCTTGTAGTTAGACCCATTCCAGCCCGCACCTTCTTTCACCTCTGCTGATCCACCAAAACACGGTAACAAATACAATCAGTGGATCCGACCGCAATGCCCCACATTCCCAGAAACTCGCGTGGAACAATAGTATTATTGATAGAGGGGCTGCTTCTACAGCACAATACTAAATCGAGGATGCTTGTTGTATAAAGGGTAAAAATAAATCCAGTTCATCGACCTCTCATAATGCTACTTGTCGCTAGGAAAGTAGAACCATGGTATTTGACATGTTGTGGTACTTATCAAATGTAGCGTAGACTCGCGGTATTCCACACATTCTTGTACTGCTCACAGGTAATACAATGCGCACATGTAACACAGACCTATGGTGTTTCTCACATTGCGGCGCCATTTACAGGAAACGCAAACCTATGGTGTTCCTCACGTAAGTATACAAACCACAGGGACTCGTACTATCTCGTGGTGTTCCTCACATAGTTGTATAGGCAAGGCGGACAATGGTGTCGCTCATACAGTGGTACTAATTACAGGTACTGTCAAACCCAGCCGGAAGCACGGTCACTACTAATCACAAATCTATTGCGTACCTAACATAGTGGTACTACGCGCAGGGAAAAGCAGCCCATGGTGTTCCCTGCGTGATGATACTAATTACAAGTAGTCTCATGGTTGTAATTCAATCACCCCCTCGTCGCCCCTTATAGTCGCCGCTTACAACAGGCCGGGGATATCGTGGGTAGATTCTTCGTCTCCGTCCCCCACCCACAGGGGTTGTGTGTTTGGTTCGCGAGAGCTATTCTATTTCGCTCAAATCCACCGGCAAGCCGGTTAGGACCCCCCTACCCGCCAAATGGGACGCGCCCCTTGGGAATATCATCTCTCTCCCTGCTACGCCAGCGTAGAAGGTTCGTGGGACAGATCAATGAAAGTAAAAAAATTGCTCTAGCCTATACTTGTTACAGATATAGTGGTACTAATCACAGGTAAACCCATGGTGCACCTGTCCGAATGATACCGATAACAGACCCATGGTGTTCCTCACATGATGGTACTAATCGCCATAAATTCGACCTACGGTGTTCCTCGCGTAATAGTACCAATGACAGATAATCTCATGGTTCCAAATCCATCATCCCTTTGTCGGCCCTTATAGTCGCCTCTTATGACAGGCAGGGGATACCGAGATTGTTATTCTTCACTCCCACAGGGAGTGGAATACTTCACTGCAAGCTAAGATCATATATTATGCATGCCTCATAGTAACAGGAAGTAGTCACGAAAATGCAGTGTTATGATGTCATATCGATGCATGCGCTTGTACCATGAGGTATTGTCTGCGAATACTTTGCAACACATCACTGCCTATACTGGTGGATTTACGATCCTCCACTCATCTGACAATTCAATCTCACCCTTATCTTGCAAACGTGCTGCTATGCATTTTAATATTGCTAATGCACTCGGTGTAGTGGCTATCATGAGGGCAGGATTCATCAAGTCACGTCTGATGATAGCTCGGCGTAAATCAGTTTACAACCACATTCTCTCTCCTTTCGTCCAATGAGTATTCGTTTTGAGATGGAGTTTTCAGTCTTTTATATCCGTCATTTTATTCAAAGGTTAAAATTTAAGGCGATTTTCAACGAGCTAGGATAGTCTTAATAACGTGCTACGCAAGGTGGGGTCGTTATATATGGTAAGATTTAAAGAAAGCAATTTCTGGAGGGATATCAAATAAAACTCTGAAGGTCATATTTAAGGAATTGAGTGAAATAGGTCCTAAAATTGTAATGAGTAATAATTTAAGCGAGATTTCTCTCTCTCTTTCTAGCGCACATATTCAATTTCTTCGAGGAAACAACATAAAGAAAGTCTCCAAACTGATTTCCCCCCCCCCCACCCCTGGCACTACAGCCCTTGAAGGGCCTTGGCCTACCAAGCGTCCACTGCTCAGCCCGAAGGCCTACAGATTAAGAGGTGTCGTGTAGTCAGCACGACGAATCATCTCTGACGTTATTCTTGGCTTTCTAGACCGGGGCCTCTATCTCACCGTCAGATACCTCCTCAATTCTAATCACGTAGGCTGAGTGGACCTGGAACTAGCCCTCAGATCTAGGCTAAAAATCTCTGACCTGGCTGGAAATCGAACCCGGATTAGAGGCAGGCATGCTACCTGCTCACCGCGGGGCCAGTTTTAGAAGATCCAGAATGTAAATGAAACAAAATTTCAAGAATGGATTCTTCAAATTCTCGTTCGCCCGATATGAACCCCATCGAGTTATTAATCATGGTGGAGAAGTCCGATCGTATTCAAGATTCAGGGCATGGAGCTGTGGGCATCTCTCCACGGGCGTTTCGTTTACACATGGAATCTGTTCCATGAAGAGCTACTGCACGTGTTGAGCTAAAGAAGGGACCACACGATATTAAACCCAATCACAACAATTTTGCATGTTGATGTCGTTGATGAGTGTTGTTTAAAAGGGACCCCTGATTATATTTAATGAAACTAAATTTAATAGTATATTAACATTTAACATGTCAAAACTTGACTAGTATTAGATGAAAGATGCAAGACGAAACGCTGGTTTGTAGAGAAAACGCCTGAAAAGCATTGCACCTAACTTTTGAAATTCTCTATTGATGAAAAAACCGAAGTCCCTCAACGAGAACTTACACTTTCCATTGACTAGGATTTTAAAAAAATTCATAATGATGAGTAAAATGATTAGGAATTTAAAATTATCGGTGGATCTAATTATCAGTGCCTTATTTTCCTAAGAAAATAGACTGAAAAGTATCAATAGCATTTTGAAAGATTCACTCAAGGGAATGCCTACGCTCTCTCTAGGGCTGATAATGTATATCTGTATCAAGGCTGATCCTAAGACTGCATAACCCCGCTCCCTCCTTTGTTTTCTCTAGAAGGCCATGAAAATGTTCTCGATAATTTCTCTGTCCTGTTAAATGCCCTATGGTTATTTTCTTTCATCTTCAGATTTCTGGAGGAACACCGGGTTCAGCAAGGAGACTTATGGCAATCTATCAATCTAATTTAGTGTGGTAGATACTCTTAGAGCATTAAGGACTAAGTTACTGAATTTGATGCTCAGGGCAAAATGCTTCGAAACCTGTTATTAAGTTTACCATCTACGGTGTAATTCCAAACACCTACGGTGATGATGATGATGCTTGTTTGATGATGATGATGCATGTTGTTTAAAGCGGCCTAACATCGAGGTCATTGGCCCCTATTGGTACGAAATGAAAGAAAAAAATTCAAATTCATCCACTGACCAAAAAGAAATAATAATGTCGTCATTAAGAATGAATGGATGGACATGAACCCAACAAAAAAAAAGGGAACAAACAACCAAAATACAGCGGATCAGACTCAAACAAAGATCAGACATAATTGATTACTGACGAAGGTACCACTCATAAAGCACGATGATGCTTGATGACGAAAGGGGTGCAAAATCCATATCTAAGGCCCCACAGAATGGTACATGTCGCGAGTAAAGTAGAAACATGGTATTTGTCATGTTGGGGTACTAATCAAAAGTAGCGAAACTCACGGTGTTCCACACAAGACGGTACTGCTCACAAGTATTGTACTTCGTACAGGTAACGCAGACCTATGGTGTCGCTCATATAGTGGCACAACTCACAGACAGCGCCCAGACCCACGGTGTTGCTCACATGGGTACGACTCACGGGTCCTGGGAACCCACAGGGGAACCAACTCTCTGCTGCTACTAATCCCAAAACTATTCCGTGCCTAATATCGTGGTACTACTCGCAAGTAAAGGTGACCTATGGTGTTCCCCGCGTGATGGTACTAATCAAAAGTAGTTTCATGGTTCTAAGACAATCATCCCTTAATCGCCCCTTTTAGTCGCCTCTCACGACGGGCAGGGGATACCGTGGGTGTATTTTTCGTCTGAGTCCCCCACCCACAGGATGTAGAGAGAGAGAAAAAAGAAGAGGAAAGAAGGGATCCGTCACTTCGAAAAATGAAGTAACGGACAAAGAATGCTCGAATGCTCTAATACCGTCGGGGTCGGAAAAGAACAAGAGTGAACCAAGGGAGGTCGGACAGGATAGATGAAAGTGAGGAGCCTGGCACAAGTAAGTGGAAGCAATGCCAAGACTCAGCTAAGGCCCCCCTGGTCGCCAATCGACACTCCCAAGTTGTGAGCCCCTTGGCCCCCTCTTAGTCGCCTCTTACGACAGGCAGGGGATACCGCGAGTGAATTCTACATGGGCGTCCCCCACCCGTGGGGGTTAGTGTGTTTGGTCTGCGAGAGGTATTTTATTTCCCTCAAGTCCGCCGGCAAGCCGGTTAGGACCCCCCTATTCGCCACCTGGGACGCGCCACGTGGGAGTATCACCTCTCCCCCTGCTACGCCAGCGTAGTAGGTTCGTGGCCAAACACCTACCGTTGCGATAATTTAAAAAAATGGACCTGAAAATGAGCAGCTAATTTGAAAGAAGAATAAAGTCTACAATGATTAGGTATACATGTATTATTATTTAAAATGAGAGTGTTTACTTTAACTGGGTTTTATGATTAAAAACTTAAGAGACGCATTGAATTACGTGTATCAGGCATTAAAATAAAATATGAACAATCTCCATTATCCAGTTGTTTCGACACAGAGTACAGTTTTACGCACGGTATGAGATATACGTGGTCTATATTTATGACTATTTTATTCTCATTCACATTCCTTAGTCAGTGTGTACTTATCTCATCATTTCAGGAAGGGATTCCTTTGTTTTTGATCACCTTAAAACGGCAACAGTGAGCAACAAGAAATGTGTACTTACTGATCGGTCCATTCAACATATTTTTATTTTTTGTATATCACTATTGACCATCATATAATTCTTGTAGGTTCAGTTGAGCATGCTTGTAGATCGATGATGATGATGATGATGCTTGTTGTTTAAAGGGGCCTAACATCGAGGTCATCGGCCCCTAATGGTACAAAATGAAACGACAAAGTAAAAGTTCAAAATCATCCACTGACCAAAATAAAAAATGTCATGAAGAATGAATAAATGAACATGAATTTAAAACAATCAGTGGATCCGACTCAAAAAACTATCATAGTTAATAGTATTACTGACCAAGGGACGTCTTCCAAAGCACAATCCTGAATCGAGGATGCTTGGTGTCTAAATGGGTCCAAAATACATGTCAAAGGCCCCTCAGAATGATACTTATCGCTAGTAATGCAGAACCATGGTATCTGTACTGTTGCGGTACTAATCAAAAGTAGCAGAGACTTGCTGTATTCCACACATTATTGTACTACTCAGAGGTTATGAAATTCGACGTATAATACAGACCTATGTTTTTCCCACTTTGTGGCGCCATTCACAGGCAACGCAAACCTATGATGTTCATCACATAAGAGTACTAACCACAGGGACCTCTCCCTATCCCGTGGTGTTCCTCATATAGTGGGTACTAATCATAGGCAAGGCAGAACCATGGTAGCTATCATCCCATGGTCCTGTTCATATTGTGGTACTAATCACAGGTACTGCAAAAGCCGACCGCGCGGTGCTCCTGTGTGCTACTAATCATAAACCTATTTCGTACCTAATATAGTGGTACTACGCACAAGTAAAAGCGACCCTTGGTGTTCTCCGCGTGGTGTTACTAATCACATGTAGTTTCATGGTTCGAATGCAATCATCCCTTGGTCGCCCCTTTTAGTCGCCTCTCACGACAGGCAGGGGATACCGTGGGTGTATTATTCGTCTGCCTCCCCCATCCACAGGGGGTGTGTGTTTGTTCCGCGATAGGTATTTTATTTCCCTCGAGTCCGCCGGCAAGCCGGTGAGGACCCCCCTATCCGCCACCTGGGACGCGCCACGTGGGAGTATCACCTCTCCCCCCGCTACGCCTGCATAGCAGGTTCGTGGGCTTGTAGATCAGATACTACAACACTGAAACAACGAAAAGTTTTAACGTCAAACCCATAAACCAATGTCAGAATATATTCTTCAGGTCTACATCATTCATTGTAAATAAGCGTTCTAGGTCTATGTACGGTTTGAGAACAATTGAGCTCCATATGTGAGCTGTGATCTGTTTCGCTGAGCTTCCGGGTAAAGACATTGTGATACTTGGCAAGCGAGTGCACTCGTTCCGGCTAACTGGATCTTTTTAACAAGTCAAATGAAGGAATGCAAGTATACATGTTTACTGACAGTTCTCTAACTGTATCTCTGCAAAGCACATGACCGTTTCAGTCCTTGTAAAGAATTTCAACTCAGGTAGCTTGCTTTTAAGGTCATGGAACCATTATGGGTTGTGCTGGTCTTAGCAGTCTTGAAGGGCCAAGTTTTTTCCAACTTCTTACTTCTTTATAGAGTATATACTTTCCTCTTTAATACAGTAACTTACTGTGTCCTATTCCGCCATATGTTTCTTACTAATTTTTTTCGTAACTTTTATTTTTATACAACCATAATGTTCATCACAATTCAAAATCATTGAAGATATTTGCATGAAGTATTGCATGGTGTTATATTTTATTTAAAAGAACAAACAAAGCCGTGTTGAGTGACTCGAACGGTTGGGGCGCTGACCCTCTGAGGTGGTGGTGGTGATTATTGTTTTAAGAGGAAGTACAACTAGGCAACCATCCTCTATATAACACTAATCAGAGGGAAAAAGGGGAAGGGGTCCGACACTTCGAAAAATGAAGATATCGGCCAAAGAAAGACAAGGGCCACGAAGGGCGTGAAAATGAAAGACTCCCTAGCCCTCGCAAACCTAATAGCGTCGGGGTTGGAAACGAACAAGAGTTGACCAAGGGAGGTCGGATAGGATAGATGAAAAATCAAGAAATGAAACCCTAGTACTTGGCTAACATATTTCACCAAAATCAGGTTGTTCATAATGGAATATCGATGTTGGATTCTTCCCTTTCGTGAGAAGCATTACGTCTGAATTTTCTCTCCAATAAGTAAGAGTGCCAAAAGGAAAGTCTTCCATACATTCGCTGTTGCCTTCATCTCTCTCAGCTTATTGGAAAAAGGGACGTACAGAATCTCCTCCTCCCAGCGAGACAGTTCATATTCAGCTCAGAACGAATATCACTAGCTGGAACCTGGGATAAAGAGACATTTATAATTGCATATAAGAAGTAATGTTCACACAAGTAATATCAAGTTGCAAAACTAGTTCTGTAACTTGTTATAGGCTACAAAATGCAGGTGCAAACCATTATATGGTTGACTTATGATATTTAGTACATTGGCTTCAGATATAAGCGAGAAATGGCTATGCATGCATCCTATTTAATTACATCACGAACATTTTGAAATGATTGAGGTTATAATATAATAAAAATTACATGTCTGAGGCATAGAACATTCTCTCCTTTAGCCAATAGACAAAGCTATTTTTTTTGCTATGGGCTTTACGTCGCACCGACACAGACAGGTCTTATGGCGACGATGGGATAGGAAAGGCCTAGGAGTTGGAAGGAAGCGGCCGTGGCCTTAATTAAGGTACATCCCCAGCATTTGCCTGGTGTGAAAATGGGAAACCACGGAAAACCATCTTCAGGGCTGCCGACAGTGGGATTCGAACCTACTATCTCCCGGATGCAAGCTCACAGCCGCGCGCCTCTACGCGCACGGCCAACTCGCCCGGTTATAGACAAAGCATTCCAAACATACACGTCTTATAATCGAGATGATAGAGGAGTGTTCCAGCAGAGAAAGGTCAGTTGTAATGCATGTGGCTCATATCCGTTGTACAAATTGTTCCTCAGAATACCTATTCAACCACGAAGACCTCCATGTGTACATTTTTGTCACCCTATCTGAAGAGCTTAGAGAACTGTACAAATCTGACCGTTTTCGAGCCCCTACCTCCGAGCATAAAAACCCACTTCCTCTCCAATCGTGTGATCATTTCGATAATCGAAATTTACATAGTATATTCCTTACAGACTCAGTTTGATGATGATGATGCTTGTTGTTTTAAGGGGCCTAACATCGAAGGTCATCGGCCCCTAATGGTACGAAATGAAAGAACAAAAAATTCAAAGGCATCCACTGACCAAAATAAAAATAAAATGTCATGAAGAATGAATGAATGGATGGACACGAACCCAACAAAACACAAAACAAAACAAACAAACAAAAACCAGTGGAGCGGACTCAATGCAGATCGAAAATAACATTGTTAGCGACCAAGGAACCACTTACAAAGCACAATGATGCTTGGTGTCTAAAGGGGGTGCAAAATCCACGTCTAAGGCCCCACAGAATGGTACATGTCGCGAGTAAAATAGAACCATGGTATGTGTCATGTTGGGGTATTAATCAGAAGTAGCGAAGACTCACGGTGTTCCACAAAAGATGGTACTACTCACAAGTACTGTACTTCGTACAGGTAACGCAGACCTATGGTGTTTCGCACACAATCGCGCCACTTACAGCCAACGCAAACCGATGAGTTTCCTCACCTAGGGTACTAGTCACGGGTGCCGGTCCCAAGGGCCCCGGGGTGTTCCGCACATAGTGAGTACTAATCACAGGCAACGCAGACCCACGGTGTCGCTCATATAGTGGCACAACTCACAGGCTACGCCCAGACCCGCGGTGTTGCCCACATGGGTACAACGCACGGGTACTGGAATCCACCAGGCCAGGCTTTTTACTGCAACGAATCACAAACGTATTTCGTACCATGTTAGTGAGACTACTCGCAAGTACATGCAACCCATGGTGTTCCCCGCATGATGGTACGAATCAAGAGTAGTTTCATGGTTCTAATTCATTCATCCCTTGGTCACCCCTTTTAGTCGCCTCGCACGACAGGCAGGGGATACCGTGGGTGTATTATTCGTCAGCCTCCCCCACCCACAGGGGGTGTGTGTTTGGTCCGCGAGAGGTATTTTATTTCCCTCAAGTCCGCCGGCAAGCCGGTTAGGAACCCCCTATCCGCCACCTGGGACGCGCCACGTGGGAGTATCACCTCTCCCCCTGCTACGCCTGCGTAGCAGGTTCGTGGACAGACTCAGTTTAATCATAACTCGCTTACGGCAAGAGTCTTAGAAGGAGGTGACTAATGCATTTGAATTCTCAGTTCGCTCTGTTCGACAGAGGTCCCATCCGCGTTAGCCAAATAATGAAAGTGCGAACAGATTGCGTGAGCTGTTGCGTAATATTGCGTGAGCTTTCTCCCTTGACTGATTTGGACACGGGAGAAGTTAACACGGAGGAATGAAAACGATCTGATGATGATGATGCTTGTTGTTTTAAGGGGCCTAACATCAAAGGTCATCGGCCTCTAATGGTACGAAATGAAAGAACAAAAATAGCAAAGGCATCCACTGACCAAAATAAAAATAAAATATGGCATGAAGAATGAATGGATGGACAGGAACTCAACAAAACACAAAACAAACCCAAAAAAAAAAAACAGTGGATCGGACACAATACAGATCGAAAATAACATTATTGCCGACCAAGGAACCACTTATAAAGCACAATGATGCTTGGTGTCTAAAGGGGGTGCAAAATCCACGTCTAAGGCCCCACAGAATGGTACATGTCGCGAGTAAAATAGAACCATGGTATGTGTCATGTTGGGGTATTAATCAGAAGTAGCGAAGCCTCACGGTGTTCCACAAAAGATGGTACTACTCACAAGTATTGCAAGACGTACAAGTAACGCAGACCTATGGTGTGTCTCACACAATGGCCCAACTCAGAGTCAACGCAAACCGAGAAGGTTCCCCACCTAGGTGTACTAAACACGGGCGCCGGTATTCCCGTGGTGTTCCTCACATAGTGGGTACTAATCACAGGCAACGCAGACCCACGGTGCTGCTCATATAGTGGTACAACTCACAGGCTACGCCCAGACCCGCGGTGTTGCACACATGGGGACGACGCACGGGTACTGGAATCCACCAGGCCAGGCGTTTACTGCTACTAATCACAAACCGATTTCGTACCGAATTTAGTGGTACTACTCGCAAGTACAGGCAACCTATGGTGTTCCCCGCGTGATGGTACGATTCAAAATTAGTTTCATGGTTCTAATTCAGCCCTTGGTCGCCCCTTTTAGTCGCCTCTTACGACAGGCAGGGGATACCGCGGGTGTATTCTACATGTGCGTCCCCCACCCGCAGGGGGTGAAAACGATCTTGATGATGATGATGATGCTTGTTGTTTAAAGGGGCCTAACATCGAGGCCATCGGCCCCTAATGGTACGAAATGAAATAACTAAACGTTCAAATTCATCCACGGACCAAAATAAAACAAAAAGTGCCATGAATGAATGGATGGACATGAACCCAACAAAAAACAAAAAAGCAAAAACAAAAACAAAAAACAAACATAAAAAACAGTGGATCAGACTCAAAAAAATCGTAAATAATAGTGGATACTAACCAAGGGACCACTTTTAAAGCACAATGATGCTTGATGTCTAAAGGGGTGAAAAATCCACGTTTAAGGTCACACAGAATGGTACATGTAGCGAGTAAAGTAGAACCATGGTATTTGTCATGTTGGAGGTACTAATCAAAAGTAGCGAAGACTCACGATGTCCACACAAGATGGTACTACTCACAAGTATTTCACTTCGTACAGGTAACGCAGACCTATGGTGTTTCTCACACAATGGCGCCACTCATAGCCAACGCAAACCGAGAAAGCTCCTCACCTAGGTGTTCTAACCACACATCCCGTGGTGTTCCTCACATAGTGGATACCAATCACAGGCAACGCAGACCCACGGTGTCGCTCATATAGCGGTACAACTCACAGGCTACGCCCAGACCCACGGTGTTGCTCACATGGGTACGACGCACGGGTACTGGAAACCCCCAGGCCAGCCTCTTTACTGCTACTAATCACAAACCTATTTCGTACCTAATATAGTGGTACTACTCACAAGTACAAGCAACCCATGGTGTGATGGTACGAATCAAAATTAGTTTCATGGTTGTAATTCAATCATCCCTTTGTCGCCCCTTTTAGTCGTCTCTCACGACAGGCAGGGGATACCGTGGGTGTATTATTCGTATGCGTCCCCCACCCACAGGGGGTAAAGAGAGAGAAAAAAGAAGAAAGAAGAGATCCGTCACTTCGAAAAATGAAGTAACGGACGAAGAAAGGCAAGGGCCACGAAGGACGTGAAAATGAAAGACTCCCAAGCCTCGAACGCTCTAATACCGTCGGGGTCGGAAAAGAACAAGAGTTAACCAAGGGAGGTCGGATAGGATAGACGAAAGTGAGGAGCCTGGCACAAGTAAATGAAAGCAATGCCAAGACTCAGCTAAGGGCCCCGTGGTCGCCAATCCACACTCCCCAGTTGAGAGCCCCTTTGGGCCCCTTGTAGTCGCCTCTTACGACAGGTAGGGGAAACCACGGGTGTATTCTACATGTGCGTCCCCCACCCGCAGGTGGTTTGCTCGAGAGCGACTCAGTGGTTAAGCGACTGATAGAAATGCAATATATGTGGCAGGCCAGCAGACGACTGAACCGTCTGGACGCTTGAGTGATGTGGCTTGGCGCGATACGTGAGCCTCGCCCTCATGAGCCTGCCTTATCAGCGACGCGAATCTGTGCCGCAACCACGCCTAAACGCAAGGATGTTCTCCCTGGAGCAATCACCGCGAGTGTGTTCGCTTTAATGGAGCCACGTGACGAGAGGATTTATTAGATACGCTGCTGAGTTGTGTCACGCAAAACGCAGTGTCGCCACTATTTGACAATCTAAACAACGAGATACGAACTCGCTTCCAAATATAGGTCAAACATCCTGAATGTGCTTGGTAGGTCAAAAACTCGCAATGGATTTTTGTCATCATGGTGTTGGTAAATGAAGGGGTTGTAAAATCAGTCTACGATCCCGTGTGTTTGTTTGACAAGGCTTATGTTTATCGTGATCACAATTTTGAGGAAGACCATCGAGGTTTGAGAGTACTTGTCTTCGGTTCGAAAACATACCGGCTCGTTTTATTCGGTGACCGGACATTTCGTACATCGGATATTCCATACCACTTGAATTTTCAGGAGATTTCGTATCACCTAGGTCGTTACCTACCTACGAACGGTTTTCCCGCAATTCCCTATTATTTACGTCAGTACAATCCGTACAACATGTCAGATTGGAATTTCATTTCCACGCAGGCGGGTGTAATGAGCCTTACAGACATACTTTAAAAATCAGAATTAAAAAAATATTTATATCATATGCTGATTGGAATTTCATTTCCACGCAGGCGGGTGTAATGAGCCTTGCAGACACACTTTAAAAATCAGAATTTAAAAAATATTTATATCATATGCTGAAGAAATCTTCTATATTATTTTTGTACCCGGTGGTACACCTCTACGCTGCACGTTTAAATCTTGCGCCAATTAGAACTTCTCTACTGGAGAAACACTGAACTTGGAAAAGTAGACCAACTTAAATGTTTCCTCTGAAGATGTCACTGTGTGAATTTCGACTTGTTTTTGTTTACTATTTATCAAGAAGTGTGGACATTCTCACATAGATGTCTCTACTAAGAAACTATGATCATGCACCCTAGTGCGAAGTGAAGGAACTTTATTTGAAGAAATTTTGTGTTCATAAGTTTTTTCTTTACTAAATTTTGTTCATTCATTCTTGGGTTGGCAATATTTGATGATGATGATGCTTGTTGTTTAAAGGGGCCTAACATCGAGGTCATCGGCCCCTAATGGTAGGTTGGCAATATTTATCATTTCCTTCCGCCAGTTTCGAAGTTAACCAATCAATAATTTCTGTAATTAATCTTCAGCCAATCCCGTATTTCTTCTTCGATTTTGTGTGTACCTTTTGATGTTAACCAATAAAACTCCGTGGGTGTGTCTTCATTCATGAAAGGTCTCGAACCTTCCCCGAGGGTATAAAACCTGCTGATTTTCTTGTCTCTCGGCCACTTGTTTTAAAATCTAACCCTGTGTATGGACGTGGAGCAGGAGGCGGGAGGTGCCTCTTTCTTGATGATGATGATGATGATGCTTGTTGTTTAAAGGGGCCTAACATCGAGGTCATCGGCCCCTAATGGTACGAAATGAAACGACAAAGTAAAAGTTCAAAATTATCCACTGACCAAAAAATAAAAATGTCATGAAGAATGAATGAACGAATGAATGAATGAATGAATGAACATGAATTTAAAACAATCAGTGGATCCGACTCAAAAAACTATCATAGTTAATAGTATTACTGGCCAAGGGACCACTTCCAAAAGCAAATCGAGGATGCTTGGTGTCTAAATGGGTCCAAAATACAAGTCAAAGGCCCCTCAGAGTGATACTTATAGCTAGTAATGTAGAACCATGGTATCTGTCCTGTTGCGGTACTAATCAATGGTAGCAGAGACTTGCGGTATTCCACACATTATTGTACTACTCAAAGCTTATGAAATTCGACATTAATACAGACCTATGTTTTTCTCACTCTGCGGCGCCATTCACAGGCAACGCAAACCTATGATGTTCATCACATAAGAGTACTAACCACAGGGACCTCTCCCTATCCCGTGGTGTTCCTCATATAGTGGGTACTAATCACAGGTAAGGCAGGTCCATGGTAGCTATCATCCCATGGTCCCGCTCATATGGTGGTACTAATCACAGGTACTGCAAAAGCCGACCGCGCGGTGCTCCTGTGTGCTACTAATCACAAACCTATTTCGTACTTAATATAGTGGTACTACGCACAAGTAAAAGCGACCCTTGGTGTTTTCCGCGTGGTGGTACTAATCACATGTAGTTGCATGGTTCGAATACAATCATCCCTTGGTCGCCCCTTTTAGTCGGCTCAAACGACAGGCAGGGGATACCGTGGGTGTATTATTCGTGTGCCTCCCCCACCCACAGGGGGTGTGTGTTTGGTCCGCGAGAGGTATTTTATTTCCCTCAAGTCCGCCGGCAAGCCGGTTAGGACCCCCCTATCCGCCACCTGGGACGCGCCACGTGGGAGTATCACCTCTCCCCCTGCTACGCCTGCGTAGCAGGTTCGTGGACTCGCAAGTACAGGCAACCTATGGTGTTCCCCGCGTGATGGTACGATTCAAAATTAGTTTCATGGTTCTAATTCAGTCAGCCCTTGGTCGCGCCTTTTAGTCGCCTCTTACGACAGGCAGGGGATACCGCGGGTGTATTCTACAATGCGTCCCCCACCCGCAGGGGGTGGAAGGATTAGGAGTGGGAAGGAAGCGGCCGTGGCCTTTATTAACGTACAGCTCCAGCATTTGCCTGGTGTGAAAATTGAAAACCACCGAAAACCATTTTCAGTGCTGCCGACAGTGGTGATCGAACCTACTATCTCCTGAATACTGGCCGCACATAAGTGACTGCAGCTATCGCTCTCGGTGGTTACAAATTTACAATTGAAAGTGGTATTATTTAGGTAAGGGAGAAAAACCCTAATTCAAGAACACTTGCTCCCAAAATTTACAATAAATAGCCTTCCAAGGGCGCACATTACTATTACAAAACTTGAAAAGAGCCAACAGGCTCTCAGTTTCTTCCAGCCTACACGATGCAGCATTACATCAAAATCGAACCCTCTCTGGCCTCTCAAGGCACGAGTTACAAATAGAAATAGTATTACACAGAGGTATCTAGTACCCAACCTACAGGGCCTTTGCGGAACAGAACAGGTTAAATAAATGGCCCAAACAAAAACTGAATGGAGGCGAACTCTGCTCTCTAGATAATGAAATATAAAATCCTACAGGGCTCTCGGACTATGAAATAGGGACTATTCCCAAACTATTGAGGTGGCTCGCATTGAAATCACTCTAACACATAACATGAAGAAAACAGTTACGAAGACGTAGTCACCTCAAACCAAGATGAAGGGTAGCTCGAGAGGGTAACTCACTTTCTATCCCAGATTTACAGTAAAGATTTTGTGAAATTCTTACATTAGCCGAAAGAAGATTTGTATTTTAGAAAAGTTGTTACATAGTTAAAGATTCGGAACTTCCCCTCGGATTAATTTCCGGATACAGCAAGAGAGAGATAATTTATGTGGCCATTACCTTATTGATGTTCTGCTGGCTGAAGAGAGAGGCGCCCCGGCTCCTGCCTTAACGCACACACTTAGAAAGACGATGATCAATTGACCAGGAAACATGAAACGCCGCAGTTAGTATACCCTCAGGGAAGGTTCCAGAGGATTCTGGGCTAATCCGTACAAACCCTCTCAGTGTTATTGGTTAAACTCAAAAGTTACACTAAAATTGAACACGAAGCCTGTGATGGGTTGTAAATTAATTACAGAAATTTTTCATTGACCATATTCAAAACTGGCGGAACGAGACAGAACTGATCCTAACCTAGAGTAACAAAAAACAAATGAAAGTTGATTATGCTTGGAGTTTAAAGGGGCCAAACATCGAGGTCATCGGCCCCTAATGGCACGAAATGAAATGGAAACAAAAAAAATCAAAATCATCCACTGACCAAAATAAGAAAAAGGCATGAAGAATGAATGGGTGGACAGGAAACCAAAAGGAAACATAAAAACAATAAATACACAAACAAAAAAACAGTGGATCCAACGCAAAAAGGATCAGAAAAAATAGTATTACTGACCAAGGGACTACATATAAAGCATAATCCTGAATCGAGGATGCATGATGACTAAAGGGGTCCAAAATCCATGACTAAGGCCCCACAGAATGGTACATGTCACGAGTAAAGTAGAACCAGGTTATTTGTCATTTTGGGGTTCTAATCAAAAGTAGCGAAGACTCACGGTGTTCCACACAAGATGGCACTATCACAAGTATTGTACTTCGTACAGGTAACGCGGACCTATGTTGTTCCTAACACAATGGCGCCACTCATAGCCAACGCAAACTGATAAGGTTCCTCACCGAGTGTACCAGCCACAGGGACGCGCCATATCCCGTGGTGTTCCTCAACATAGTGGGGATCAATCACAGGCAACGCTGACACACGGCGCCGCTCATAGCCAACGCAAACCGAGAAGCCTCCTCACCGAGTGTACTAACCACAGGGACTCGCAATATCCCGTGCCGTTCCCCAACATAGTGGGTACCAATCACAGGCAACGTTGACCCACGGTGTCGCTCATACAGTGGTACAATGCACAAGCAACGCCCAGACCCGCGGTGTTGCTCACATGGTTACGACGCATGGGTACTGGAAAACCCCCGACTAGGCCATTGATGCTACTAATCACAAACCTATTTCGTACATAGTGGTACTACTCTCAAGTATAGGCAACCCATGGTGTTCCCCACGTGATGGTACGAATCAAAAGTAGTTACATGGTTCTAATTCAACCATCCCTTGGTCGCCCCTCGCGACAGGCAGGTGATACCGTGGGTGTATTATTCGTCTGGGTACACACCCACAAGGGGTAGAGAGAAAAAAGGAGAAAAAAGAAGGGATCCGTCACATCGAAAAATGAAGTAACGGACGAAGAAAGGCAAGGGCCACGAAGGGCGCGAATATGAAAAACTCCCTAATCCTCGAATGCTCTAATACCGTCGGGGTCGGAAAAGAACAAGAGTTGACCAATGGAGGTCGGACAGGATAGACGAAAGTGAGGAGCCCCGCACAAGTAAGTGGAAGCAATGCCAGGATTAAGCTAAGGGCCCCGTGGTCGCCAATCCACACTCCAAAGTTGAGAGCCCCTTGGACCGCTGTTAGTCGCCTCTTACGACAGACAGTGGATACCGCGAGTGTATTCTACATGTTCGTCCCCCACCCGCAGGAGGTAGTGTGTTTGGTCCGCGAGAGGTATTTTATTTCCCTCAAGTCCGCCGGCGAGCCGGTTAGGAACCCCCTATCCGCCACCTGGGACGCGCCACGTGGGAGTATCACCTCTCCCCCTGCTACGCCAGCGTAGTAGGTTCGTGGGAAATGAAAGTTGAGAAAACCTATAAACACATAATTTTGTTCAATAAAAACTTCCTTTACTTTGCACCAGAGTGAATGATCATACATTTTTGGTAGTGTCATCTGTGGAAAAATTTCGAAACTACTTGATGTATACCAAAACATGATGATGATGATGATGATGATGTTTGTTTTTTAAAGAGGCCTAACATCGAGGTCATCGGCCCCTAATGGTACGAAATGAAATAACAAAAAATTCAAATTCATCCACTGACCAAAATAAAATAAAAAATGTCGAAGAATGGATGGACATGAACCCTACAAAAAAACAAACAAACAAACAAACAAACAAACAAACAAAAACAGTGGATCAGACTCAAAAAGAAGGTAATTAATTAGAGTATTACTGACCAAGGGACCATTTATAAAGCACAATGATGCTTGATGTCGGAAGGGGTAGCGAAGACTCACGGTGCTCCACACAAGATGGTACTCCTCACAAGTATTGCAATTCGTACAGGGAACGCAGACCTATGGTGTTTCTCACACAATGGCGCCACTCATAGCCAACGCTTCAGACCTGGTCATCATACGGTCTTGAGGAATTTCAAACTATACTCGACAGAACGATACTATGCTCACCGGGCTTCCGGAGGCGTTGGCATTTTTGTACGTTCTGATAGCTACAGCGAAGAGGTTCCATTAAGAACCCCTCATGAGGCTGTAGCTGTTCGCGTCTCGCTGCCTGTCATAGCAACAGTGTGTAATGTTTATCTTCCACCAGGCCAGCATCTGAACATCAATGATGTCGCTGATCTTATAGATCAGCTTCCACCACCCTTCCTCTTATTAGGCAATTTTAACGCCCATCACCCCATATGGGGCTCTGAGACGCCTTGTCCGCGAGGAAGAGAGCTGGAAACACTTCTAACAGATCTGGATTTCTGTATTTTGAACACAGGGGAACCAGCTCACTTTAGTGTACGTTACGGCACATACTCTCGCATAGACGTTAGTCTATGCAGCCGAACGTTGGTTCCACTGTTTCGGTGGAATGCACACGATGATCTCTGTGACAGTGACCATTTTCCCATCATTCTTACTTTGTTGAAACATAAACCAGTCGAGGCTCCCCCTCAGTGTATTCTTAAACATGCTGATTGGCCAAAGTACACATCACTAGCTGTCTTTAACGAGAATGTCAGGCGGACCGTCGGCGAGGAAATAACATACGTCACCAAAGTTATTCTTGCTGCTGCTCAGGAGTCCATTCCGTTTATCTCGGGGGCTCCTCGCCGAAAACTCGTTCCTTGGTGGAACGATGAAATAGCAGCAGCCATCAAAGAACGCCGTCGCGCTCATAAACGTTACCGTCGACAGCCTACTGTGGCCAACTTGGTAACATTTAAGAAACTCCGCGCTAAGGCGCGAGTTCTTATTCGACAAAGTAAGAAGGCTTCATGGGAGAGATATGTGTCCTCCATGACGTCACATACTCCATCATCTCAAGTGTGGACGAAACTTCGACGAATTTTGGGTATTCAAGGATCATCTGCTGTACCGGGAATTTCCATTGCAGGCAGTGTCGCCAATGATCCCCTCGCGATCGCTAATCATCTCGCTCTTCATTTCGCGGATGTCTCTGGCTCCGGGAATTACAATCCTGATTTCCTCCCTCTGAAGCGGGAGGCAGAACGTCATCACCTTAGTTTTGCCACCCAAGCTTCAGAGGACTACAACGTGCCCTTTACGGAGTGGGAACTCCGCAGCGCATTAGCGCTTTGCAAGGACACGTCTCCTGGACCGGACAACATCCATAACCAGATGTTCAAACACCTTAGTGATGATAGTTTACTATATCTCCTTCGTGTGTTCAACCGAATCTGGACAGAGGGTGATTTTCCGTCGCAGTGGCGAGAGGGCATTGTCATCCCTGTCCTCAAGCCTGACAAGGATCCTAAGTATGCAGGAAGTTACAGACCGATTTGTCTTACAAATTGCCTGTGTAAGCTATTTGAGAGGATGGTAAATTGCAGACTCGTGTGGTGTCTGGAGAAACAAGGACTCTTGTCCGAGTACCAATGTGGATTTCGAGCCGCTCGATCCACCAAAGACCACTTGGTACGCTTGGAGAGCTCTATCCAGGATGCGTTTCTCCGCAAACAGCACTTCGTAGCTGTCTTCTTTGACTTGGAGAAGGCCTACGACACCACCTGGCGATATGGCAACCTTTCAGTCCTGAATCAATGGAGATTCCGAGGTAACTTGCCGGTATTTATTGCAAAATTTTTGTCCCTCCGTCTATTCCGTGTCCGAGTAGGGAGGACATATTCGCAATACCACGTTCAAGAAAATGGAGTCCCACAGGGATCGGTTCTTAGTGTCACTCTGTTCGCGATTGCCATAAACGGTATTGTCGCTGCTGCTGGTCCAGACGTAATACCGTCCCTATATCTGGATGATTTTGCTCTGCACTATACGTCGTGCAGTATGGCAGTCGCAGAGCGACAGTTACAGCAAGCTATTAGGAGGGTGGAGAAGTGGACCTTAGGACATGGCTTTCGGTTTTCGGCCCCAAAGACCTCCGTTGTCCACTTTTGTCGTCAACGTACTCTTCACCCTCATCCTGAGCTTTATCTAGGAAATGTCGTTCTTCCAGTTATTGACACCTACCGATTTCTTGGGCTCCTTTTTGACAGTAAATTATCGTGGGAGCCACATGTGCGGGAGCTAAAAGTGCAATGCACCAAGAGACTTAACCTCTTGAAGTTTCTTAGCAGCACTAATTGGGGAGCTGACCGCGTGGTGCTCCTGCGATTCTATCGGGCACACATTTTATCCCGGTTAGACTACGGCAGTGCAGCATATGGCTCCGCAAGACCAAGCGTTCTTGCGAAGCTGAACAGTATCCACCACAGCGGGGTTAGGTTGGCGACGGGAGCTCTTCGTACTAGCCCCATCGCTAGCCTGCTCGCTGAGTCTGGTGTGCCGCCTTTACACCTGAGGCGCCAGCAAATGCTTCTTTTGTATGCTGCAAATTTGCGACAGATGCCACTTCATCCGAGCTATCCCTGCGTGTTCAACAATGGCAACCGTGTGTTGTACGCTGCTCATCCTCGTGCGACGCGGCCGGTTGGGATACGCTTGGATAGCAGTTATGAATTGTTTGACGTACCTTCGATTCCTTGCCTTGTCAGACAACCAAGTGGGGTACCTCCGTGGGTTGTACGACGACCTGAAATCATCCTGGATTTGCACACTGGCCCGAAAGGAGACACGGACCCTTCGATTTATCGGAGGATCTACCTGTCCATTCTTGGCCGCTATCCTGGTTCAGTCGTCGTTTACTCCTATGGTTCAAGGACAGATACGAAGGTGGGCTGTGCGTTCGTTGTCGACAATGATCGGTTTCTTTTTGCTCTCCCGGACACCTGTAGTGTGTACACGGCAGAGTTCTATGATATCTGTGAGGCTCTGCGGTACGCACTAGGCAATGAGCGCCGACACTTTCTTGTGTGTACTGACTCCTTGAGTTCGCTTCAGTCTATTGATACCTGTTTCGCTCGACACCCTCTGGTGCAGCGGATCCAGGACCTGCTGCCGGGTGTTCGGATGCCGGCACCAGAATTACGTTTGTGTGGCTCCCAGGCCACATGGGCATAGAGGGAAGCGAGTTAGCAGATCAGGCTGCCAAGGAGGCAGTTACACTGCCCCCGTTGCCTTTCAAGGTTCCAGCAAGTGATATTCGCGATAAAAGGAACAACGAAGGTATGGAGGACTTCCCTTCGGGCTTCGCGGAGGGAAGCCGTGGTATTATGTCGCCTTCGGATCGGCCACGGTATCTTGACGCACTACCATCTACTGAAAGGAGAATCCCTCCGGTGTGTACCTGCTGCGACCATCTTACCGTGGTACACATCCTTACGGAGTGCGTGGACCTGGTCGACCTGCGCCGTAGTCTTAACCTTCCGAGTACTATCTCCCTTATCTTGCGCGATGACGAGCAGTCAGCAGACCTCGTCACCCGCTTTATGAGGGATAGCGGTCTGTTTTATCGTGTGTGATGATGTCTTTTGTCCTAGTGTTGTTTATGTCAATTGCGCTTTTATCTCATTGACTTCATTTTGGTTTGTATTGCGCATTTTAATGAGTTATCTCAACGTCTAACGTGAATTATGTGTTAATACCTGTATTACTGGGCAATGCCTTATTCCTTCGATTTCCTGTACTTTCTCTTATTTTAATGGAACATAAGGCATTGCGTATTAGATCCACTGACTGTTTTAATCTCACCCTGATTTTTCTTCATCACCATACTTTTTTAACTCTAGTCAGTGGATACTTTTTAAAATTTTAACTTCATGTCTCATGTCATTCATTTCGTTCCATTAGGGGCCGATGACCTTCGATGTTAGGCCCCTTGATGATGATGATGCTTGTTGTTTTAAGGGGCCTAACATCGAAAGTCATCGGCCCCTAATGGTACGAAATGAAAGAACAAAAATTGCAAAGGCATCCACTGACCAAAATAAAAGTAAAATATGGCATGAAGAATGAATGGATGGACAGGAACTCAACAAAACACAAAACAAACAAACAAAAGCCAGTGGATCGGACTCAATACAGATCGAAAGTAACAGTATTACCGACCAAGGAACCACTTATAAAGCACAATATGCTTGGTGTCTAAAGGGGGTGCAAAATCCACGTCTAAGACCCCACAGAATGGTACATGTCGCGAGTAAAATAGAACCATGGTATGTGTCATGTTGGGGTATTAATCAGAAGTAGCGAAGACTCACCATGTTCCACAAAAGAAGGTACTACTCAGAAGTATTGCAATACGTACAAGTAACGCAGACCTATGGTGTGTCTCACACAATGGCCCAACTCAGAGTCAACGCAAACCGAGAAGGTTCCCCACCTAGGTGTACTAAACACGGGCGCCGGTATTCCCGTGGTGTTCCTCACATAGTGGGTACTAATCACAGGCAACGCAGACCCACGGCGGTGCTCATATAGTGGTACAACTCACAGGCTACGCCCAGACCCGCGGTGTTGCACACATGGGTACGACGCACGGGTACTGGAATCCACCAGGCCAGGCTTTTACTGCTACTAATCACAAACCTATTTCGTACCGAATTTAGTGGTACTACTCGCAAGTACAGGCAACCTATGGTGTTCCCCGCGTGATGGTACGATTCAAAATTAGTTTCATGGTTCTAATTCAGTCAGCCCTTTGTCGCCCCTTTTAGTCGCCTCGTACGACAGGCAGGGGATACCGCGGGTGTATTCTACATGTGCGCCCCCCACCCGCAGGGGGTAGTGTGTTTGGTCCGCGAGAGGTATTTTATTTCCCTCAAGTCCGCCGGCAAGCCGGTTAGGACCCCCCTATCCGCCACCTGGGACGCGCCACGTGGGGGTATCACCTCTCACCCTGCTACGCCTGCATAGCAGGTTCGTGGGTTAGGCCCCTTAAAACAACAAGCATCATCATCATCATAGCCAACGCAAACCGGTAGGGTTCCTCACCTAGGTGTACTAGTCACGGGCGCTGGTATTCCCGTCGTGTTCCTCACATAGTGGGTACCAATCACAGGCAACGCTGACCCACGGTGCAGCTCATGTAGCCGTCCAACTCACAGGCTACGCCCAGACCCGCGGTGTTGCCCACATTGGTACAACGCACGGGTATTGGAATCCACCAGGCCAGCCTTTTACTGCAACTAATCACAAACCTATTTCGTACCAATTTGGTGATACTACTCGCAAGTACATGCAACCCATGGTGTTACCCGCATGATGGTACGAATCAAGAGTAGTTTCATGGTTCTAATTCCATCATGCCTTGGTTGACCCTTGTAGTCGCCTCTTACGACAGGCAGAGGATACCGCGGGTGTATTCTACATGTGCGTCCCCCACCCGCAGGTGGTAGTGTGTTTGGTCCGCGGGAGGTATTTTATTTCCCTCAAGTCCGCCGGCAAGCCGGTTAGGACCCCCCTATCCGCCACCTGGGACGTGCCACGTGGTTGTATCACCTCTCGCCCTGCTACGCCTGCGTAGCAGGTTCGTGGTATAGCAAACCAAAACAAGGAGAAATTCAATCAGTTTAGGAAACTTTACAATAAAGCAATTTCTTAGTGTTTTAGTAGTGACATCTTCCTATTAAAGTTCCAACTTCTTGTGCTATCGGTTTCACTTTTTGATCGATAGAGGAGTTTATTAAGGCGCTGAATTTGAATGAGCGGAGTTGAGATGTACCTCCCGGTACAGGAAGTATTGGAGATATAAGAAAATACATCATCCAGCGCTGGTGAATTTAATGGTTCTACTGTAATAGAACTGAAAATGTTATCTTCATGACTTCATGTTTTTTCCGATTCTGCTTCCATGTAATATATCGATCACTGAGATGTAATGATTACTAGATTATAACGATTACTATTTTATATCATGAAGTAAACTACGAATACAAATTACATTGTTAAAATTTACGATTATAAGTAAAAATTTCTAAAAAAAATATATTCAGTCCAAGTAATTCAATTACTCAACTACTTCGCAACTCTGATGGACAAAATTTCATCCGTGAGTTAGAAGAGTAAGAATGATAGCGATTGATTGAAATAGTTACGTCGTGAAACATTGGCGTTTGGTGATCAAATTTCGGGAAAATGTGGACATTAAGTTATCAACTAACTGCCGGTTAGAGACTAGCACTCCACGATAAGCTAAGTATGAAGAGTGACGCTCATTACCTAAGGGGGTTTGGCGGTTAATTCTAAGTATCTTCTTCGCAATTTGTTGATGATAGTTACACAAGTAGAGCTTGCGAACCACAATGTGCAATTTCATGATGACAACAACGCCCCAGCTGGCATGGAAATGACAGGCTTGGAACAGGGAGTGTTGTTATTAATATAAAGACGGGTGCAGTACAGTAGATAGAGTGGAGATATCGGGCACACAGGCGGTCTCTAATGTGTTCCTAGATGCGTATCAGCTGAATGATATCATGTAATAAGTACAAGACTACTGCTACTCCTTTTAGTTTAATAAAACGCAGACAGCGCTCCAGATGGAAAGATTATCCATAGCCGAGAAATGCCAGTAAGTAGATGAAATATGTAGGACGTAAATAATTAAAAGAGGACACACTTAAAACAGTAGAAAATTGTGAGATAATCAAATTGTGAATCACTCGTGAGTGGTATGAAAACAATTGTTCGTCCAGTGATTAATTTCTCTTACCCACTTATCATTAACTATTGAATTGTATGGATTACCGAACAGCTGAGGGGAAAGTTAGGTTATGCATTCGAAAAAGTAAGGCATTTATATACATTTAACATGTATAACATTTACATTAAACATACAGTAACTGTGAAATATATCACTATTCACTGAATTCGTCACACAGATGAATAAGAGTGGCGGTGGTGATGACAATTACTGTTCTAAAATGATGATGATGATGATGATGATGATGATGATGATGATGATGATGATTGTTACCGTGGTTTGGTGGATTAGCAGAGGTGAAAGAAGGTGCTGGGATGAATGGGTCTAACTACAGAATCAAAGTTAATTTTAAAATTTTAAAAATAAAGGTTATATTTTTGAATTTTAACAATTAATCAACGACAAAATCTTAACAACATTCACTTTGGGAATAACAATTTGTAAACAAGACTAGAAAGATCCAAGATTCCAGAACGTTAACTCTCTCGGGCTACACGCCCCTAGTTTTACAAAAGCACAATTTGTTCAAAGGAGCAGAAAACCCCTACCACATGGAGCACTTGCTCCCAACTCAAGACTCCCAGAGGACTTCTTACAACACCAGAAAAGAGCAAACGCGCTCTCAGTTTTCAAGCCTATTTAAGGCAATGTCAGACTTTACAATAAATTGCCATCAAGGCACAACTTACAACAAATGAAACAGGGGTATCTCGTACCCAACCTACTGGGCCATAGCAGAAAATAACAGGTTATTTAATTGGCCCGCAACACCAAGTTGAATGGAGGCATGTACTTGCACTCCTACATGAAACCTCTTAAAACCTAAAAGGCACTAGGCCGATGAAACAGGGGCTATTCCCGAACTATGGAGGTGACCCGTATAAGGAAGGAATTTAAACATTACGGAAGAGAAAAAAATCAGTTACCAAAACGTAGTCACCTCAAATCAAAATGAAGGGGAGTTCGAGAGGGTAAGGCACTCTCTATCCCCGATTTATAGTTAAAGATATTTACATAAGCCGGCAAAATTTACATTACAGAAAAGTAGGTTACATGGTAAAAGTTTCGGACCTTTCCCGCGGGTTAAACTGCTGAGCTAGCAAGAAAATAAAGATGTTAAACGGCCATTACCTTACTGAAGAGCTGCTGCCTGATGAAAGAGGCGCTTCACGCCTCCTGCTATACGTCCATACACTATGTTAGACGTTGATGAAGTGGCCAGGAGACGTGAAAATCGGCAGTTTTTATACCCTCGGGGAAAGATCGAGACCTTTCATGAATAAAACAGCCACACACACTTAATTTTATTGGGTCGCTTAAGTTTACACACCAAAATCGAAGAAGAAACCTGTGATTGGTAGAAAATTAATTACAGAAATTCTTGATTGGTTAAAATCAAAACAGGCGGAAAGACAGGATAAATATTGCCAACCCAAAATTAAATGCACGAAATTTAGTAAAGAACGAACTTGCGAATACCAAATTTCTTCATTTGAAGTTCGTTCAGTTCGCACCAGGGTGCATGATCATAGTTTTTTTTTTCAGAGGCGTCTATGAGAGAATGTCCAAACTTCTTGATAAATAGTAAACAAAAACAAGTCGAAATTCACACAGTGACATCTTCAGAGGAAAGGTTTAAGTAGGTCCAGTTTTAAGTTCAGAGTTTCTCCTGTAGGAGGATTTATTTGCTCAAGATTTAAAGGTGTGGCGTAGGGATGTACCGCCCGGTACAATGGTGATGGCGATTGTTGTGCAAAAGCGCCTAGCATCTATGTCATAGGCACCTAATGGAACGAGGTGAAATGAAATGACATAATTAAAATTTTAAAATGTATCCACTTACTAGAATTTAAAACAAGCATTGATGAAAAATTATTATGAGTTTAAAATAACCATTGGATCTAATTCGGAACGCCTTATGTTCTGATAAAATGATAGAAAACTTGATCGTGGTAGAATAAGACATTGCCTTTGAATGCAATAATATAATTTTTTTTAATTAATAAAAAGAATATACACACACAGATTAAAACAGAATCGATAGAATATATCGTAGTAAGAATTAATACAAAGACTAATAGGAAATACTACGTTTATATACGATAATAAAACAGCCCACTATCTCACAGAGAACGGTTGACTAGGTCTGCTGACTGCTCGTCATCTGGTACGATGAGTGAGATGGTACTCGGAAGTTTTAGACTACGGCGCAGATCCGCCAGGGCCGCGCACTCGTTAAGGATGTGTACTACGATAAGGTGATCGCCGCAAGTACACACCGGAGAGGATTCGCCCTTACAACAAATGGGTGTGCGTACTATACTCCTGTTTAGGAGGAAGTACAACTGGGCAAACTTCCTCTATTAACAGTGATGAGAGGAAAACGTGGAAAGGGATCCAGCAATTCCAAAAATGAAAACATCGGCCAAAAAAAGACAAGGGCCACGAAAGACGTGATAATGAAAGACTTCCTAGCCCTCGCGAACCTAACACCATCGACGAGGGAAAAGGACAAGTGCTGACGAAGGGAGGTCGGATAGGATAGATGAAAGTGAGGAGCCTGGGATAAGAACGTGGAAGCAATGCCAGGTCTCAGATAAAAGCCCCGTGTTCGCCAGCCCGCACTTCCAAGTTAAGAGCCTTGGAACCCTTTCAGTCGTCTTCTTAGACAGGCAGGTGATATCATGGATGTATTCTAGCACCCAACCACCCACCGACCCACCCACCCACCCACAGGGGGCTATAAGAATAATAAAGTATCGAATATTACTCCAAAAACTGCACAAAAACCATGATACATCCGGGGTATTAAAATAATCCATCAACGTAGTATGTAACTGTAGTTTAAGATGTGAGGAGTAAATTGTATTTCAGTTCAATTCATGTGATGAAATTAATTTTCGGTTATTTGACGAATGTAATCCAGAAATATTTGATCACCATTTCTACACCGATATGTTACATCTACAGATGTAAACTGTTTGAGTTGAAAGGTATGAACTTTTATATCCCTACACATTTGCCCGTTTGGTGTTATGAATATACAAAGCTGCTCACTTCTTTTGTTCCTTCCTTTTCCTGAGAGCTCTTCTAATGGTAACCACAACGAGACGTACTTCTGTTATGGAAGGTAGCTGCGACGTCTCATTTGGGGAGCTGGGGAGAAGACGTTAGCATGGTGATGACTGCTATTATAAGCCGCGCAGCATATTCGGGTCCAAAGCAACACGCTCGCTCGATGCAACGCGTCGCCTTACCCACCAGATTCTATATCCTTTTTCCGTTAGTTACTCAAAGATATGTATTGGAATCTGCAATATGATTCAGTACACAATAATAGCACAAAGTTCATGCAAAAATTAATTTACGCTACTTAAAAAAGGAGAAAAAAAGGACAACATAGATTAAAAAGTTTATTGGCACGCGATACAGCAAGGTTGGAGCAATTTTTCGACATAAACACCACCAGAATTGGGACATATGGACATACAAAAGCTGATTCCATAATATGACGAGTCGTAGATGTCTGCCGCCTGGGAATAGAACCAGCGTGTGACTTTCGCCTTAAGCTCTTCGTCCGTGTGAATATGCTGATAGGACAGAGATTTGATGATGATGATAATAATGATGATGATGATGATGATGACGATGATGGGCGAGCATTGCCATGGATCAGCACAACAACTCAATTGAGCATTTCACGCCTCGTCTTATTCTGAATGGCGCATCGCAATTTCCCTAGAAACTTTATCACATAACCGAACATCGCAGATGGTGGAATAAAAAATTCGAGCCGCCACTTCGCTGATGATGATGATGATGATGATGATGATGATGATGATGATGATGATGATTGTTTTAAGGGGCCTAACATCGAAGGTCATCGGCCCCTAATGGTACGAACTGAAAGAACAAAAATTACAAAGGCATCCACTGACCAAAATAAAAATAAAAAATGTCATGAAGAATGAATGGATGGACAGGAACCCAACAAAACACAAAACAAACAAACAAGAACAAAAACCAGTGGATCGGATTCAATAGAGAACGAAAAGAACATTATTACCGACCAAGGAACCACTTATAAAGCACAAAGATGCTTGGTGTCTAAAGGGGGTGCAAAATCCACCTCTAAGGCCCCACAGAATGGTACATGTCGCGAGTAAAATAGAACCATGGTATGTGTCATGTTGGGGTATTAATCAGAAGTAGCGAAGACTCACGGTGTTCCACAAAAGATGGTACTACTCACAAGTACTGTACTTCGTACAGGTAACGCAGACCTATGGTGTTTCGCACACAATGGCGCCACTTACAGCCAACGCAAACCGATGAGTTTCCTCACCTAGGGTACTAGTCACGGGTGCCGGTCCCAAGGGCCCCGTGGTGTTCCGCACATAGTGAGTACTAATCACAGGCAACGCAGACCCACGGTGTCGCTCATATAGTGGTACAACTCACAGGCTACGCCCAGACCCGCGGTGTTGCCCACATGGGTACAACGCACGGGTACTGGAATCCACCAGGCCAGGCTTTTTACTGCAACGAATCACAAACATATTTCGTACCATGTTAGTGATACTACTCGCAAGTACATGCAACCCATGGTGTTCCCCGCATGATGGTACGAATCAAGAGTAGTTTCATGGTTCTAATTCATTCATCCCTTGGTCGCCCCTTTTAGTCGCCTCGCACGACAGGCAGGGGATACCGTGGGTGTATTATTCGTCAGCCTCCCCCACCCACAGGGGTGTGTGTTTGGTCCGCGAGAGGTATTTTATTTCCCTCAAGTCCGCCGGCAAGCCGGTTAGGACCCCCCCTATTCGCCACCTCTCACCCTGCTACGCCTGCATAGCAGGTTCGTGGCTTGCTGTTTTAAGGGGACCAACATCTAAGGTCATCGGTCCCTAATGGTACGAAATGGACGACATGAGATAAGTAAAATATTAAAATGTATCCACTAACTAGAGTTTAAAATAAATGGTGATGAAAAATGATTATTGTTGTATGTCCGGCGCTCCCTTCTCGCTCCGCCAGCCAGCTACACGCGCGCCAAGTGTCATTCTTCTAGCCTCGACGCGCAGCCCTCAGTGCGCGTGCCTGAACCATCGTGTGTGTACTATAAAGAGGAACTCCCAGCCTGTCCAGATGCCCACTTGCCCCGGTGTCCAGCTCCAGAATACACCCTACGTCGAGCACGGAGGCTACTCCTCTTGAAAATGTGCTTCGACCAGGTGGACTGAATTTCTGGCAGTACGAGGTCTCACCTCTGGTCACAGCTCCTCTTCCGCTGCCCATATCCAGTCATACTATTACATACCGTTATATTTCCCTAATTAATGCAAGCTCCCTTGGTTTCGCCAAGTAAGAATTCTTCCTACATTGAACTTGCTTTTATGAACTCAGCAAGGAAGGACTTTCCAAAACATTTATGTCAGTACTTCTGATAGTTTTCGACTATCGACTTTTCATATATCAAGGACTATCTTTTCGAGATAGAAGTGGATGTAAATACTGTAAACTTGTATATAGTGTACAGAAGATAGACTCTTTCTCAAGATTCCTAATTCATTTTGCTTCAAGTTAAATTTCATTTTTATTTGTGTAAATAGTGTATTTTGCATTTGAAGCGAATAATAAAGTTGTGTTTTGTAAATCTCAACCTTGGTTACAACAATTATGAAATTAAAACAATCAGTATATCTAACTCGCAATGCCTTATGTTCTAATAAAAGTATAGAAATAATGATGATTATGATGATGATGATGATGGAATAAGACATTGCCTGGAAGTATATGCATATATTCATGTCAGAAATTAAGAAACACATTAAAATACGCAAACACGGACTAAAACATAGTCAAAGGGATAAAAGCGCAGTTAACACAAATATACTAAGGCAAGGTACATTATTAAATGCGATAAAAAAGACCACTATCCCTCATAAAATGGATGACGAGGTCTGCTGACTGCTCGTCATCGCGCATTACCAGGGAGATACTACTCGGGAGTCCGCCGCTTCGAGCCACTACTGCTGCGCTACAGAAACCAGACGCGATTTGTCCAGCCGGTATATGACGGCTACGTCATAGATCTGTTCCGCCTAAATACGTTTACTTTACAAGGAAAAAAATAGGGAATCTTAATTTCTGGATGGCGTAAATACTGTTGTTTAAGACGTACCGTAATATTACAAATATTCACCAGAGTGCAGGAAGTGTCCGCAAGGGATGCCGTCCTTCCTGCATGCCACGTGCCAGTAAACACGATGCTCGTTTGATGATGATGATGTTTGTTGTTTAAAGCGGCATAACGGCCAGGTCATCGGCCCTTAATGGTAAGCGAGGAAACAAAATGACATGATAATTCATATTTTTAAAAATGTGTACAGTGACTAGAATTAAAACAAAGGACGATGAACAATGATTAATAGTTAAAAATAATCAGAGCATCGATGAGGGAGATGGCACTCGCAGTATTAGAGTACGGCGCAGATCGGCCAGGTCCACACACTCCGTAAGTTAGTGTACCACGGCTAGGTTACCGCTGCAAGTACACAACGGGGGGCATTCACCCTTCAGTAGGTAGGAGTGCGTTACAATGCCATGACTGATACGAAGAAGACATAGCACCACGTCTTCTCTCCGAGAAGCCTGAAGCGATGTCTCTCATGCCTTCGTAGTTCCTTTTGTCAGATACGCTGAAAGCGATAGAGGGGTGGCCTGCCACTCCATCTTCCAATGGGACGTAACCAGATGTCTCGATCAGAGTGAATGTCACGTCACTAGCAGGAATCCTGTAAGGCAACGAGGGCAGGGTAACAGCCACCTTGGAAGCCTTGTCAGCTAACTCGTTTCCCTCTACACCCACTTGGCTTGGGAGCCACACAAACTTAATTCTGGTGACGACATTCGAACTCCCGAACAGCAGGTCATAGATCCCCTGCAACGTAGCGTTCCGAGGGGAACACGTTTCTATACACTGTATCGCGCTCAAGGAGCCAGTACACAGCAGAAATTGCCGGCGCCCATAGGACAGTGTGAACCGCAGGGCTTCACAGATAGATGATGATGATGCTTGTTGTTTAAAGGGGCCTAACATCGAAGGTCATCGGCCCCTAATGGAATGAGATAAACGACATGAGAGATGATGATAAAATTTTAAAAAACATATCCACTGACTAGAGTTTTAAAAAAAATGATGGAGAAAAATGAGGGTGAGATGAAAACAATCAGTGGATCTAATACGCAATGCCTTATTTTCGAATAAATTAAGAGAATCTACAGAAAACCAAAAGAATAAGGCATTGCCTGGTAGTACATAATTTACGAGAGACGTTAAAATAACACAAAATACGCAACACAAACTAAAATTAAGTCAATAGGATAAAAGCGAAAGTGACACAAAACACACTAGGACAAAGGACAGCATCACACACGAGAAAACAGTCCACTATCCCTCATAAAGCGGACGACGAGGTCTGCTGACTGCTCGTCATCACGCAAGATAAGGGAGATAGTACTCGGAAGGTTAAGACTACGGCGCAGATCGACCAGGTCCACACACTCCGTAAGGATGTGTACCACGGTAAGATGGTCGCCGCAGGTACACACCGGAGGGGGTTCTCCTTTCAAAAGATGCGAGTGAGTCAAGATACCATGGCCGATCCGAAGACGACATAATACCACGCCTTCCCTCCGCGAAGCCCGAAGGGAAGTCCTCCATACCTTCGTTGTTCCTTTTATCGCTCTCAGCTTATTGGGAAGTGGAATGGCCTGCCACTCCATCTCCCAATGGGACATAACAAGATGTCGCAGCTGGGAGCGAATATCACTTACTGGAACCTGGAAAGGCAACGGGGGCAGTGTAACTGCCTCCTTGGCAGCCTGATCTACTAACTCGTTTCCCTCTATGCCCATGTGGCTTGGGAGCCACAGAAACGTGATTCTGGTGCCAGCATCCCAACACCCGGCCAGCAGGTCCTGGATTAGCTGCACCAGAGGGTGCCGAGGGAAACAGGTATCTATAGACTGGAGCGAACTCAAGGAGTCGGTACACAGAAGAAAGTGTCGGCGCTCATTGTACAGTGCGTACCGCAGAGCTTCATAGATAGCATAGAGCTCTGCTGTGTACACACTACAGGTTGCCGGAAGAGCAAAAAGGAACCTATCATTGTTAACAACGAACGCACAGCCCACCTTCGTATCTGTCCTTGAACCATCCGTGTAGACGACGACTGAACCTGGATAGCGGCCAACAACGGACAGGAAGAGCCTCCGATAAATCGAAGGGTCCGTGTTTTCCTTTGGGCCAGTGTGCAGATCCAGGATTACTTCAGGTCGTCGTACGACCCACGGAGGTACCCCACTTGGTTGTCTGACAAGGCAAGGAACCGAAGGTACGTCGAACAATTCGGAAATGCTATCCAAGCGTATCCCAACCGGCCGCGTCGCTCGAGGACGAGCAGCGTACAGCAAACGGTTGCCATTGTTGAACACGCAAGGATAGCTTGGATGAAGTGTCATCTGTCGCAAATTTGCAGCATATGTAAGTAGAAGTTGCTGGCGCCTCAGGTGTAAAGGCGGCATACCAGACTCAGCGAGCAGGCTAGCGATGGGGCTTGTACGAAAAGCTCCCGTCGCCAACCTAACCCCGCTGTGGTGGATACTGTTCAGCTTCGCAAGAACGCTTGGTCTTGCGGAGCCATATGCTGCACTGCCGTAGTCTAACCGGGATAAAATGTGTGCCCGATAGAATCGCAGGAGCACCGTGCGGTCAGCCCCCCAAGAAGTGCTGCTAAGAAACTTAAGGATATTAAGCTTCCTAGTGCATCGCACTTTTAACTGCCGCACGTGTGGCTCCCACGATAATTTACTGTCAAAAAGGAGCCCAAGAAATCGGTAAGTGTCAACAACTGGAAGAACGACGTTGTCTAAATAAAGCTCAGGATGGGGGTGAAGAGTACGTTGACGACAAAAGTGGACAACGGAGTGTCTTTGCGGCAGAAAACCGAAAGCCATGTTCTAAGGTCCACTGCTCCACCCTCCTAATAGCGTGTTGTAATTGTCGCTCTGCGACTGCCATATTACGCGAGCTATAGTGCAGAGCAAAATCGTCCACATATAGCGACGGTATAACTGCCGAACCAGCAGCAGCAACAATACCGTTGATGGCAATTGCGAACAGAGTGACACTAAGGACCGATCCCTGTGGGACTCCATTTTCTTGTACGTGGTATTGCGAATATGTCCTCCCTACTCGGACACGGAATAGACGGAGGGACAAGAAATTCGCAATAAACGCCGGCAAATTACCTCGGAATCTGCATTGATGCAGGGCTGAAAGGATACCATATCGCCATGTGGTGTCATAAGCCTTCTCTAAGTCAAAGAAAACAGCCACCAAGTGCTGTTTGCGGAGAAACGCATCCTGGATAGAGCTTTCAAGCCGTACCAAGTGGTCAGTGGTGGATCGAGCGGCTCGAAATCCACATTGGTACTCGGACAAGAGTCCTTGTTTCTCCAGACACCACACAAGCCGGCGATTAACCATCCTCTCAAACAGCTTACACAGGCAGTTTGTAAGGCAAATCGGTCGGTAACTTCCTGCATACTTAGGATCTTTGTCAGGCTTGAGGACAGGAATAACTATGCCCTCTCGCCACTGAGACGGAAAATCACCCTCCATCCAGATTCGATTGAACACACGAAGGAGATAGAGTAGACTATCATCACTAAGGTGTTTCAACATCGGGTTATGGATGTTGTCCGGTCCAGGAGACGTGTCCTTGCAAAGCGCTAGGGCGCTGCGGAGTTCCCACACCGTAAAGGGCACGTTGTAGTCCTCTGAAGCTTGAGAGGCAAAACTAAGGTGAGAACGTTCCGCCTCCCGCTTCAGAGCGAGGAAATCAGGATGGTAATTCCCGGAGCCAGATACATCCGCGAAATGACTAGCGAGGTGGTCAGCAATCAGGAGGGGTTCAGTGACGATATTGCCTGCAATGGAAATTCCCGGTACAGAAGATGATCCTTGGATACCCGAAATACGTCGAAGCTTAGTCCACACCTGAGATGATGGAGTATGTGACGTCATAGACGACACATATCTCTCCCATGAAGCCTTCTTACTTTGGCGAATAAGAACTCGCGCCTTAGCGCGGAGTTTCTTAAATGTTACCAAGTTGGCCGCAGTGGGCTGTCTACGGTAATGTTTGTGAGCGCGACGGCGTTCTTTGATAGCTGCTGCGATGTCTTCGTTCCACCAAGGAACGAGCTTTCGGCGAGGAGTCCCCGAGTAGAACGGAATGGACTCCTCAGCAGCAGCAAGAATAACCTGGGTGATGTAAGTTATTTCCTCGCCTACGGTCCGCCTGATTTTGTCGTTAAAGACAGCTAGTGATGTGTACTTTGGCCAATCAGCATGTTTAAAAATCCATCGAGGGGGAGCCTCGACGGATTTGTGGTTCAGCAAAGTAAGAATTATGGGAAAATGGTCACTGTCACAAAGATCGTCATGTGTGTTCCACCGAAACAGCGGAACCAACGTTCGGCTGCACAGACTTACGTCTATGCGAGAATAAGTGCCGTAACGTATACTGAAGTGTGTTGGTTCCCCTGTGTTCAAAATACATAAATCCAGCTCTGTTACTAATGTTTCCAGCTCTCTTCCCCGGGGGCAAGGTGACTCAGAGCCCCAGATGGGGTGATGGGCGTTGAAATCGCCCAACAAGAGGAAGGGAGGTGGAAGCTGATCTAGAAGATCAGTGACATCATTGATGTTAAGAGCCTCACCTGGTGGAAAATAAACATTACACACTGTAGTTATGACAGGCAGCGGTACGCGAACAGCTACTGCCTCCAGCGGGGTTCGTAGTGGAACCTCCTCGCTGTAGGTATCAGAACGGACAAAAATGCCAACGCCACCGGAAGCCCGGTGAGCATAATGTCGTTCTGTCGAGTATAGTCGAAAATTTCTCAGTACCGTATGATGACCAGGTCGGAAATTTGTTTCCTGGATACAGACTATACTCGCCGAATACTCGCTAATGAGCTGGCGCAACTCGGCAAGATGCCTATCATAACCGTTACAATTCCATTGTAACAGTGCCATAATGTAAGTGTGGACTATTGTGGTTTAGGTTAGGAGCAGCGTAATGCCACCTAACCTAACCTACACTCACCTCCCCATCCGAGGATGGAGATTCATGCTCCACGTGCATCTCCCCGTCACTAGACGAGGTGAAGCATGCCTTCAATTTCTTCGACGTTGTTTTGGGGTGGGGTTTCCTCTTACGAGTGGAGCGCGCAGGTCTTCTAGGAGGAAGACCCGCTGGCGTGGAATCAGGCCCTCCGGGTGGAGGGCGTGAAGCCCCATTCGTAGGAGAAGTGGAAGAACGCCTGCTAAGGTCGCTCTTCTTCCCCACAGTCGATTCTTGTTGAGACGGGCTGGGAGGTGGTTTCCCAGCCCTGGTCGACGATGCCGCCTCCGCCGGCTTGGGCTCGGCTGTCGCCGACCGCGTGAGGGAAGGAGACGTTGTCTTCTTCCCCTGTTGTGCCGGCGTAGGTTTCCTAGCCGGCACAGGTATGTTGGTGGTCGAAGGCCGGGACGGACCCACCTTCGAGCTGGTTCTCTTTGGCTTGGGCGCAGCGATCTTCTGGGCAGGTGTTCCAGTTGAAAATGAGGAACCTGGCAGGGACTGTGCTATCAAGCTGAAGTCAAGTGTCTTGGCCGGTGCATTCAGAGAATTAAACTTACGGCGCGCTTCCTGGTAGGAAAGACCATCCAGGGTCTTGATCTCCTGGATCTTCTTCTCGCTCAGATAGGTCGGACAATTCCGATCCCGAGGAGAATGAAGACCAGAGCAGTTAGTGCACTTGAACGGAGGTGTACACTCCTCCGCGCCGTGAGCTACTTTCCCACATGTACCACACACTGACGGATTCGAACAACGAGATACCATGTGTCCGAATCTCTGGCATTGATAGCATCGCATAGGAGGCGGGATGTACGGCCTCACATCGCAACGATAGGTTGTTACCTTGACTTTCTCGGGCAACACTGACAATTTGAAGGAGACTATGAACGCACCCGTGGCAACGTCTTCACCGTTGACTTTGCGTGTGATACGCCGGACGTGGGTCACGCCACGGTGCTTCATGTCTTCCATCAATTCATCGTCAGTGTTCAGGACGAGATCACGGTGGAAAATAACTCCACGAACCAGATTCAATGTTTTGTGCTCTTCCACTTTGACGGGGATGTCGCCAAAATGGTCACACTTAAGCAATTGATCGGCCTGGAGCGCAGTGCTCGTCTTCAGTAGCAAACCACCATTGCGCATTTTCTTCAGGTCCGCAAGTTCGCCATATACACCTTCGATGTATCTACTGAATAGAATGGATTTAACCAGCTTGAAGTCCTGCCCATCGGTTCTGGTAGCAACCAGGAACCTAGGGAAGCTGGATCCCAAATTCAATCGCTGCGCCTGTTCCCAAGGGGTTGCCCCCCTTAGAGAATCCAAAGTTAAAGACTTGGGTAGCGAACTACCCGAGGTTGCTGGCGGAAGTTGTTTCGACGCCATCCCGAAAGTATCCTCCCCGAATGCCACCCACTCCGATCAGGGGTCTCTGTAGCCGAACCAAGCAGCCAAGGCAATACCCACCTGGTCATAGCAGGTATTGCCCGGGGTCCGATGTTGAACGATGCCTAATACGGGATGACTGAGGCAATGAGCACTAGGACTCCCTTCCTCCAGTCACCCGCAATAACATGTACCCCATAGCGTATACAGAGCACTAAATATAGAAAAAATAAATAAAAATAATTAATAATAATATGTCCTTCTGGCATTCGGCTGTGCGGGGACCTGCGTTGTCAGGCGGATACCACTGCCCGGGTACATGACACTCCCACCCGCCGCGTCCTGGGTGGTTGCTGGCACGGGCTTTTGAGCGTAGTCGCACACATAGGAGCTCCATCGCCGAGCAGCACGCACATCAAAATTTTGAGTGGTCTACATCTGACCCTCAGAAAAATAATAAAAAATAAAGAGGGGACCACGGCCACATAACCCTTTAAGTCGCCTTCTACGACAGGCAGGGATTACCTATGGATGTATTCAACCTCTCCCATCCACAGGAGGTCCAACACATTATACCAAACCACAATCCATGTCCGCGCCAAGGTCGCCCCTTTTTGTCGCCTCTTACGACAGGCAGGGGATACCGCGGGTGTATTCTACATGTGCGTCCCCCACCCGCAGGGGGTAGCGTGTTTGGTCCGCGAGAGGTATTTTATTTCCCTCAAGTCCGCCGGCAAGCCGGTGAGGACCCCCCTATCCGCCACCTGGGACGCGCCACGTGGGAGTATCACCTCTCCCCCTGCTACGCCTGCGTAGCAGGTTCGTGGGCTTCACAGATAGCACAGAACTCTGATGATGATGATGATGATGATGATGATGATGATGCTTGTTATTTAAAGGGGCCTAACATCAATGAGCCCCGCTCATCTACAGGAGGTAAGTCATATGGTACCTACGTCAGTATCTGTTTCTGCGCTGATGATGATGATGATGCTTGTTGTTTAAAGGGGCCTAACATCGAGGTCATCGGCCCCTAATGGTACGAAATGAAACGACAAAGTAAAAGTTCAAAATTATCCACTGACCAAAATAAAAAATGCCATGAAGAATGAATGAACGAATGAATGAATGAACATGAATTTAAAACAATCAGTGGATCCGACTCAAAAAACTATCATAGTTAATAGTATTACTGACCAAGGGACCACTTCCAATGCAAATCGAGGATGCTTGGTGTCTAAATGGGTCCAAAATACAAGTCAAAGGCCCCTCAGAATGGTACTTATCGCTAGTAATGTAGAACCATGGTATCTGTCCTGTTGCGGTACTAATCAATGGTAGCAGAGACTTGCGGTATTCCACACATTATTGTACTACTCAAAGCTTATGAAATTCGACATTAATACAGACCTATGTTTTTCTCACTCTGCGGCGCCATTCACAGGCAACGCAAACATATGATGTTCATCACATAAGAGTACTAACCACAGGGACCTCTCCCTATCCCGTGGTGTTCCTCATATAGTGGGTACTAATCACAGGTAAGGCAGGTCCATGGTAGCTATCATCCCATGGTCCCGCTCATATGGTGGTACTAATCACAGGTACTGCAAAAGCCGACCGCGCGGTGCTCCTGTGTGCTACTAATCACAAACCTATTTCGTACCTAATATAGTGGTACTACGCACAAGTAAAAGCGACCCTTGGTGTTCTCCGCGTGGTGGTACTAATCACATGTAGTTGCATGGTTCGAATACAACCATCCCTTGGTCGCCCCTTTTAGTCTGCTCTCACGACAGGCAGGGGATACCGTGGGTGTATTATTCGTCTGCCTCCCCCACCCACAGGGGGTGTGTGTTTGGTCCGCGAGAGGTATTTTATTTCCCTCAAGTCCGCCGGCAAGCCGGTTAGGACCCCCCCATCCGCCACCTGGGACGCGCCACGTGGGAGTATCACCTCTCCCCCTGCTACGCCAACGTAGTAGGTTCGTGGCTGTTTCTGCGCCCTTGTCGCCCCCTTTGGTCGATTTTTACGACGGGCAGGATGTACCAGGATATATTCTTCTTCTGCATCCCCCAACCATAGTGAGCGTGACCCTTTTAGTCGGCTCTTAATACAGGCAGGGCATACCGTGGGTGTACTGTTCGTTTGCGTCCCCCAACCACAGAGGGTGCGTAGAAATGACAAGATTAGCACAAGATACGGTGGCATGGCGAGGTGCATCACACTAGTCCAATGGCTGATGATCCAAATCATGTCTTTGATATCCTTTAAAGTAGTACAGTTATTAATACTTTTTTTTATTTTTGATGTACTGGGAGCCAGCAACACGGTAGACGATGTATTTAAACGTCCTTATATGCCATCGTCTTGAGTAAAAAATCGAACCTGCAATCATGGGAACAGAAGGACAATGACAAACGGTCTGCGTCATTGATGTTGTCAAGAACCAAGTTCAAGAGTAATAATATGTTCCATGTCCCACTAACTTGTTCGATGGTTTCCAGGTCCGACAGTTCTTTTACCTGACAGTAAACCTACCACTGAGATGAAAAGTAGTATTTGAGCACCATCAGATACCATTGCACAGAGCCGGAAACGAACACACCAATTTGGCATCGAAAGGTCAGCGCTGTACCACCTGAACCACTCAGCCCAGGAATACTTTATCATTTTTTAAAAGGTTACAGTTAAACGACTGAGTATTGATACAGTTCTACACATTTGCATTACAGGGTGCACGCTATATAAGTCAGAGAGAGTACCTACTTTGTTCCGAAGGGAAGTTTTCCACTTGGTAATAGTCACTTTTTCCTACCTACTTCTCTTGCTGCACTACCTTATATCCTTCATCACAGCAGCTATTGCATGCAATTCACACAAAAACAAGACTAACCTAGAAAGTATAGAGTCCCCTGGCAAGATATAATCTTCATAGTCTCTGTATGCAAATGAGGGCGGAGTTTTTAAAGAAAAAAATAGCTTGCTTTTCACAAATTAAAACATGGCGCAACACTCCTGTGCTGTTTTAATATTAGTGAAAATCCGTAGGACCTTAATTATTGTACAACCTTGAGCGTTGGTAACGCAGTGCACGGTGTAAGCTGCAAAGACTCAGTTTTATGGTTGAACGAGGTTAGCTCCGTAAAAGAGTCGGCTGGGAGCGATTAATATGCTAAGCAGTGGTCGATTGAACCCATAAGACGCTACATTCGCAACACCGTTTCTATTTAGAGTGATATCCGTGTCATTACATTATAATATCAACAGCACAAGAGAGTTAGAAAATTAGAATACCATATTCCTTCTGCCATTTCTGTTCCGTTTTTTAATTCCCTGACGAGTGGTATAGAGATAACAATGGTTCAGGCAGAACGTCATCTCCGAACTGCAAAATCGTTCAACTGAAAAATGTTGAAATTACTATGATTTTATTCCAAACTAGCATGTACCCGCGGCTTCACCCGCGTTTATTAATTCAGCCGTTAGATGTTTTAAACAATTTATTTAAAAACAAAATAAAACATTATATTTTATTAACACACATCGTTTTACATCGGTAATTTGGATGTAATACAGTACATTTGTTTTTAATAGCTGTGCCCGCGACTTCGAATGCGTTGAATTTTCTTTTTGACTTATAAAGCTTCCTTGTTCACATTTTAAGTATTTTAATTTCTTTTGTTTCTCTTTTTATGTATTAATCTCATTGGAAAATCTCTTTATATTCAATATTTAGTGTACGATTTCTTTGGGCTAAAACAACAACGCTAGTGGAATCCCGCCCTCGGGAACATGCGACATATAGCTGTCACAGGTAAAGCAACCTTCAGTTAAATCTATGCCAGATTTGCTTAACGTTTGCCGTCGAGACTTGTTGATTGTCATAGGAAAGCTGATATGGATAGGAAATTGCAGTCTTTTGAAAACGAACGGAAAATTCGACGGTATGATGGGAATCCGTGGTATAAATACTGTCTCACCTTTTCCCCATCCGGATATTATACGACCTTCTATAACGTTTCTTTGCAATGACACTACTCGTTATCTAGTACCATTGCAACGTTTTGGTGGGTTTAAACCACGGAGTAGTACGATGGGCACGCCAATCATAAAATCTAGTTCGTGAGTGGGTAGACTAGGCACAAATGATGATGATGACGCTTGTTGTTTAAAACGGCCTAACATCTAAGATCATCGGCCCTAATGGAACGAGATGGACGATATGATATGATAGGACAATTAAAAATGTTTAATTGTATCCACTGACTGGAGTTTAAAAATGGTGATTGTACCGGGCGGTACACCTCCACGCCGCTAATTTAAAATGTGCGCCAGTTGAAACTCCTCTGCTGGAGGAAGTCTGAACTTTATCGACGGTATTAATTTTCAAGTTTCTCAGAATTTGTCACTACTTGGAAAGTTTGGAGTTTTTGAACTGTGCCACTTCTGTTCCATCTTTTAGTGTGTAAAGTACATAGCAGGGGGCGGGAAGCGCCTCTTTCTTCGGCAGCGGTCAACAACAAGGTAATGGCCGATTAATAACTTCTTTCTTTGCTAGCTCAGCAGTTTAACTCTCGGGGCGGGTCCGAAGTTTTCCATAATGTAACCTTCCTTAAAATGTAAAGACACTTGGTATCTATTCTATCTTTAAACTGCATATCGGGATAGAGAGTGCTTAACCCTCTCGAGCTCCCACTCATATTGTTTTGAGGTGAACTTATTTTTTCTCAACCTATTCTTCTTTAACGTAAGGTAAATTGTTCCTTTCTAAAGTCACCTCTTTAGTATGGGATATGCCCCTGCATTAATGGCCTAGTGCCTAGTAGGTTTTAAACAAATGTATTAGGAGTGCAGGTCGCCTCCTCTCAAGTGGTTATTTTAGAGGTCATGGAATTAACCTTTTTTTCTTACTCAATAGACCTCAGTAGGTTGGGTATTTTACCCCTGTATCTATGTCCTTAGAGGACAACTTGAAGGTGGAGTTTGGTGTGGCCTTTAATAGGCTTAATGTTGAGAGCGAGTGGCTCTTTCTTGAAAATTGAATGTTGTATGCCTCGAGGAGGCTTTTCTGTGTAATTTGGAGCAAGTGCTCCTGAGCATGAATGGGGTTTTCTGCCCCTCTGTTAAAACTTATTTTGGAGTAAGGTTGGGCTGATTGCCCAAGAATTGTGAGTTCGGGGCGCGAAGCCCAAATTCGGTAAATATTGTAACTACATTTTGTTGCCTTGCTACTCTGTACCTGCCATGCTTGTTATTTCTAAATTTTGAAAAGAAAATATAACCTTGTTAATTTTACATGAACTCTAATTTCGTAGCTTGAGACCCGTCCACACCCGCACCTTCTTTCACCTCTAACTACCGCAAAAACACGGTAACAAGTGGTAGCAGAGCGTGGTTGAATGGGTCTCAATTTAGCCCCTTTTGACGGCTAAACATTGCTTTGATTCAAACTCTAACAATTTTCTCAGTTGCTGGAATTTTTGATCTTTCCTGTTTCAAAATTGTTCTGTCATCATGCCCGGCCCTCGCGATGTTCTCCATCTTAACTATTTGCGCAAGGAGGAGTTGATCTATGAGTTAACTATCAGAAATGTGCAGTCTGGAGGCACGGTTGCGATAGACACCAACAAGCTTAGAGAGTCCCTTGATTTGCCCAATTCCATCCCCAAATTGGGAGAGAAAGAAATTGACGACTCTCTTTCCACGATCACCGAGAATACTACTGGGCTAGCATCGGTAGTTAGTTTTTTTGACGATAATGATCCTTCTCCTATACAAATTAAGCATGTGCAACCCAGGCTATATAATTTTTCAAATAGAGTTAACGATCTGTTGTCTCTGAAGTTGAATGACGTTCAGAGGAAGGAAGCTAGTACGTTGCTTGAAAGTATTTCTGAATTATCTAGCAAGGTCATTCAATTGTTAACTGGGGAAGTTCCTCCCAAAATTGATCAACCCACCACGATGAATGTAGGTAGCGAGGAAGAGCCTCCTAAGGGAGAAGCCAATAGGATAACCGTTGCTGCTCAAACTATCTCTGCCCCATTGGACAACGAGTCTGAACGCCGTGCATCGTTGAATAATATACGTTCTGAATTAACTTCCTTGCCACTGAAACCTTTACCTACTATGTCACCCGGGTTTAGCAGCTTGCCTCATCCATTGGCAATGTTGCTCAGAGGTATCTCTAAGTTTTCCGTTAATACCACCAGTGACGTAATTTCATTTTTAAGATTTTTAGTTGAATTTCAGGATCATGCCCTTGTGTTTTCTCTTTCCCCATGTCAGATTTTGCAAATCATCTATCCCTATAAATTGGTATTCTCTCTGACAAAATAGTAAGAGCCATTGCCGAGCAATCATCTATTGAGGATTTCCACGCCCACTTGCTAGCTAACTTCATCCCGGCTAGGGCCAGGTCCTCCCTTATTCAGAAGTACTATTATCGTGTACAGCGTTTGGATGAAAACTTAGCAGACTTCATCCAAGATATTAAATTCTATACTAGAGTGTTTGCCCTTCATTTTCCTGAAGATCAGATTGTACAGGCTATTGTAGAAGGAATTTCACCATCCTATAGGTCATATTTGTGTTTCGCGGCGTGCCCGCAAACCTTCTCTGAACTTGAAGCATTGGCCGTCTCAGCGGAAGGAGTTAGATACGCCGATTCTTTGCGTGTCGCGAAAGAACCCCCTCCTTCTTTTGGTAATCCTCGGCCTCCTCCTCCTCGCCGACCAGTCACACCTCGTAAATGCTATGCTTGCGGGTCGCCCGACCATCTTCGGAACAAGTGTCCATTGCTCAAGTCTAGTAGGGCAAATAATGGAGCTAGCTCATCACAAGGCTGTTTTAAATGTGGGGCTTTCTCACATATCGCCAAGAATTGTCCCAATTCGAATAGCACCCCCTCCTGCTCAACTTCAGGTGCAACTTCCAACAACAATCAAAAGTGACTAGTGGCTTCGGCTGAGTCGACTAATCCCTCTTCCCGAGGCTCAGCCCCTGGCAAACAGGTCGTAAATTCAGGGAATGTTCAATCTGCAAATCTATCTTTTGAATGCCCGAAAGAGTGTCTTAGGATTGCGGCGGATACCCCCGCAGCGGTCCCTTTTCTCAAACTTGAGTTAAATAATGAACCTGTAACAGCTCTTTTAGATTCAGGCAGTGTTTGTTCGATTATTTCGGCTGAATGGTATTCTAAATTGAAATCTGTTTGTAAACTACCTGACTATGTCTCATCTCCTGTTCAATATGTTTCGGCTAATTCATCTCCATTGGAAATCCTAGGTTCTGTAAATGTCAAAATTCGTATTTTTAAATTTACATGGAAAATCAAATTGTTCGTGGCTAAGCACCTGTCTTGCCCCATCATATTGGGAGCTGACTTCATTTCTCACACTGGTCTCGTGCTCGATCTTCAGAGTAAGTCGTGCACATTCAAATTTGCGTCCAATTGTAAAATTCCCTTGTTAAAGTGTAATTCTGTATCATGTTCATCTATTTCGCCTACCCAGGATGAGATGTTGTTAGACCTTAGACATCTACCTGAGGAGCAGGCTGATAGTATTCGTAAATTATGTCAGTCATTTCCAGAGGTGTTCTCTGATACTCTTGGTGTTACTGACCTTATTGAATACAAAATTGAGGTCACGGATTCAATTCCTGTCCGTTTTCAACCTTATAGGCTATTTCCACCTAAAATGAAGGCTCTGAAAGAAATCATCGATCATATGTTGAAGGATGGTATTATTAGGCCCTCTAGGTCGGCGTATTCGTCACTTATTTTTCTAGTCCCGAAACCCCAAGGGGGCTTCAGGCCTGTCATTGATTATAGGGCTCTCAATCGGAAGGTGGTGTTACAATCTGTGCCCCTTCCCGACCTTCATTCTTGTTTTTCATGGTTCCGTAAGGCCAAGTTCTTCACTATCTTGGATTTGAATCAAGCCTACAATCAAATTCCCCTTGCGGAAGAGTCTAAACATCTTACAGCGTTTGCCACGGACTGGAATTTATACGAATACAACCGCGTGCCTTTCGGGCTCCCCACGGGAGCAGCTGTACTCACTAGGCTGCTAGATAGGGTCTTCTCCGACATCAAATTTGAGTATTTGTATCACTACTTGGATGATGTCGTCGTATTTTCGGAGACCTTTGAAGAACATCTAGATCATCTGCGAGAAGTTCTCAATCGACTTCGTAAGGCTGGGTTAACTGTCAAGTTGTCCAAGGTTGCCTTTGCTAAGCCCTCTATGTCATTCCTAGGGCATATTGTGTCACCTGATGGTGTTGCAGTCGATCATTCTAGAACACAGGCCATCCGTGATTTTAAACCTCCCAAGGACATCAAAGGTATCGATGATGATGATGCTTGTTGTTTAAAGGGGCCTAACATCGAAGGTCATCGGCCCCTAATGGAATGTGATAAACGACATGAGAGATGATGTTAAAATTTAAAAACATATCCACTGACTAGAGTTTAAAAAATGGAGAAAAATGAGGGTGAGATTAAAACAATCAGTGGATCTAATACGCAATGCCTTATTTTCTAATAAAATAAGAGAAATTACAGAAAAACAAAAGAATAAGGCATTGCCTGGTAGTACATAATTTACGAGAGACGTTAAAATAACACATTAAAATACGCAAAAGAAACTAAAATTAAGTCAATAGGATAAAAGCGAAAGTGACACAAAACACACTAGGACAAAGGACAGCATTACACACGAGAAAACAGTCCACTATCCCTCATAAAGCGGATGACGAGGTCTGCTGACTGCTCGTCATCACGCAAGATAAGGGAGATAGTACTCGGAAGGTTAAGACTACGGCGCAGATCGACCAGGTCCACACACTCCGTAAGGATGTGCACCACGGTAAGGTGGTCGCCGCAGGTACACACCGGAGGGGGTTCTCCTTTCAAAAGATGCGAGTGAGTCAAGATACCGTGGCCGATCCGAAGACGACATAATACCACGGCTTCCCTCCGCGAAGCCCGAAGGGATGTCCTCCATACCTTCGTTGTTCCTTTTATCGCTCTCAGCTTATTGGGAAGTGGAATGGCCTGCCACTCCATCTCCCAATGGGACATAACAAGATGTCTCAGCTGGGAGCGAATATCACTTACTGGAACCTGGAAAGGCAACGTGGGCAGTGTAACTGCCTCCTTGGCAGCCTTATCTACTAACTCGTTTCCCTCTATGCCCATGTGGCTTGGGAGCCACAGAAATGTGATTCTGGTGCCAGCATCCCAACACCCGGCCAGCAGGTCCTGGATTAGCTGCACCAGAGGGTGCCGAGGGAAACAGGTATCTATAGACTGGAGCGAACTCAAGGAGTCGGTACACAGAAGAAAGTGTCGGCGCTCATTGTACAGTGCGTACCGCAGAGCCTCATAGATAGCATAGAGCTCTGCTGTGTACACACTACAGGTTGCCGGAAGAGCAAAAAGGAACCTATCATTGTTAACAACGAACGCACAGCCCACCTTCGTATCTGACCTTGAACCATCCGTGTAGACGACGACTGAACCTGGATAGCGGCCAACAACGGACAGGAAGAGCCTCCGATAAATCGAAGGGTCCGTGTTTTCCTTTGGACCACTGTGCAGATCCAGGATTACTTCAGGTCGTCGTACGACCCACGGAGGTACCCCACTTGGTTGTCTGACAAGGCAAGGAACCGAAGGTACGTCAAACAATTCGGAAATGTTATCCAAGCGTATCCCAACCGGCCGCGTCGCTCGAGGACGAGCAGCGTACAGCAAACGGTTGCCATTGTTGAACACGCAAGGATAGCTGGGATGAAGTGGCATCTGTCGCAAATTTGCAGCATATGTAAGTAGAAGTTGCTGGCGCCTCAGGTGTAAAGGCGGCACACCAGACTCAGCGAGCAGGCTAGCGATGGGGCTTGTACGAAAAGCTCCCGTCGCCAACCTAACCCCGCTGTGGTGGATACTGTTCAGCTTCGCAAGAACGCTTGGTCTTGCGGAGCCATATGCTGCACTGCCGTAGTCTAACCGGGATAAAATGTGTGCCCGATAGAATCGCAGGAGCACCGCGCGGTCAGCCCCCCAAGAAGTGCTGCTAAGAAACTTAAGGATATTAAGCTTCCTAGTGCATTGCACTTTTAACTGCCGCACGTGTGGCTCCCACGATAATTTACTGTCAAAAAGGAGCCCAAGAAATCGGTAGGTGTCAACAACTGGAAGAACGACAGTACCTAGATAAAGCTCAGGATGAGGGTGAAGTGTACGTTGACGACAAAAGTGGACAACGGAGGTCTTTGCGGCAGAAAACCGAAAGCCATGTTCTAAGGTCCACTTCTCCACCCTCCTAATAGCTTGCTGTAACTGTCGCTCTGCGACTGCCATACTGCACGAGCTATAGTGCAGAGCAAAATCATCCACATATAGGGACGGTATGACGGCTGGACCAGCAGCCGCGACAATACCGTTTATGGCAATCGCGAACAGAGTGACACTAAGAACCGATCCCTGTGGTACTCCATTTTCTTGAACGTGGTATTGCGAATATGTCCTCCCTACTCGGACACGGAATAGACGGAGGGACAAAAAATTCGCAATAAATACCGGCAAGTTACCTCGGAATCTCCATTGATGCAGGACTGAAAGGATGCCATATCGCCAGGTGGTGTCATAGGCCTTCTCCAAGTCAAAGAAGACAGCTACCAAGTGCTGTTTGCGGAGAAACGCATCCTGGATAGAGCTCTCCAGGCGTACCAAGTGGTCTGTGGTGGATCGAGCGGCTCGAAATCCACATTGGTACTCGGACAAGAGTCCTTGTTTCTCCAGACACCACACGAGTCTGCGATTTACCATCCTCTCAAAGAGCTTACACAGGCAATTTGTAAGACAAATCGGTCTGTAACTTCCTGCATACTTAGGATCTTTGTCAGGCTTGAGGACAGGGATGACTATGCCCTCTCGCCACTGAGACGAAAAATCACCCTCTGTCCAGATTCGGTTGAACACACGAAGGAGATATAGTAAACTATCATCACTAAGGTGTTTCAACATCTGGTTATGGATGTTGTCCGGTCCAGGAGACGTGTCCTTGCAAAGCGCTAATGCGCTGCGGAGTTCCCACTCCGTAAAGGGCACGTTGTAGTCCTCTGAAGCTTGGGTGGCAAAACTAAGGCGATGACGTTCAGCCTCCCGCTTCAGAGGGAGGAAATCAGGATGGTAATTCCCGGAGCCAGAGACATCCGCGAAATGACTAGCGAGATGATTAGCAATCGCGAGGGGATCAGTGGCGACACTGCCTGCAATGGAAATTCCCGGTACAGCAGATGATCCTTGAATACCCGAAATTCGTCGAAGTTTCGTCCACACTTGAGATGATGGAGTATGCGACGTCATGGACGACACATATCTCTCCCATGAAGCCTTCTTACTTTGTCGAATAAGAACTCGCGCCTTAGCGCGGAGTTTCTTAAATGTTACCAAGTTGGCCACAGTAGGCTGTCGACGGTAACGTTTATGAGCGCGACGGCGTTCTTTGATGGCTGCTGCTATTTCATCGTTCCACCAAGGAACGAGTTTTCGGCGAGGAGCCCCCGAGAAAAACGGAATGGACTCCTCAGCAGCAGCAAGAATAACTTGGGTGACGTAAGTTATTTCCTCGCCGACGGTCCGCCTGACATCATCGTGAAAGACAGCTAGTGATGTGTACTTTGGCCAATCAGCATGTTTAAGAATCCATCGAGGGGGAGCCTCGACGGGTTTATGTTTCAACAAAGTAAGAATAATGGGAAAATGGTCACTGTCACAGAGATCATCGTGTGCATTCCACCGAAACAGTGGAACCAACGTTCAGCTGCATAGACTTACGTCTATGCGAGAGTATGTGCCGTAACGTACACTAAAGTGAGTTGGTTCCCCTGTGTTCAAAATACATAAATCCAGATCTGTTATAAGTGTTTCCAACTCTCTTCCTCGGGGACAAGGCGTCTCAGAGCCCCATATGGGATGATGGGCGTTAAAATCGCCCAATAAGAGGAAGGGTGGTGGAAGCTGATCTATAAGATCAGCGACATCATTGATGTTCAGATGCTGGCCGGGTGGAAGATAAACATTACACACTGTTGCTATGACAGGCAGCGAGACGCGAACAGCTACAGCCTCTAGAGGGGTTCGTAATGGAACCTCTTCGCTGTAGCTATCAGAACGTACAAAAATGCCAACGCCTCCGGAAGCCCGGTGAGCATAGTATCGTTCTGTCGAGTATAGTTTGAAATTCCTCAAGACTGTATGATGACCAGGTCTGAAATTGGTCTCCTGAATACAGACTATACTCGCTGCGTACTCACTAATAAGCTGACGTAACTCAGCAAGATGCCTGTCATAACCATTACAATTCCACTGTAACAGTGTCATAGTGTGGACTGTAAAAGGAGTGTTAGGTTATGAGCGAAAAATGCTCGTTAGCCTAAACACTATCTAATTCTACATCCGTAGATGTAGAGGACAGCGCGACATCCATCCCGTCATCAAAAGATGGCAGGGGTGCCGCCCAGAACTTCGACAAATTTCGGGCGCGAGGGGGTCCCCTACGAGGAGAGCGCGCAGGTTTGGGAGCAGGAGTGCCTCCTGGCGCAGACTCATACCCTCCAGATGGGGGGCATGACTTCTCCTTCGCAGGGGAAGGCCGAGAGCGCTCAGAACGGGCGCTCTTCTTCCCCTTCTTTTTTTCAGGTTTAGACGGGCTGGGAGATGGTTTCCCAGCCCTGGTCAACGAAGCCGCCTCCGCCGGCTGGGGCACGACTTTCGTCGACCTCCTAGGGGGGGGAGACTTAGTCTTCCCCCCTTGCTGTGCCGGCTGGGAGTTCCCAGCCGGCACAGACTTCTGGTTGGTCGAAGGTGGGGTGGTCCCCCCCTTCGAGCTTTGACTATTTGCGACGTTGCTGGGAGCAGCAACAGTCGCCTTGGGCGCAGCGGTCTGGACAGGTGTCTTGGTCGTAAATGACGAACCTGGAAGACTCTGAGCTATCAAGCTATAGTCGAGTGTACGGGCAGGTGTATTCATAGAATGAAACTTACGGCGCGCTTCCTGGTAGGAAAGACCATCCAGGGTCTTGATCTCCTGGATCTTCTTCTCACTCAGGTATGTCGGACAATTCCGATCCCGAGGAGAATGAAAACCGGAGCAGTTAGTGCACTTGTATGGAGTTGTGCACTCCTCCGCGCCGTGAGCTACTCGTCCACATGTACCACATACAGCCTGATTCGAACAGCGAGATACCATATGTCCGAATCGCTGGCATTGATAGCATCGCATAGGAGGCGGGATGTACGGCCTCACATCGCAACGATAAGTGGTTACCTTGACTTTCTCTGGTAACACTGACAACTTGAAAGAGACAATGAAGGCACCAGTGGCAACGTCTTCACCGTTGACCTTGCGCGTAATGCGCCGGACGTGTGTCACGCCACGGTTCTTCATGTCTTCCATCAACTCGTCGTCAGTGTTCAAAATAAGGTCGCGGTGAAAGATGACTCCGCGAACCAGGTTCAAGGACTTATGCTCCTCCACTTTGACGGGGATTTCGCCAAAGTGCTCGCACTTAAGCAACTGATCCGCTTGCAGTGCTGTACGAGTCTTGAGAAGCAAACTACCGTTGCGCATTTTCTTAAGTTCCTCCAGTTCGCCATAGACGCCTTCGATGTGCCGACTAAAAAAGACCGACTTCACCAGCTTAAAATCGTTCCCATCGGTTCTGGTAGCGACCAGAAACCTAGGGAAGCTGGATCCCATTCCTTCACGCTGCGCATGTTCCCAGGGAGTTGAACCTCTCAGGGAAGCAAAAGTTAAAAAACTTAGGTGGGCGACCACCTTGAGAGAGCAGACTTCGTTTGGAAGCCATGCCCGATAGCATCCTCCCCGAATGCCACCCACTCCGATCAGGGGTCTCTGTAGCCGAACCAAGCAGCCAAGGCAATACCCACCTGGTCATAGCAGGTACTGCCCGGGGTCCGATGTTGGACGATGCCTAATACGGCATGACTGAGGCAATGAGCACTAAGACTCCCTTCCTCCAGTCACCCGCAATAGCATGTACCCCATAGCGTTTACAGAGCACTAAATATAGAGAAAAAAATAAAAATAATTAATAATAATATGTCCTTCTGGCATTCGGCTGTGCGGGGACCTGCGTTGTCAGGCGGATACCACTGCCCGGGTACATGATACTCCCATCCGCCGCGTCCTGGGTGGTTGCTGGCACGGGCTTTCGAGCGTAGTCGCACACATAGGAGCTCCATCGCAGGGCAGCACGCACATCAAATTTTGAATGGTCTACATCTGACCCTCGGAAAAATAATAAAAAAATAAAGAGGGGACCATGGCCACATGACCCTTTAAGTCGCCTTCTACGACAGGCAGGGATTACCTATGGATGTATTCAGCCTCTCCCATCCACAGGAGGTCCATCACATTATACCAAACCGCAATCCATGTCCGCGCCAAGGTCGCCCCTTTTTGTCGCCTCTTACGACAGGCAGGGGATACCGCGGGTGTATTCTGCATGTGTGTCCCCCACCCGCAGGGGGTAGTGTGTTTGGTCCGCGAGAGGTATTTTATTTCCCTCAAGTCCGCCGGCAAGCCGGTTAGGACCCCCCTATCCGCCACCTGGGACGCGCCACGTGGGAGTATCACCTCTCCCCCTGCTACGCCTTCGTAGCAGGTTCGTGGATCAAAGGTATCGCCAGGTTCATTGGTATGGTGAATTTCTTCAGGAAGTTCATTCCTAACTTCGCTAATAGAGCGGCGCCCTTGAACCTTCTTCGTAGGAAAGGCATCAAATTCGAGTGGGGACCTTCTCAACAAGCCGCTTTTGAAGATCTTAAATTAGCTCTCTGTAATGCCCTTGTACTTGCTATGCCTGATTTCTCGAAGAATTCATCGTCCAAACCGACGCGTCGTCGTCAGCAGTAGCTGCAGTCCTTCTTCAAGAGAATGAACTAGGGAGGCGACCCATCGCCTATGCATCTAGGACCTTGTCGGCTCAAGAAGCCAAGTATTCCATCTATGAGCTCGAAGGTTTGGCAGTCTTATTCGCCTTAGAAAAGTTCCGTCTCTACCTGGAACATGTCAAATTCGACCTGGAGACAGATAATCAAGCCTTAAGCTGGGTCTTAGGTAGGCCCCGTCGTACTGATCGTATAGCCCGTTGGGCCATCCGAATTTCTACCTTCCAATTCGATGTCAGGCATATCAGAGGTACCGAAAATGTTGTTGCTGATGGACTCAGCCGTATGTTTTCCAACGACGTCGAGACCCACGAACCGGTCGACAGTTCATCACCTCCCGAGTCCATACTATCTGGTGTTAATGCCATCTTAACAGATGCTCCCATGCTCTTTAGGGATATCGAGAAATACCAACGTGAAGATCCGACGCTGGCTCCGATCATGGAAACCCTTTCTTCTGGGGAACAATGTTGTCCCTTATGTTCTGAGGAATGGCGTTCTATGTTGCCCTTCGAGGCATGATAAGATGATGAAGGTTGTCGTTCCAGCTGTTCTTGTGCCTATGATCTTCAAGTACTATCATGAGACCCCATTAGGGGGGCATCTTGGAATCTTTAAAACTCGTGAAAAGATTCGTGAAAGGTTCATCTGGAAGGGTATGGACGTTGAAATCCGTGAACTAGTAAAAGCTTGTAAATCTTGTTTGCTCAGTAAACCCACCATGTCCACCAAGGTAGGCCTTTTGTCTTCGCATCAAGCGTCGCGCCCCATGGAACGCCTGTATATTGATTATGTAGGACCCTTCCCCCAGTCAAAGGGAAATGCCAACAAGTTCATCTTTGTATGCGTAGATGGTTTTACAAGATTTTCCTGGTTATTTCCGACTACGCTGGCTACCGCTCAGTCCACCATTACTTGCTTAAATTCTATTTTTGCCTCTTTTGGTCCGTGCCAATATATTGTGTCTGATAATGCTAAGGCGTTTACATCAAATCTTTTTCGTAAATTCTGCTTTGACCTGTCCATCTCTCATGTGACTACTTCTGCTTATTACCCTCAACCATCTCTGGCTGAACGGGTTAACCGTAATCTCAGGTCCGCGCTTACTGCCTATCATCATGAAGATCATTCCAGGTGGGACACGTCCCTGCATTGGTTAGCTTTTGCTTTGAATTCGGCGGTTCATGAATCACATAAATTTACTCCAGCCTCTTTGATGTTCAAGTTTGTTCCCAACACGCCGCTCTCTAACCTCTGGTCTCTGAGTGACATTCTACCTGAGACAATAGATCCGATGATGATGATGCTTGTTGTTTAAAGGGGCCTAACATCGAAGGTCATCGGCCCCTAATGGAACGAGATAAACGACATGAGAGATGATGTTAAAATTTTAAAACATATCCACTGACTAAAGTTAAAAAAAAAATGATGATGGAGAAAAATGAGGGTGAGATTAAAACAATCAGTGGATCTAATACGCAATGCCTAATTTTCTAATAAAATAAGAGAATATACAGGAAAACAAAAGAATAAGGCATTGCCTGGTAGTACATAATTTACGAGAGACGTTAAAATAACACATTAAAATACGCAACACAAACTAAAATGAAGTCAATGGGTTAAAAGCGAAACTGACACAAAACACACTAGGACAAAGGACAGCATCACACACGATAAAACAGTCCAATATCCCTCATAAAGCGGACGACGAGGTCTGCTGACTGCTCGTCATCACGCAAGATAAGGGAGATAGTACTCGGAAGGTTAAGACTACGGCGCAGATCGACCAGGTCCACACACTCCGTAAGGATGTGCACCACGGTAAGATGGTCGCCGCAGGTACACACCGGAGGGGGTTCTCCTTTCAAAAGGTGCAAGTGAGTCAAGATACCGTGGCCGATCCGAAGACGACATAATACCACGGCTTCCCTCCGCGAAGCCCGAAGGGAAGTCCTCCATACCTTCGTTCTTCCTTTTATCGCTCTCAGCTTATTGGGAAGTGGAATGGCCTGCCACTCCATCTCCCAATGAGACATAACAAGATGTCGCAGCTGGGAGCGAATATCACTTGCTGGAACTTTGAAAGGCAACGCGGGCAGTGTAACTGCCTCCTTGGCAGCCTGATCTACTAACTCGTTTCCCTCTATGCCCATGTGGCTTGGGAGCCACAGAAACGTGATTCTGGTGCCGGCATCCGAACACCCGGCCAGCAGGTCCTGGATCCGCTGCACCAGAGGGTGTCGAGGGAAACAGGTATCAATAGACTGAAGCGAACTCAAGGAGTCAGTACACAGAAGGAAGTGGCGGCGCTTATTGTACAGTGCGTACCGCAGAGCCTCACAGATAGCATAGAGCTCTGCTGTGTACACACTACAGGTTGCCGGAAGAGCAAAAAGGAACCTATCATTACCAACAACGAACGCACAGCCCACCTTCGTATCTGTCCTTGAACCATCCGTGTAGACGACGACTGAACCTGGATAGCGGCCTACAACGGACAGGAAGAGCCTCCGATAAATCGAAGGGTTCGTGTTGTCTTTCGGGCCAGTGTGCAGATCAAGGATTATTTCAGGTCGTCCTACTACTCACGGAGGTACCCCACTTGGTTGTCTGACAAGGCAAGGAACAGAAGGTACGTCGAGCAATCTGTAACTGCTATCCAAGCGCATTCAAACCGGCCGCGTTGCTCGTGGGCAAGCAGCGTACAGCAAACGGTTGCCATTGTTGAACACGAAAAGATAGCTTGGATGAAGTTGCATCTGTCGCAAATTTGCAGCATACGAAAGAAGCATTTGCTGGCGCCTGAGATGTAAAGGCGGCACACCAGACTCAGCGAGCAGGCTGGCAATGGGGCTTGTACGGAAATCTCCCGTCGCCAACCTAACCCCGCTGTGGTGGATGCTGTTCAGCTTCCCAAGCACGCTTGGACTTGCTGAGCCATATGCTGTTGGTGATGATGATGCTTGTTGTATAAAGGGGCCTAACATCGAGGTAATCGGCCCTTAATGGTACGAAATGAAATGACAACAAAAAATTCAAAAAATCCACTGACAAAAATAAATAATAATGTCATGAAAAATGAATGGATGGACATGAACCCAAAAAATAACAAAAACAAACAAGAAACATGATGATGATGATGACGCTTGTTGTTTTAAGGGGCCTAACATCGAAGGTCATCGGCCCCTAATGGTATGAAATGAAAGAACAAAAATTACACAGGCATCCACTGACCAAAATAAAAATAAAAAATGTCATGAAGAATGAATGGATGGACAGGAACCCAACAAAACACAAAACAAACAAACAAAAACAAAAACCAGTGGATCGGATTCAATAGAGAACGAAAATAACATTATTACCGACCAAGGAACCACTTATAAAGCACAAAGTTGCTTGGTGTCTAAAGGAGTGCAAAATCCACGTCTAAGGCCCCACAGAATGGTACATGTCGCGAGTAAAATAGAACCATGGTATGTGTCATGTTGGGGTATTAATCAGAAGTAGCGAAGACTCACGGTGTTCCACAAAAGATGGTACTACTCACAAGTACTGTACTTCGTACAGGTAACGCAGACCTATGGTGTTTCGCACACAATGGCGCCACTTACAGCCAACACAAACCGATGAGTTTCCTCACCTAGGGTACTAGTCACGGGTGCCGGTCCCAAGGGCCCCGTGGTGTTCCGCACATAGTGAGTACTAATCACAGGCAACGCAGACCCACGGTGTCGCTCATATAGTGGTACAACTCACAGGCTACGCCCAGACCCGCGGTGTTGCCCACATGGGTACAACGCACGGGTACTGGAATCCACCAGGCCAGGCTTTTTACTGCAACGAATCACAAACATATTACGTACCATGTTAGTGATACTACTCGCAAGTACATGCAACCCATGGTGTTCCCCGCATGATGGTACGAATGAAGAGTAGTTTCATGGTTCTAATTCATTCATCCCTTGGTCGCCCCTTTTAGTCGCCTCGCACGACAGGCAGGGGATACCGTGGGTGTATTATTCGTCAGCCTCCCCCACCCACAGGGGTGTGTGTTTGGTCCGCGAGAGGTATTTTATTTCCCTCAAGTCCGCCGGCAAGCCGGTTAGGACCCCCCTATCCGCCACCTGGGACGCGCCACGTGGGAGTATCACCTCTCCCCCTGCTACGTCTGCGTAGCAGGTTCGTGGAAACAAGAAACAAACAAACAAAAGAACAGTGGATACGACTCAAACACGGTCATAAATAATAGTATTACTGACCAAGGGACAACTTATGGATGATGATGCTTGTTGTTTAAACGGGCCTAACATCGAGGTCATCGGCCCCTAATATGGACAACTTATAAAGCACAGTCCTGAATCGATTATGCTTCATGTCTAAAGGGGTCGAAAAACCAGGTCTACGGCCCCTCAGTATGGTACAAGTCGCGAGTACAGTAGAACCATGATATTTCTCGAGCTGCGGTACTATTCGAAGGTAGCGGAAACTCACGGTGTTCCAAGCATTAAGGTACTACTCACAAGTATTGTACGTCGTAAAGGTAACGCAGACCTATGGTGTTTCTCACACAATGGCGCCACTCAGAGCCAACGCAAACCGATGAGGTTCCTCACCTAGGTGCACTAAGCACGGGCGCCGGCATTCCCGTGGTGTTCCTCACATAGTGGGTACTAATCACTGGCAACGCAGACCCACGGTGTCGCTCATATAGTGGCACAACTCACAGGCTACGCCCAGACGCGTGGTGTCGCTCACACGGGTACAACTCACAGGCAACGCCCAGACCTGTGGTGTTGCACACACGGGCACGACTCACGGGTACTGGAAATCTACACTGAACCCCCCTCGAGTGCTACGAATCACAAAAATATGGAGTACCTAACAGAGTGGTACTACTCGCAAGTAAAAGCGTTCCACGCATGATGGTACTAATCAAAAAGAGTTTCATGGTTCTAATCCAAGCATCCCTTGGTCGCCCCTTTTAGTCGCCTCTCACGACAGGCAGGGGATACCGTGGGTGTATTATTCGTCTGCCTCCCCCACCCACAGGGGGGGTGTTTGGTCCGCGAGATGTATTTTATTTCCCTCAAGTCCGCCGGCAAGCCGGTTAGGACCCCCCTATCCGCCACCTGGGACGCGCCACGTGGGAGTATCACCTCTCCCCCTGCTACGCCAGCGTAGCAGGTTCGTGGCCATATGCTGTACTCCCGTAGTCTAACCTGGATAAAATGTGTGCTATGTAAAATCGGACGAGCACCACGCGGTCAGCTCTCCAATTAATGCAGCCAAGAAACCTCAAGACGTTAAGCCTCTTGGTGCATTGCACTTTTAACTCCCGCACGTGAGGCTCCGACGATAATTTACTGACAAAAAGGAGCCCAAGTAATCGGCAAGTGTCAACGACATTTCCTAAATAAAGCTCAGGATGTGGGTGAAGAGTACGTTGACGACAAATGTGGACAACGGAGGTGTTTGCGGCAGAAAACCGAAAGCCATGTTCTAAGGTCCACTTCTCCACCTCCTAATAGCTTGCTGTAATTGTCGGTCGGCGACTGCCATACTGCACGACCTATAGTGCAGAGCAAAATCGTCCACATATAGCGACTGTATTACTGATGGACCAGCAGCAGCGACAATACCGTTTATGGCAATCGCGAACAGATTGACACAAAGGACCGATCAATGTGGGACTCAATTTTCCTGAACGTGATATTGCGAATATGTCCTCCCTACTCGGACACGGAATGGACGGAGGCACAAAAAATTCGCAATAAATACCGGCAAGTTACCTCGGAATCTTCATTGATCCAGGACTGAAAGGATACCATATCACCATGTGGTGTCGTAGGCCTTCTCCAGGTCAAAGAGAACAGTTACCAAGTGCTGTTTACGGAGAAACGCATCCTGGATAGAGCTCTCCAGGCGTACCAAGTGGTCTGTGGTGGATCGAGCGGCTCGAAATCCACATTGGTACTCGGACAAGAGTCCTTGTTTCTCCAGACACCACACGAGTCTACGATTTACCATCCTCTCAAATAGCTTACACAGGCAATTTGTAAGACAAATCGGTCTGTAACTTCCTGCATACTTAGGATCTTTGTCAGGCTTGAGGACAGGGATGACTACGCCCTCACGCCACTGAGACGGAAAATCACCCTCTGTCCATATTCGGTTGAACACACGAAGGAGATATAGTAAACTATCATCACTAAGGTGTTTGAACATCTGGTTATGGATGTTGTCCGGTCCAGGAGACGTGTCCTTGCAAAGCGCTAAGGCGCTGCGGAGTTCCCACTCCGTAAAGGGCACGTTGTAGTCCTCTGAAGCTTGGGTGGCAAAACTCAGGTGATGACGTTCTGCCTCCCGCTTCAGAGGGCGGAAATCAGGATTGTAATTCCCGGAGCCAGAGACATCCGCGAAATGACTAGCGAGATGGTTAGCAATCGCGAGGGGATCAGTGGCGACACTGCCTGCAATGGAAATTCCCGGTACAGCAGATGATCCTTGAATACCCGAAATTCGTCCAAGTTTCGTCCACACTTGAGATGATGGAGTATGTGACGTCATGGACGACACATATCTCTCCCATGAAGCCTTCTTACTTTGTCGAATAAGAACTCGCGCCTTAGCGCGGAATTTCTTAAATGTTACCAAGTTGGCCACAGTAGGCTGTCTACGGTAACGCTTATGAGCGCGACGGCGTTCTTTGATGGCTGCTGCTATTTCATCGTTCCACCAAGGAACGAGTTTTCGGCGAGGAGTCCCCGAGAAAAACGGAATGGACTCCTCAGCAGCAGCAGCAAGAATAACTTGGGTGATGTAAGTTATTTCCTCGCCGACGGTCCGCCTGACATCTTCGCTAAAGACAGCTAGTGATGTGTACTTTGGCCAATCAGCATGTTTAAGAATCCATCGAGGGGGAGCCTCGACGGGTTTATGATTCAACAAAGTAAGAACGATGGGAAAATGGTCACTGTCACAGAGATCATCGTGTGCATTCCACCGAAACAGTGGAACCAACGTTCGGCTGCATAGACTAACGTCTATGCGAGAATATGTGCCGTAACGTACACTAAAGTGAGTTGGTTCCCCTGTGTCCAAAATACATAAATCCAGATCTGACAGGAGTGTTTCCAGCTCTCTTCCTCGGGGGCAAGGCGTCTCAGAGCCCCAGATGGGATGGGATCGCCCAACAAGAGGAAGGCTGGTGGAAGCTGATTTAGAAGATCAATGACATCGTTAATGTTAAGAGGTAGCCCTGGCGGAAAATAGATGATGATGATGCTTGTTGTTTAAAGGGGCCTAACATCGAGGGTCATCGGCCCCTAATGGAACGAGATGGACGAAATGACATATGATAGTTAAAATTTAAAACGGAGCCACTGATTAGAGTTTTTAAAAAAGGCGATGAAAAATGAGTATGAAATTAAAACAATCAGTGGATCTAATTCGCAATGCCTTATTTTGGAATAAAATAAGAAAAAGTACAGGAGATAATGGAATAAGGCATTGCCTGCCAGTACAGATATATATATATATACTTTACATTAGACGTGAAAAGAACACATTAAAATACGCAACACAAACTAAAATGAAGTCAATAATATGAGAGCGTAATTGACACAAAGATACAAGCACAAAGGACATCATTACATACGATAAAACAGACCACTATCCCTCATAAAGCGGATGACGAGGTCTGCTGACTGCACGTCATCACGCAGGATAAGGGAGATGGTATCCGGGAGGTTAAGACTACGGCGAAGATCAACCAGGTCCGTACACTCCGTAAGCATGTGTACCACGGTAAGATGGTCACCGCAGGTACACACCGGAGGAGGTTCTCCTTTCAAAAGATGCGAGTGTGTCACGATACCATGGCCGACCCGAAGACGACATAATACCACGGCTTCCCGCCGCGAAGCCCGAAGGGAAGTCTTCCATACCTTCGTCGTTCCTTTTATCGCTCTCAACTTATTGGGAGGTGGAATGGCCTGCCACTCCATCACTCCATAACATGATGTCGCAGCTGGGAGCGAATATCACTTGCTGGAACCTTGAAAGGCAACGGGGGCAGTGTAACTGCTTCCTTGGCAGCCTGATCTGCTAACTCGTTTCCCTCTATGCCCATGTGGCTTGGGAGCCACAGAAACGTGATTCTGGTGCCGGCATCCCAACACCCGGCCAGCAGGTCCTGGATCCGCTGCACCAGAGGGTGTTGAGGGAAACAGGTATCAATAGACTGAAGCGAACTCAAGGAGTCAGTACACACAAGAAAGCGTCGGCGCTCATTGTTTAGTGCGTACCGCAGAGCTCTGCAGGTAGCATAGAGCCCTGCCGTGTACACACTACAGGTTTCCGGGAGAGCAAAAAGAAACCGATCATTGTCGACAACGAACGCACAGCCCACCTTCGTATCTGTCCTTGAACCATCCGTGTAGACGACGACTGAACCTGGATAGCGGCCAACAACGGACATGAAGAGCCTCCGATAAATCGAAGGGTCCGTGTTTTCCTTCGGGCCAGTGTGTAGGTCCAGGATTATTTCAGGACGTTGTACTGATGATGATGATGATGCTTGTTGTTTTAAGGGGCCTAACATCGAAGGTCATCGGCCCCTGATGGAACGAAATGAAGGACATGAGATATGAAGTTAAAATTTTAAAAAGTATCCACTGACTAGAGTTAAAAAAGAATGGTAATGAAGAAAAATGAGGGTGAGATTAAAACAGTCAGTGGATCTAATACGCAATGCCTTATGTTCTATTAAAATAAGAGAAAGTACAGGAAATCGAAGGAATAAGGCATCGCCCAGTAATACAGATATTAACACATAATGTACGTTAGACGTTAAAATAACACATTAAAATGCGCAACACAAACTAAAATGGAGTCGATGAGATAAAAGCGCAACTGACATAAACAACACTAGGACAAAGGACATGATCACACACGATAAAACAGACCGCTATCCCTCATAAAGCGGATGACGAGGTCTGCTGACTGCTCGTCATCGCGCAAGATAAGGGAGATAGTACTCGGAAGGTTAATACTACGGCGCAGATCGACCAGGTCCACGCACTCCGTAAGGATGTGTACCACGGTAAGATGGACGTTGTACTACCCACGGAGGTGCCCCACTCGGTTGTCTGACAAGGCATGGAACCGAAGGTACGTTAAACAACCTGTAACTGCTCTCCAAGCGTATTCCAACCGGCCGCGTAGCTCGAGGACGAGCAGCGTACAGAAAATGGTTGCCATTGTTGAATACGCAAGGATAGCTGGGATGAAGTGGCATTTGTCGCAAATGAGCAGCATACGAAAGAAGCATTTGCTGGCGCCTCAGGTGTAAAGGCGGCACACCAGACTCAGCGAGCAGGCTAGCGATGGGGCTAGTACGAAAAGCTCCCGTCGCCAACCTAACCCCGGCGTGGTGGATGCTGTTCAGCTCCGCAAGATCGCTTGGTCTTGCGGAGCCATATGCTGCACTGCCGTAGTCTAACCTAGATAAAACGTGTGCCCTGTAGAATCGTAGGAGCACCGCACGGTCAGCCCCCCAATTAGTGCTGCTAAGAAATTTCAAGAGATTTAACCTCTTGGTGCTTTGCACTTTTAGCTCCCGCACGTGTGGCTCCCACGATAATTTACTGTCGAAAAGGAGCCCAAGAAATCGGTAAGTGTCAACCACGGGAAGAGCGACATTTCCTAGACAAAGTTCAGGATCTGGATGTAGAGTACGTTGACGGCAAAAGTGGACAATGGAGGTCTTTGCAGTAGAAAACCGAAAACCATGTTCAAGGGTCCACTGCTCCACCTTCCGGATACCTTGCTGTAATTGTCGCTCTGCGACTGCCATACTGTGCGAGCTATAGTGAAGAGCAAAATCGTCCACATATAGCGACGGTATTACTGCTGGACCAGCAGCAGCAACAATACCGTTGATGGCAATCGCGAACAGAGTGACACTAAGAACCGATCCCTGTGGGACTCCATTTTCTTGAACGAGGTATTGCGAATATGTCCTCCCTACTCGGACACGGAATAGACGGAGGGACAAAAAATTCGCAATGAAAACCGGCAAGTTACCTCGGAATTTCCATTGATGCAGGACTGAAAGGATATCATATCGCCATGTGGTGTCGTAGGCCTTTTCTAAGTCAAAGAAAACAGCTACCAAATGCTGTTTGCGGAGAAACGCATCCTGGATAGAACTCTCCAGGCGTACCAAGTGGTCAGTGGTGGATCGAGCGGCTCGGAAACCACACTGGTACTCGGACAAGAGTCCTTGTTTCTCCAGACACCACACAAGGCGGCGATTTACCATCCTCTCAAACAGCTTACACAGGCAGCTGGTAAGACAAATAGGTCTATAACTCCCTGCATATTTAGGATCTTTGTCAGGCTTGAGGACAGGAATGACGATGCCCTCTCGCCACAGAGACGGATAGTCACCCTCCATCCAGATTCGGTTGAACACTCGAAGGAGATAGAGAAGACTGTCCTCACTAAGGTGTTTCAACATCTGGTTATGGATATTGTCTGGTCCAGGAGACGTGTCCTTGCAAAGCGCTAATGCGCTACGGAGTTCCCACTCCGTAAAGGGCACGTTATAGTCCTCTGAAGCCTGAGTGGCAAAACTGAGATGACGACGTTCTGCCTCCCGCTTCAGAGGTAGGAAGTCACGATGGTAATTCCCGGAGCCAGACACGTCCGCGAAATGGCGAGCAAGATGGTTAGCAATCGAGAGTGGTTCAGTGACGATATTGCCTGCAATGGAAATTCCCGGTACCGAAGATGATCCATGAATACCCGAAATACGCCGAAGTTTAGTCCACACTTGAGATGATGGAGTGTTTGACGTCATAGACGACACATATCTCTCCCATGAAGCCTTCTTACTTTGGCGAATAAGAACCCGCGCCTTAGCGCGGGATTTCTTAAATGTTACCAAGTTGGCCGCAATAGGCTGTCTATGGTAACGTTTATGAGCACGACGGCGTTCTTTGATAGCTGCTGCTATTTCCTCGTTCCACCAAGGAACGAGTTTTCGGCGAGGAGTCCCCGAGAAGAACGGAATGGACTCCTCAGCAGCAGCAAGAATAACTCGGGTGACATAAGTTATTTCCTCGCCGACGGTCCGCCTGATATCATCATTAAAGACAGCTAGTGATGTGTACTTTGGCCAATCAGCATATTTAAGAATCCATCGAGGGGGAGCCTCGACGGATTTTTGGTTCATCAAAGTAAGAATGATGGGAAAATGGTCACTGTCACAAAGATCGTCGTGTGTGTTCCACCGAAACAGCGGAACCAACGTTCGGCTGCATAGACTTACGTCTATGCGAGAATATGTGCCGTAACGGACACTGAAGTGTGTTGGTTCCCCTGTGTTCAAAATACATAAATCCAGGTCTGTTACCAATGTTTCCAGCTCTCTTCCCCGGGGGCAAGGCGTCTCAGAGCCCTATATGGGGTGATGGGCGTTAAAATCTCCCAACAAGAGGAAGGGAGGTGGAAGCTGATCTAGAAGATCAGTGACATCATTAATGTTAAGAGGTAGCCCTGGCGGAAAATAGACATTACACACTGTTGTTATGACAGGCAGCGGAACGCGAACAGCTACTGCCTCCAGCGGGGTTCTTAGTGGAACCTCCTCGCTGTAGGTATCAGAACGGACAAAAATGCCAACGCCACCGGACGCCCGGTGAGCATAATGTCGTTCTGTCGAGTATAGTCGAAAATTTCGCAATACCGTATGATGATCTGGTCGGAAGTTTGTTTCCTGAATACAGACTATACTCGCCGAATACTCGCTAATGAGCTGGCGCAACTCAGCAAGATGCCTATCATAACCGTTACAATTCCATTGTAACAGTGCCATATTGTAAGTGTGGACTTCTGAGGATTAGGATAGGAGCAACGGAATGCTACCTAACGTAACCTACACTCACATCCCCATCCGAAGATGGAGATTCGTGCTCCATGTGCAGCTCCTCGTCATCAGACGAGGTGATGCAGGCCTTCAACTTCTTTGACGTAGTCCGGGTGCGGGGTTTCTGCCCACGAGGGGAGCGCGCAGGTTTCCCCGAAGGAAGACCTGCTGACGCAGAATCAGGCCCTCCAGGTGGAGGGCGTGACACCCCATTTGTAGGAGATTTGGAAGAGCGCCTATTAAAGGCGTTCTTCTTCCCCGCCGTCGATTCTTGTTTAGACGGGCTGGGAGGGGAGTTCCCAGCCCTGGTCGACGATGCCGCCTCCGCCGGCTTAGGCGCGGCTTTCGCCGACCGTGTAGGGGAAGGAGACGTTGTCTTCTTCCCCTTCTGTGCCGGCGTAGGTTTCTTAGCCGGCACAGGCAGATTGGTGGTCGAAGGCCGGGATGGACCAGCCTTCGAGCTTGTTCTCTTTGCGGCGTTGCTCGCAGGAGCAACCGCCGCCTTGGGCGCAGCGATCTTCTGGACAGGTGTTGCAGGTGAAAATGAAGAACCTGGCAGGGACTGAGCTATCAAGCTGAAGTCAAGTGTCTTGGCCGGTGCATTCAGGGAATTAAACTTACGGCGCGCTTCCTGGTAGGAAAGACCATCCAGGGTCTTGATCTCCTGGATCTTCTTCTCACTCAGATAGGTCGGACAGTTCCGATCCCGAGGAGAATGAAGACCAGAGCAATTAGTGCACTTGTATGGAGGTGTGCATTCCTCCGCGCCGTGAGCTACTTTCCCACATGTACCACACACTGACTGATTCGAACAACGAGATACCATGTGTCCGAATCTCTGGCATTGATAGCACCGCATAGGAGGCGGGATGTACGGCCTCACATCGCAACGATAGGTTGTCACCTTGACTTTCTCTGGCAACACTGACAATTTGAAGGAGACTATAAACGCACCCGTGGCAACGTCTTCACCGTTGACTTTGCGTGTGATACGCCGGACGTGGGTCACGCCGCGGTGCTTCATGTCTTCCATCAATTCATCGTCAGTGTTCAGGACGAGATCGCGGTGGAAAATCACTCCACGAACCAGATTCAAGGTTTTGTGCTCTTCCACTTTGACGGGGATGTCGCCAAAGTGGTCGCACTTAAGCAACCGATCTGCTTGGAGCGCAGTGCTCGTCTTTAAAAGCAAACCACCATTGCGCATTTTCTTCAGGTCCTCCAGTTCACCGTAGACACCTTCAATGTGGCGACTAAAGAGAATCGATTTCACCAGATTGAAGTCTTGCCCATCGGTCCTGGTAGCAACCAGGAACCTAGGGAAGCTGGAACCCAGACAAAGTCGCTGCGCTTGTTCCCAAGGGGTTGCCCCCATAAGGGAATCAAAAGTTAAAGACTTGGGTAGCGAACTACCCGAGGTGGCAGGCGGAAGTTGTTTCGACGCCATGCCCGAAATCATCCTCCCCGAAAGCCACCCACTCCGATCAGGGGTCTCTGTAGCCGAACCAAGCAGCCAAGGCAATACCCACCTGGTCGTAGCAGGTATTGCCCGGGGTCCGATGTTGAACGATGCCTAATACGGGATGACTGAGGCAATGAGCACTAGGACTCCCTTCCTCCAGTCACCCGCAATAGCATGTACCCCATAGCGTGTACAGAGCACTAACAATAGGAAAAATAAATAAAAATAATTAATAATAATATGTCCTTCTGGCATTCGGCTGTGCGGGGACCTGCGTTGTCAGGCGGATACCACTGCCCGGGTACATGACACTCCCACCCGCCGCGTCCTGGGTGGTTGCTGGCACGGGCTTTCGAGCGTAGTCGCACACATAGGAGCTCCATCGCCGGGCAGCACGCGCATCAAATTTTGAATGGTCTACATCTGACCCTCGGAAAAATAATAAAAAATAAAGAGGGGACCATGGCCACATGACCCTTTAAGTCGCCTTCTACGACAGGCAGGGATTACCTATGGATGTATTCAGCCTCTCCCATCCACAGGAGGTCGATCACATTATACCAAACCGCAATCCATGTCCGCGCCAAGGTCGCCCCTTTTTGTCGCCTCTTACGACAGGCAGGGGATACCGCGGGTGTATTCTGCATGTGTGTCCCCCACCCGCAGGGGGTAGTGTGTTTGGTCCGCGAGAGGTATTTTATTTCCCTCAAGTCCGCCGGCAAGCCGGTGAGGACCCCCCTATCCGCCACCTGGGACGCGCCACGTGGGAGTATCACCTCTCCCCCTGCTACGCCATCGTAGTAGGTTCGTGGGGCGGAAAATAGACATTACACACTGTTGTTATGACAGGCAGCGAAACGCGAACAGCTACAGCCTCCAGCGGTGTTCGTAGTGGAACCTCCTCACTGTAGGTATCAGAACGGACTAAAATGCCAACGCCACCGGAAGCCCGGTGAGCATAATGTCGTTCTGTCCAGTATATCGAAAATTTCGCATGACCGTACGATAATCTGGTCGGAAATTTATTTCCTGAATATAGACTATACTCGCCGAATACTCTCTAATGAGCTGGCGCAGCTCAGCAAGATGCCTAACATAACCGTTACAATTCCATTGTAACAGTGCCATATTGTAAGTGTGGACTTCTGGGTATTAGGGTAGAAGCAGCGGAATGCTACCTAACCTAACCTACACTCACATCCCCATCCGAAGATTGAGATTCGTGCTCCATGTGCAGCTCCTCGTCATCAGACGAGGTGATGCAGTCCTTAAACTTCTTCGACGTAGTCCGGGTGCGGTGTTTCTGCCCACGAGGGGAGCGCGCAGGTTTCCCCGAACGAAAGACCTGTTGATGCAGAATCAGGCCCTCCAGGTGGAGGGCGTGACACCCCATTGGTAGGAGATTTATAAGAGCGCCTATTAAGGGCGCTCTTCTTCCCCGCCGTCGATTCCTGTTTAGATGGGCTGGAAGGGGATTTCCCAGCCCTGGTCGACGATGCCGCCTCCGCCGGCTTAGGCGCGGCTTCCGCCGAGCTTGGTGGGGAAGGAGACACGTCTCCTATCCCTTCTATGCCGGCATAGGTTTCTTAGCCGGCACACGCAGGTTGGTGGCCGAAGGCCGGGATGGACCAGCCTTCGAGCTTGTTCTCTTGATGATGATGATGATGATGATGCTTGTTTTAAGGGGCCTAACATCGAAGGTCATCGGCCCCTAATGGAACGAAATGAAGGACATGAGATATGTAGTTAAATTTTTAAAAAGTATCGACTGACTAGATTTAAAAAAGAATGGTAATGAAGAAAAATTAGGGTGAGATTAAAACAGTCAGTGGATCTAATACGCAATGCCTTATGTTCTATTAAAATAAGAGAAAGTACAGGAAATCGAAGGAATAAGGCATCGCCCAGTAATACAGATATTAACACATAATGTACGTTAGACGTTAAAATAACACATTAAAATGCGCAACACAAACTAAAATGGAGTCAATGAGATAAAAGCGCAACTGACATAAACAACACTAGGACAAAGGACATGATCACACACGATAAAACAGACCGCTATCCCTCATAAAGCGGATGACGAGGTCTGCTGACTGCTCGTCATCGCGCAAGATAAGGGAGATAGTACTCGGAAGGTTAATACTACGGCGCAGATCGACCAGGTCCACGCACTCCGTAAGGATGTGTACCACGGTAAGATGGTCGCCGCAGGTACACACCGGAAGGGGTTCTCCTTTCAGTAGATGGGAGTGCGTCAAGATACCGTGGCCGATCCGAAGGCGACATAATACCGCGTCTTCCCTCCGCGAAGCCCGAAGGGAAGTCCTCCATACCTTCGTTGTTCCTTTTATCGCTCGCAGCTTATTGGGAAGTGGGATGGCCTGCCACTCCATCTCCCAATGAGACATAACCAGAAGTCTCAGCTGAGAGCGAATATCACTTGCTGGAACCTTGAAAGGCAACGGGGGCAGTGTAACTGCCTCCTTGGCAGCCTGATCTACTATCTCGTTTCCCTCTATGCCCATGTGGCTGGGGAGCCACACGAACGTAATTCTGGTGCCGGCATCCGAACACCCGGCCAGCAGGTCCTGGATCCGCTGCACCAGAGGGTGCCGAGGGAAACAGGTATCAATAGACTGAAGCGAACTCAAGGAGTCAGTACACACGAGAAAGTGTCGGCGTACATTGTCTAGTGCGTACCGCAGAGCCTCACAGATAGCATAGAGCTCTGCCGTGTTCACACTAAAGGTGTCCGGGAGAGCAAAAAGAAACCGATCATTGTCGACAACGAACGCACAGCCCACCTTCGTATCTGTCCTTGAACCATCCGTGTAAACGACGACCGAACCTGGATAGCGGCCAAGAACGGACAGGTAGATCCTCCGATAAATCGAAGTGTCCGTGTCTCCTTTCGGGCCAGTGTGCAAATCCAGGATGATTTCAGGTCGTCGTACAACCCACGGAGGTACCCCACTTGGTTGTCTGACAAGGCAAGGAATCGAAGGTACGTCAAACAATTCATAACTGCTATCCAAGCGTATCCCAACCGGCCGCGTCGCACGAGGATGAGCAGCGTACAACAAACGGTTGCCATTGTTGAATACGCAGGGATAGCTCGGATGAAGTGGCATCTGTCGCAAATTTGCAGCATACGTAAGTAGTAGTTGCTGGCGCCTCAGGTGTAAAGGCGGCACACCAGACTCAGCGAGCAGGCTAGCGATGGGGCTAGTACGAAAAGCTCCCGTCGCCAACCTAACCCCGCTGTGGTGGATACTGTTCAGCTTCGCAAGAACGCTTGGCCTTGCGGAGCCATATGCTGCACTGCCGTAGTCTAACCAAGATAAAATGTGTGCCCGATAGAATCGCAGGAGCACCACGCGGTCAGCTCCCCAATTAGTGCTGCTAAGAAACTTCAAGAGGTTAAGCCTCTTTGTGCATTGCACTTTTAGCTCCCGCACGTGTGGCTCCCACGATAATTTACTGTCAAAAAGGAGCCCAAGAAATCGGTAGGTGTCAACAACTGGAAGAACGATATTACCTAGATAAAGCTCAGGATGAGGGTGAAGTGTACGTTGACGACAAAAGTGGACAACGGAGGTCTTTGCGGCAGAAAACCGAAAGCCATGTTCTAAGGTCCACTTCTCCACCCTCCTAATAGCTTGCTGTAACTGTCGCTCTGCGACTGCCAGACTGCACGAGCTATAGTGCAGAGCAAAATCATCCACATATAGGGACGGTATTACGGCTGGACCAGCAGCATATGGGGTGATGGGCGTTAAAATCGCCCAATAAGAGGAAGGGTGGTGGAAGCTGATTTATAAGATCAGCGACATCAGAGATGTTCAGATGCTGGCCTGGTGGAAGATAAACATTACACACTGTGGCTATGATAGCCAGCGAGACGCGAACAGCTACAGCCTCAAGAGGGGTTCTTAAAGGAACCTCTTCGCTGTAGCTATCAGAACGTACAAAAATGCCAACGCCTCCGGAAGCCCGGTGAGCATAGTATCGTTCTGTCGAGTATAGTTTGAAATTCCTCAAGACCGTGTGATGACCAGGTCGGAAATTGGTCTCCTGAATACAGACTATACTCGCTGCGTACTCACTATTAAGCTGACGTAACTCAGCAAGATGCCTGTCATAACCGTTACAATTCCACTGTAACAGTGCCATAGTGTGGACTATAAAAGGAGTGTTAGGTTATGAGCAACAAAATGCTCGTAAGCCTAAACACTATCTAGTTCTACATCCGTAGATGTAGAGGACAGCGCGACATCCATCCCGTCATCAAAAGGTGGCAGGGGTGCCGCCCAGAACTTCGACGCTTTCCGGGCGCGAGGGGGTCCCCTACGAGGAGAGCGCGCAGGTTTGGGAGCAGGAGTGCCTCCCGGCGAAGACTCATATCCTCCAGATGGAGGGCATGACTTCTCCTTCGCAGGGGAAGTCCGAGAGCGCTCAGGACGGGCGCTCTTCTTCCCCTTTTTCTTTTCAAGTTTAGACGGGCTGGGAGATGGTTTCCCAGCGCTGGTCAACGAAGCCGCCTCCGCCGGCTGGGGCACGACTTTCGTCGACCTCCTAGGGGGGGGGGAGACTTAGTCTTCCCCCCTTGCTGTGCCGGCTGGCAGTTCCCAGCCGGCACAGACTTCTGGTTGGTCGAAGGTGGGGTGGTCCCCCCCTTCGAGCTTTGACTATTTGCGACGTTGCTGGGAGCAGCAACAGTCGCCTTGGGCGCAGCGGTCTGGACAGGTGTCTTGGTCGTAAATGACGAACCTGGAAGACTCTGAGCTATCAAGCTATAGTCGAGTGTACGGGCAGGTGTATTCATAGAATGAAACTTACGGCGCGCTTCCTGGTAGGAAAGACCATCCAGGGTCTTGATCTCCTGGATCTTCTTCTCACTCAGGTATGTCGGACAATTCCGATCCCGAGGAGAATGAAAACCGGAGCAGTTAGTGCACTTGTATGGAGTTGTGCACTCCTCCGCGCCGTGAGCTACTCGTCCACATGTACCACATACAGCCTGATTCGAACAGCGAGATACCATATGTCCGAATCGCTGGCATTGATAGCATCGCATAGGAGGCGGGATGTACGGCCTCACATCGCAACGATAAGTTGTTACCTTGACTTTCTCTGGTAACACTGACAACTTGAAAGAGACAATGAAGGCACCAGTGGCAACGTCTTCACCGTTGACTTTGCGCGTAATGCGCCGGACGTGTGTCACGCCACGGTTCTTCATGTCTTCCATCAACTCGTCGTCAGTGTTCAAAATAAGGTCGCGGTGAAAGATGACTCCGCGAACCAGGTTCAAGGACTTATGCTCCTCCACTTTGACGGGGATTTCGCCAAAGTGCTCGCACTTAAGCAACTGATCAGCTTGCAGTGCTGTACGAGTCTTTAGAAGCAAACTACCGTTGCGCATTTTCTTAAGTTCCTCCAGTTCGCCATAGACGCCTTCGATGTGTCTACTAAACAGGATCGACTTCACCAGCTTAAAATCCTGCCCATCGGTTGTGGTAGCGACCAGAAACCTAGGGAAGCTGGATCCCATTCCTTCACGCTGCGCATGTTCCCAGGGAGTTGAACCTCTCAGGGAAGCAAAAGTTAAAGACTTAGGTGGGCGACCACCTTGTGAGAGCCGACTTCGTTTGGAAGCCATGCCCGATAGCATCCTCCCCGAATGCCACCCACTCCGATCAGGGGTCTCTGTAGCCGAACCAAGCAGCCAAGGCAATACCCACCTGGTCGTAGCAGGTATTGCCCGGGGTCCGATGTTGAACGATGCCTAATACGGGATGACTGAGGCAATGAGCACTAGGACTCCCTTCCTCCGGTCACCCGCAATAGCATGTACCCCATAGCGTGTACAGAGCACTAACAATAGAAAAAATAAATAAAAATAATTAATAATAATATGTCCTTCTGGCATTCGGCTGTGCGGGGACCTGCGTTGTCAGGCGGATACCACTGCCCGGGTACATGACACTCCCACCCGCCGCGTCCTGGGTGGTTGCTGGCACGGGCTTTCGAGCGTAGTCGCACACATAGGAGCTCCATCGCCGGGCAGCACGCACATCAAATTTTGAATGGTCTACATCTGACCCTCAGAAAAATAATAAAAAATAAAGAGGGGACCATGGCCACATGACCCTTTAAGTCGCCTTCTACGACAGGCAGGGATTACCTATGGATGTATTCAGCCTCTCCCATCCACAGGAGGTCCATCACATTATACCAACCGCAATCCATGTCCGCGCCAATGTCGCCCCTTTTTGTCGCCTCTTACGACAGGCAGGGGATACCGCGGGTGTATTCTGCATGTGTGTCCCCCACCCGCAGGGGGTAGTGTGTTTGGTCCGCGAGAGGTATTTTATTTCCCTCAAGTCCGCCGGCAAGCCGGTTAGGACCCCCTATCCGCCACCTGGGACGCGCCACGTGGGAGTATCACCTCTCCCCCTGCTACGCCATCGTAGTAGGTTCGTGGGCTTGTTCTCTTTGCGGCGTTGCTTGCAGGAGCAACCGCCGCCTTGGACGCAGCGATCTTCTGGACAGGTGTTGCAGATGAAAATGAGGAATCTGGCAGGGACTGAGCTATCAAGCTGAAGTCTAGTGTCTTGGCCGGTGCATTCAGGGAATTAAACTTAATGCGCGCTTCCTGGTAGGAAAGACCATCCAGGGTCTTGATCTCCTGCATCTTCTTCTCACTCAGATAGGTCGGACAGTTCCGAACCCGAGGAGAATGAAGACCAGAGCAGTTAGTGCACTTGTACGGAGGTGTGCACTCCTCCGCGCCGTGAGCTACTTTCCCACATGTACCACACACTGACTGATTCGAACAACGAGATACCATGTGTCCGAAACTCTGGCATTGATAGCACCGGATAGGAGGCGGAATGTACGACCTCACATCGCAACGATAGGTTGTCACCTTGACTTTCTCTGGCAACACTGACAATTTGAAGGAGACTATAAACGCACCCGTGGCAACGTCTTCACCGTTGACTTTGCGTGTCATACGCCGGACGTGGGTCACGCCACGGTGCTTCAGGTCTTCCACCAATTCATCGTCAGTGTTCAGGACGAGATCACGGTGGAAAATAACTCCACGAACCAGATTCAAGCTTTTGTGCTCTTCCACTTTGACGGGGATGTCGCCAAAGTGGTCGCACTTAAGCAACCGATCTGCTTGGAGCGCAGTGCTCGTCTTTAAAAGCACACCACCATTGCGCATTTTCTTAAGGTCCGCAAGTTCACCGTAGACACCTTCAATGTGGCGACTAAATATAATCGATTTCAACAGCTTGAAGTCGTGCCCATCGGTCCTGGTAGCAACTATAAACCTATGGACGCTGAAACCCAAACTAAGCGCTGCGCTTGTTCCCAAGGGGTTGCCCCCCTTAGGGAATCTTGGGTAGCGAACTACTCGAGGTGGCAGGCGGAAGTTGTTTCGACGCCATGCCCGAAATCATCCTCCCCGCATGCTACCCCCTCCGATCAGGGGTCTCTGTAGGCGAACCAAGCAGGCAAGGCAATACCCACCTGCTCGTAGCAGGTATTGCCCGGGGTCCGATGGTGGACGATGCCTAATACGGGATGACTGAGGCAATGAGCACTAGGACTCCCTCCAGTCACCCGCAATAGCATGTACCCCATAGGGTGTACAGAGCACTAACAATAGAGAAAATAAATAAAAATAATTAAAAAGAATATGTCCTGGCATTCGGCTGTGCGGGGACCTGCGTTGTCAGGCGGAAACTACTGCCCGGGTACATGACACTCCCACCCGCTGCGTCCTGGGTGGTTGCTGGCACGGGCTTTCGAGCGTAGTCGCACTCATAGGAGTTCCATCGCCGAGCAGCACGCACATCAAAATTTTGAGTGGTCTACATCTGACCCTCGGAAAAATAATAAAAAATAAAGAGGGGCCATGGCCACATGACCCTTTAAGTCGCCTTCTACGACAGGCAGGGATTACCTATTGATGTATTCAGCCTCTCCCATCCACAGGAGCTCCATCACATTATACCAAACCGCAATCCATGTCCGCGCCAAGGTCGCCTTTTTTTGTCGCCTCTTACGACAGGCAGGGTATACCGCGGGTGTGTTTTACATGTGCGTCCCCCACCCGCATGGGGTAGTGTGTTTGGTCCTCGAGAGGTATTTTATTTCCCTCAAGTCCGCCGTCAAGCCAGTTAGGACCCCCCTATCCGCCACCTGGGACGCGCCACGTGGGAGTATCACCTCTCCCCCTGCTACGACAGCGTAGTAGGTTCGTGGCGTGGGAGTATCACCTTTCCTCCTGCTACGCCAACGTAGTAGGTTCGTGGCCTGATGGTACTAATCAAAAGTAGTTACATGGTTTTAAGACAATCATCCTTTGGTCGCCTCTTTTAGTGCCTCTCACGACAGGCAGGGGATACTGTGGGTGTACGTATTCTTCATCTGCGTCCCTGACCCACAAGGGTTGATTGTTTCGGATTCATGATTTTTTTTTTCATCATCATCCATTAGATTCTAGTCAGTGTATACATTTTGAAGTTGCACATTTCATGTTACATTTCGTTGCACCTCGTACCATTAGGGGCCGATATTACCTAGCTGTAAGGCCCGTGTAAAATGAAACCACCACCATCATTATCATCATCATCTTCATCATACAATTTGCTTTATTTCGCACCGACACAGGCATGTTTTATGGCGACGATAGTACAGGAAAGATCTAGGAATGGGAAGGAATGGCCTTAAGTACAACCCGAGATATGTTAATACAGGATGTTTGTCTACTTGTAGGGACTTCCTCTGGAGACAATAACTACTACCATCACAGCCGCTAACGTATATCGGTTGAGATTTGATAACAGTATCTGTTATAAAAAGGCCTACGTATGTTGTCAAAGGTGTAGCATTATTAACAACTACGTACAAACCTCACTGCTACATAGATGTTAGGCCCCTTTCAGCAAGCATCACAATCACCCTCTCAGCTCCATGTGGACTCGCCACTGCTGGGCATGTGAATATTATATATCGCGATGGGCCATTTAATACAGCTATGCAGTAGATGTTAGGCCCCTTTAAACAACAAGCATCATCATCACAGTTCAGCAGTAACTACCTGAACTTGAAACCTGAGAAAAATGAGATGAAATTTTAATCGGTTTCTCATTACTTTCTACATTTCCGATATCGTAAATATTAACACATTAACTATTAACTTATTATTACTGTACCGGGAGGTGCACCCCTACGCCGCGCATTTAGATCTAGCGCGTAAAAGAACTCCTCTACTGGTGAAACAGTGAAATTGAAACTATACCTACTTAGAACTTAAATCAGAAGATGTCACCACTAAAAATCTGATGTAATTTTGTTATTGTGAAGTTTCCTGAACTGACTGTATTTCTACTTGTTTTTTTTTTTTGCCATTCAGCAAGAAGTTTGGACATTCTCCCATAGATGACACTATCAAAAAACTATGATCATGCACCCTGGTGCGAAGTGAAAAAACTTTTGATTTAAAGAAGTTTTGTATTCATAAGTTCTTTTTTACTAATTGATGTTCATTTATTTTTGGGTTGGCAATATTTATCCTTTCTTTCCGCCAGTTTTGAACCCACCATTCAATAATTTCTGTAATTAATTTTCTACCAATCACAGTCTTCTTGTTCGATTTTGAGTGTAACTTTTAAATTAACCAAAAAAATGAGAGGGTGTGGCTAGTTTAATCTTGAATGGTCTCGAACTTTCCCCGAGGGTATATAAACTGCAGATTTTCACGTCTCTTGGCCAATTGATGGTCAGCTTACTAAGTGTGTGTGTCAAAGCAGGAGGCGAGAGGCCTCTTTCATCAGGCAGCAGTACATCGACGAGGTAATGGCCACATAACATCTTTATTCCTTGCTAGCTCCGCAGTTTAACCTGAGGGAAAGGTCCGAAACATTAACTATGTAACCTAGTTTTCCTAAAAATGGAAATTCTGCCAGCTAATGTAATAACTTCATAAAATATTTTACTGTAAATCGGGGATGGAGAGTGAAGTACCCTCTCGAGCTCCCCTTCATCTTGGTTTGAGGTGACTAAGTTTGTAACTGCACTTCTTCCTTTCCGTAATGTATTTATTTACCCTTGGACGTGTCACCTCAGTAGTTCGGGATTAGCACCTGTTTCATCGGCCTAGTGTCCTTTAGATTTTAAGAATTCATATCTAGGAGTGCAAGTACACACCTCCATTCAATTTGTGTTTCGGGCCATTTACTTAACCTGTTCTTTTCCGCAAAGGCCCTGTAGGTTGGGTACAAGATACCCCTGTTTTACATTGTAAGTTGGCCCATGGAAGACTAGAGAGTGTACGATTTTTGATGTTGCCTGGAGGAGACTGAAAGGAAACGGAGAGCCTGTTAGCTCTTTTTCAAATTTTGTAATTGTAAAGTGTGCCATTGTGAGGCTAGATGTTGCAAATTTAAGAGCAAGTGCTCTTTGAATTATGGGATTTCTGCCCTTTACTAAAGTTGTCCTTTAAATTGTAAATTTGATGATGATGATGTTTGTTGTTTAAAGAGGCCTGATGATGATGATGATGCTTGTTGTTTTAAGGGGCCTAACATCGAAGGTCATCGGCCCCTAATGGAACGAAATGAATGACATGAGACATGAAGTTAAAATTTTAAAAAGTATCCACTGACTAGAGTTAAAAAAGAATGGTGATGAAGAAAAATGAGGGTGAGATTAAAACAGTCAGTGGATCTAATACGCAATGCCTTATGTTCTATTAAAATAAGAGAAAGTACAGGAAATTGAAGGAATAAGGCATTGCCCAGTAATACAGATATTAACACATAATTTACGTTAGACGTTCAAATAACACATTAAAATGCGCAACACAAAATAAAATGAAGTCAATGAAATAAAAGCGCAACTGACATAAACAACACTAGGACAAAGGACAACATCACACACGATAAAACAGACCGCTATCCCTCATAAAGCGGATGACGAGGTCTGCTGACTGCTCGTCATCGCGCAAGATAAGGGAGATAGTACTCGGAAGGTTAATACTACGGCGCAGATCGACCAGGTCCACGCACTCCGTAAGGATGTGTACCACGGTAAGATGGTCGCCGCAGGTACACACCGGAGGGGGTTCTCCATTCAGTAGATGGGAGTGCGTCAAGATACCGTGGCCGATCCGAAGGCGACATAATACCACGGCTTCCCTCCGCGAAGCCCGCAGGGAAGTCCTCCATACCTACGTTCTTCCTTTTATCGCTCTCAGCTTATTGGGAAGTGGGATGGCCTGCCACTCCATCTCCCAATGAGACATAACCAGATGTCTCAGCTGAGAGCGAATATCACTTGCTGGAACCTTGGCAGCCTGATCTGCTAACTCGTTTCCCTCTATGCCCATGTGGCTGGGGAGCCACACAAACGTAATTCTGGTGCCGGAATCCGAACACCCGGCCAGCAGGTCCTGGATCCGCTGCACCAGAGGGTGCCGAGGGAAACAGGTATCAATAGACTGAAGCGAACTCAAGGAGTCAGTACACACGAGAAAGTGTCGGCGTACATTGTCTAGTGCGTACCGCAGAGCCTCACAGATAGCATAGAGCTCTGCCGTGTACACACTACAGGTGTCCGGGAGAGCAAAAAGAAACCGATCATTGTCGACAACGAACGCACAGCCCACCTTCGTATCTGTCCTTGAACCATCCGTGTAAACGACGACCGAACCTGGATAGCGGCCAAGAACGGATAGGTAGATCCTCCGATAAATCGAAGGGTCCGTGTCTCCTTTCGGGCCAGTGTGCAAATCCAGGATGATTTCAGGTCGTCGTACAACCCACGGAGGTACCCCACTTGGTTGTCTTACAAGGCAAGGAATCGAAGGTACGTCAAACAATTCATAACTGCTATCCAAGCGTATCCCAACCGGCCGCGTCGCACGAGGATGAGCAACGTACAACAAACGGTTGCCGTTGTTGAATACGCAGGGATAGCTCGGATGAAGTGGCATCTGTCGCAAATTTGCAGGATACGTAAGGAGGAGTTGCTGGCGCCTCAGGTGTAAAGGCGGCACACCAGACTCAGCGAGCAGGCTAGCGATGGGGCTAGTACGAAAAGCTCCCGTCGCCAACCTAACCCCGCTGTGGTGGATACTGTTCAGCTTCGCAAGAACGCTTGGCCTTGCGGAGCCATATGCTGCACTGCCGTAGTCTAACCGAGATAAAATGTGTGCCCGATAGAATCGCAGGAGCACCACGCGGTCAGCTCCCCAATTAGTGCTGCTAAGAAACTTCAAGAGGTTAAGCCTCTTGGTACATTGCACTTTTAGCTCCCGCACGTGTGGCTCCCACGATAATTTACTGTCAAAAAGGAGCCCAAGAAATCGGTAGGTGTCAACAACTGGAAGAACGACATTACCTAGATAAAGCTCAGGATGAGGGTGAAGTGTACGTTGACGACAAAAGTGGACAACGGAGGTCTTTGCAGCAGAAAACCGAAAGCCATGTTCTAAGGTCCACTTCTCCACCCTCCTAATAGCTTGCTGTAACTGTCGCTCTGCGACTGCCATACTGCACGAGCTATAGTGCAGAGCAAAATCATCCACATATAGGGACGGTATTACGGCTGGACCAGCAGCAGCGACAATACCGTTTATGGCAATCGCGAACAGAGTGACACTAAGAACCGATCCCTGTGGGACTCCATTTTCTTGAACGTGGTATTGCGAATATGTCCTACCTACTCGGACACGGAATAGACGGAGGGACAAAAAATTCGCAATAAATACCGGCAAGTTACCTCGGAATCTCCATTGATGCAGGACTGAAAGGATGCCATATCGCCAGGTGGTGTCGTAGGCCTTCTCCAAGTCAAAGAAGACAGCTACCAAGTGCTGTTTTCGGAGAAACGCATCCTGGATAGAGCTCTCCAGGCGTACCAAGTGGTCTGTGGTGGAGCGAGCGGCTCGAAATCCACATTGGTACTCGGACAAGAGTCCTTGTTTCTCCAGACACCACACGAGTCTGCGATTTACCATCCTCTCAAATAGCTTACACAGGCAATTTGTAAGACAAATCGGTCTGTAACTTCCTGCATACTTAGGATCTTTGTCAGGCTTGAGGACAGGGATGACTATGCCCTCTCGCCACTGAGACGGAAAATCACCCTCTGTCCAGATTCGGTTGAACACACGAAGGAGATATAGTAAACTATCATCACTAAGGTGTTTCAACATCTAGTTATGGATGTTGTCCGGTCCAGGAGACGTGTCCTTGCAAAGCGCCAAGGCGCTGCGGAGTTCCCACTCCGTAAAGGGCACGTTGTAGTCCTCTGAAGCTTGGGTGGCAAAACTCAGGTGATGACGTTCGGCCTCCCGCTTCAGAGGGAGGAAATCAGGATTGTAATGCCCGGAGCCAGAGACATCCGCAAAATGACTAGCGAGATGGTTAGCAATCGCGAGGGGATCAGTGGCGACACTGCCTGCAATGGAAATTCCCGGTACAGCAGATGATCCTTGAATACCCGAAATTCGTCGAAGTTTCGTCCACACTTGAGATGATGGAGTATGTGACGTCATGGACGACACATATCTCTCCCATGAAGCCTTCTTACTTTGTCGAATAAGAACTCGCGCCTTAGCGCGGAATTTCTTAAATGTTACCAAGTTGGCCACAGTAGGCTGTCTACGGTAACGCTTATGAGCGCGACGGCGTTCTTTGATGGCTGCTGCTATTTCATCGTTCCACCAAGGAACGAGTTTTCGGCGAGGAGTCCCCGAGAAAAACGGAATGGACTCCTCAGCAGCAGCAAGAATAACTTGGGTGATGTAAGTTATTTCCTCGCCGACGGTCCGCCTGACATCTTCGCTAAAGACAGCTAGTGATGTGTACTTTGGCCAATCAGCATGTTGAAGAATCCATCGAGGGGGAGCCTCGACGGGTTTATGATTCAACAAAGTAAGAACGATGGGAAAATGGTCACTGTCACAGAGATCATCGTGTGCATTCCACCGAAACAGTGGAACCAACGTTCGGCTGCATAGACTAACGTCTATGCGAGAATATGTGCCGTAACGTACACTAAAGTGAGTTGGTTCCCCTGTGTTCAAAATACATAAATCCAGATCTGATAGGAGTGTTTCCAGCTCTCTTCCTCGGGGGCAAGGCGTCTCAGAGCCCCATATGGGGTGATGGGCGTTAAAATCGCCCAATAAGAGGAAGGGTGGTGGAAGCTGATCTATAAGATCAGCGACATCAGTGATGTTCAGATGCTGGCCTGGTGGAAGATAAAGATTACACACTGTGGCTATGATAGGCAGCGAGACGCGAACAGCTACAGCCTCAAGAGGGGTTCTTAAAGGAACCTCTTCGCTGTAGCTATCAGAACGTACAAAAATGCCAACGCCTCCGGAAGCCCGGTGAGCATAGTATCGTTCTGTCGAGTATAGTTTGAAATTCCTCAAGACCGTGTGATGACCAGGTCGGAAATTGGTCTCCTGAATACAGACTATACTCGCTGCGTACTCACTAATAAGCTGACGTAACTCAGCAAGATGCCTGTCATAACCGTTACAATTCCACTGTAACAGTGCCATAGTGTGGACTATAAAAGGAGTGTTAGGTTATGAGCAACAAAATGCTCGTAAGCCTAAACACTATCTAGTTCTACATCCGTAGATGTAGAGGACAGCGCGACATCCATCCCGTCATCAAAAGATGGCAGGGGTGCCGCCCAGAACTTCGACGCTTTTCGGGCGCGAGGGGGTCCCCTACGAGGAGAGCGCGCAGGTTTGGGAGCAGGAGTGCCTCCCGGCGCAGACTCATATATCCCAGATGGAGGGCATGACTTCTCCTTCGCAGGGGAAGTCCGAGAGCGCTCAGGACGGGCGCTCTTCTTCCCCTTTTTCTTTTCGAGTTTGACGGGCTGGGAGATGGTTTCCCAGCCCTGGTCAACGAAGCCGCCTCCGCCGGCTGGGGCACGACTTTCGTCGACCTCCTAGGGTGGGGATACTTAGTCTTCCCCCCTTGCTGTGCCGGCTGGCAGTTCCCAGCCGGCCCAGACTTCTGGTTGGTCGAAGGTGGGGTGGTCCCCCCCTTCGAGCTTTGACTATTTGCGACGTTGCTGGGAGCAGCAACAGTCGCCTTGGGCGCAGCGGTCTGGACAGGTGTCTTGGTCGTGAATGACGAACCTGGAAGACTCTGAGCTATCAAGCTATAGTCGAGTGTACGGGCAGGTGTATTCATAGAATGAAACTTACGGCGCGCTTCCTGGTAGGAAAGACCATCCAGGGTCTTGATCTCCTGGATCTTCTTCTCACTCAGGTATGTCGGACAATTCCGATCCCGAGGAGAATGAAAACCGGAGCAGTTAGTGCACTTGTATGGAGTTGTGCACTCCTCCGCGCCGTGAGCTACTCGTCCACATGTACCACATACAGCCTGATTCGAACAGCGAGATACCATATGCCCGAATCGCTGGCATTGATAGCATCGCATAGGAGGCGGGATGTACGGCCTCACATCGCAACGATAAGTTGTTACCTTGACTTTCTCTGGTAACACTGACAACTTGAAAGAGACAATGAAGGCACCAGTGGCAACGTCTTCACCGTTGACCTTGCGCGTAATGCGCCCGACGTGTGTCACGCCACGGTTCTTCATGTCTTCCATCAACTCGTCGTCAGTGTTCAAAATAAGGTCGCGGTGAAAGATGACTCCGCGAACCAGGTTCAAGGACTTATGCTCCTCCACTTTGACGGGGATTTCGCCAAAGTGCTCGCACTTAAGCAACTGATCAGCTTGCAGTGCTGTACGAGTCTTTAGAAGCAAACTACCGTTGCGCATTTTCTTAAGTTCCTCCAGTTCGCCATAGACGCCTTCGATGTGTCTACTAAACAGGATCGACTTCACCAGCTTAAAATCCTGCCCATCGGTTCTGGTAGCGACCAGAAACCTAGGGAAGCTGGATCCCATTCCTTCACGCTGCGCATGTTCCCAGGGAGTTGAACCTCTCAGAGAAGCAAAAGTTAAAGACTTAGGTGGGCGACCACCTTGTGAGAGCCGACTTCGTTTGGAAGCCATGCCCGATAGCATCCTCCCCGAATGCCACCCACTCCGATCAGGGGTCTCTGTAGCCGAACCAAGCAGCCAAGGCAATACCCACCTGGTCGTAGCAGGTATTGCCCGGGGTCCGATGTTGAACGATGCCTAATACGGGATGACTGAGGCAATGAGCACTAGGACTCCCTTCCTCCGGTCACCCGCAATAGCATGTACCCCATAGCGTGTACAGAGCACTAACAATAGAAAAAATAAATAAAAATAATTAATAATAATATGTCCTTCTGGCATTCGGCTGTGCGGGGACCTGCGTTGTCAGGCGGATACCACTGCCCGGGTACATGATACTCCCACCCGCCGCGTCCTGGGTGGTTGCTGGCACGGGCTTTCGAGCGTAGTCGCACACATAGGAGCTCCATCGCCGGGCAGCACGCACATCAAATTTTGAATGGTCTACATCTGACCCTCAGAAAAATAATAAAAAATAAAGAGGGGACCATGGCCACATGACCCTTTAAGTCGCCTTCTACGACAGGCAGGGATTACCTATGGATGTATTCAGCCTCTCCCATCCACAGGAGGTCCATCACATTATACCAACCACAATCCATGTCCGCGCCAAGGTCGCCCCTTTTTGTCGCCTCTTACGACAGGCAGGGGATACCGCGGGTGTATTCTGCATGTGTGTCCCCCACCCGCAGGGGGTAGTGTGTTTGGTCCGCGAGAGGTATTTTATTTCCCTCAAGTCCGCCGGCAAGCCGGTGAGGACCCCCCTATCCGCCACCTGGGACGCGCCACGTGGGAGTATCACCTCTCCCCCTGCTACGCCTGCGTAGCAGGTTCGTGGAATTGTAAATTTGAGCTGGGAGCTCAGGCATTGTAAAGCGAAGGGCTTCAAGCCCAGGACCTGTCGATTCACTAATATTGTATTTTTCTTGACTTGTTCCAGAATTGCTCATTGTACCCGTTATATTGTTATTTGTTGATTGTTGAAATTCTAAAGAAATATAACCTTTGTTAAAGTTTTAAATTCTATTCTTGACATCGGAGTTAGACCCATTCATTCCGGCACCTTTTTTCACCTCTGCGATCCACGATACACCCCGGAACAATAACGATTACCAACTGTACCGGGTGGTACACCTCCACGCCGCTAATTCATATATTGCGCCAGTGGAAACTCCTCTACAGGAGAAAACCTGAACTTTAACAAACTGAATTAACTCAACGGTTTTTCGGAAGATGTCACTACTGTAAAATTGGTAATTTTGAAGTGTTCTGAACTGTGTCTATTTTGATTTGTGTTTGTTTGCTCCGTATCAAGAAGTGTGGACATTCTCTAACAGATGTCTCTACCAAAACTTTGATAACGCACTCTGGTGTAAAGGAATGAACCTTCTTGAAGAAATTTAGCATTCATAAGTTTTGTTTTTACTAAATTTTGTTCTGTGGTTTGGGGGTTAGCAACAGTTATCCTTCTTTCTGCCTGTTTTGAATTTAACCAATAACTAATTTTTGTAATTAATTTCTGACCAATAGTGTCTTTCCTTCTCGATGCTGATGTGTAACTTTTAGCGATCCAATAAAATTGAGGGGGTGTGTCTACTCATTCTTGAAAGGTCTCGAATTCTCCACGAGGGTATAAAAACTGCTGATTTTCTTGCCTCAGGGCCACTTCAGTAACATCTTTCGCAGCGTGTGAATATGTAGCAGGGGGCGGGAAGCGCCTCTTTCTCCAAGCAGCAGTTCATCTACAAGGTAATGGCCTGTTAACATCTTCATTTCTTGCTAGCTCAGCAGTTTAACTCTCGGAGAGGGTTCGAAACCTTTAGTATGTAAACTACCCTTTTAAAATGTAAATTCTTTTTTGTCTATCTACAAATTACAAATCTGTAAAGCGGGGATAGAGAGTGCTTCACCCTCTCGAACTCAATTTCATTTTGAATTTGAGGGGACTATGTTTTCGTAACAGTTTTTTTCGCTTCCTTCTTAATGTCTTAAACTTATTTGCCGACTAGTCACCTCCATAGATTGGGATTAGCCCCTGTATCATCGGCCTAGTGCCACATAGGTTTTTAGACAAACTTAGTGTAGGAGTGCAAGTTATCGCCTCCATTCTATTTTGCATTATGGGCCAGTAACTTAACCTGATGTTTTACTTTCTTCATGTGAAGGCCCTGTACGTTGGGTACAAGATACCCCTGTTTCACTGTATGTGTGCCTGGAGGGCAGTAAGGAGTGAAGTTGGTTGTGGCCTTTGATAGGCTTGTAAAATTGAGAGCAGGACTGCTCTTTCCTAATTTGATCTCTGCGTGCCCCTAGGAGGCTTAACATTTTAATTAGGGGCAAGTGCTCCTTGGAATGATGGGGTTTTCTGCCCCTTTGTTCATTTGGTAACTGGGTAAAGTTGAGCAATTCGCTCAAAAGTTGTGAGTGTGGGGCTCAAAGCCCAAAACTTGGTTAAAAAAAAACCCTGACGGGAAAAATCATTTTGCCACGAACCTGCTACGCAGGCGTAGCGGGGGGAGAGGTGATACTCCCACGTGGCGCGTCCCAGGTGGCGGATAGGGGGGTCCTAACAGGCTTGCCGGCGGACTTGAGGGAAATAAAATACCTCTCGCGGACCAAACACACACCCCCTGTGGGTGGGGGAGGCAGACGAATAATACACCCACGGTATCCCCTGCCTGTCGTGAGAGGCGACTAAAAGGGGCGACCAAGGGATGATTGCACTCGAACCATGACACTACATGTGATTAGTACCACCATGCGGAGAACACCAAGGGTCGCTTTTACTTGTGCGTAGTACCACTATGTTAGGTACGAAATAGGTTTATGATTAGTAGCACACAGGAGCACCGCGCGGTCGGCTTTTGCAGTACCTGTGATTAGTACCACCATATGAGCAGACCCATGGGATGATAGCTACCATGGTTCTGCCTTGCCTGTGATTAGTACCCACTATAAGAGGAACACCACGGGATAGGGAGAGGTCCCTGTGGTTAGTACTATTATGTGATGAACACCATAGGTTTTCGTTGCCTGTAAATGGCGCCGCAAAGTGGGAAAAACATACGTCTGTATTATACGTCGAATTTCATAACCTCTGAGTAGTACAATAATGTGTGGAATACCGCAAGTCTCTGCTACTTTTGATTAGTACCGCAACAGTACAGGTACCATGGTTCTACATTACTGGCGATAAGTATCATTCTGAGGGGCCTTTGACCTGTTTTTTGGACCCATTTAGACACCAAGCATCCTCGATTCAGGATTGTGCTTTGGAAGTGGTCCCTTGGTCAGTAATACTATTAACTATGATAGCTTTTTGAGTCGGATCCACTGATTGTTTTAAATTCATGTTCATTCATTCATTCATTCATTCTTCATGACATTTTTTATTTTGGTCAGTGGATGATTTTGAACTTGTTTTAAATTAACTTTAATTTGGTAGTTGAGACCTATTCCAACCCGCACCTTCTTTTACCTCTGCTGTTCCACAGTACCCTCGGAACACCAACAATAAATCGAACGAAGTAGAAATGTGTGGATGATGCTGTCTTATATTGAAGCATACCGTGCAGTCTACTTCTTTCTGTCATTGTAGGTGTCGAAAAATTTACAAAGACAGTAACTGATTTTTCCTGAAATTTCGAAAACATAAGGAATCATATTACTGGTTTTTTAGGGATGTATTATGTAGAACATCAAGACGATTCCAATGATACCAAAACTCCGTATGTTTTATTCCGGCAGTTACTGCCTTTTCTTGCTGATGATTGATTGATTGATGCTTGTTGTTTTAAGGGGCCTAACATCGAGGTCATCGGCCCCTAATGGTACGAAATGAAAGAACAAAAATTGCAAAGGCATCCACTGACCAAAATAAAAATAAAGTATGTCATGAAGAGTGAATAGATGGACAGGAACTCAACAAAACACAAAACAAACAAACAAAAACCAGTGGATCGGACTCAATACAGATCGAAAATAACATTATGACCGACCAAGGAACCACTTATAAAGCACAATGATGCTTGGTGTCTAAAGGGGGTGCAAAATCCACGTCTAAGGCCCCACAGAATGGTACATGTCGCGAGTAAAATAGAACCATGGTATGTGTCATGTTGGGGTATTAATCAGAAGTAGCGAAGACACACGGTGTTCCACAAAAGATGGTACTACTCACAAGTATTGCAATACGTACAAGTAACGCAGACCTATGGTGTGTCTCACACAATGGCCCAACTCAGAGTCAACGCAAACCGAGAAGGTTCCCCACCTAGGTGTACTAAACACGGGCGCCGGTATTCCCGTGGTGTTCGTCACAGAGTGGGTACTAATCACAGGCAACGCAGACCCACGGTGCTGCTCATATAGTGGTACAACTCACAGGCTACGCCCAGACCCGCGGTGTTGCACACATGGGTACGACGCACGGGTACTGGAATCCACCAGGCCAGGCTTTTACTGCTACTTATCACAAACCTATTTCGTACCGAATTTAGTGGTACTACTCGCAAGTACAGGCAACCTATGGTGTTCCCCGCGTGATGGTACGATTCAAAATTAGTTGCATGGTTCTAATTCAGTCAGCCCTTGGTCGCCCCTTTTAGTCGCCTCTTACGACAGGCAGGGGATACCGCGGGTGTATTCTACATGTGCGTCCCCCACCCGCAGGGGGTACTGCCTTTTCTTAGCACGGCAGTGATATCATCATGATCATGATGATAATCTTTGTATCTTCTGACCCATATTTTCATACTTTCCATCGCCCTTTCTTTCCTTTTGCCATTGCTTTATTCTTAGAGGGGATGGCCTTACATTTTCAACTCCGATCACAATAAAGAGTACATAGTATCTCTTTTCACCTCTCCTTAAGCGGAGTTGTAACTGATATACTGCGATGTTTGAATTTTCAGTTTTAACCTTTAAAATATCCCCATTTTTCCGTTTAAATCCCGTGATCATTCTTGCTCTAACGCCGTTTTTAAAGCTCTAAACGCCGGAGTTAACGGGTGGCGGCACGGCATATATAGAGCAAGCACACGCCACCTTTCTTTCACGTTCTCAGACTTCAAAGTCCTTTCGGACTTCCACTGGAATATATTTACCTTGTAGTAGTTCTGGCCTGTGCATAAGAGGAGAGAGAATTCTGAGGGAGTAACTTCCAGTCCAGAGCAGTGTTAATGCAAGTATGTTTCTGCAAATTTTCAAATATACTTTTCCAGCTTAAAATATAATCATCTCATTGCCAAGTATAAAATGCTCCTTGAGACAGTTCTTGTCAAATTTTCTGATAATGTCTCAATATGTACAGAAATTAAAAGTAGCTCTGCATTTTATTATCCATTGAATACTACTTTCATATTTCTGTTCCTAAAGCAGCACCAAACTACAATTCTAACTACTGTATGAAAAACGATCATTGAAAAACTGATATCTCCAATAATGTATAACTGACTGCAAAACATAGAGTTATTATTATTATTATTTTTTTTTTTTTGCTAGGGGCTTTACGTCGCACCGACACAGATAGGTCTTATGGCGACGATGGGATAGGAAAGGCCTGGGAGTTGGAAGGAAGCGGCCGTGGCCTTAATTAATGTACAGCCCCAGCATTTGCCTGGTGTGAAAATGGGAAACCACGGAAAACCATATTCAGGGCTGCCGATAGTGGGATTCGAACCTACTATCTCCCGGATGCAAGCTCACAGCCGCGCGCCTCTACGCGCACATTATTATTATTATTATTATTATTATTATTATTATTATTATTATTATTATTATTATTACGTGGTTACCCGTGGACCGGGCTGGAATGGGTGTAACTACAAGTCCGAAAGATGAATTAAAATTTCAATAAAGATTATATTTTCGAACATAGCAAGATTTAACAATTAACAATACCAAAACATTAACAATCTTTCACTAGGTGCGATTGCAATAACATATCAGGTACCATCACAAAGTTTTTACAAGGTCAGTACATCCAAAATTTAGTAATCCGGGCTTCCAGCCCCTCGCTTAGCATTTCTTGAGCTCACGACTCCCAGTTACAAGAAGGTACAAAGGTTCACGGGCAGAAAACCCGAAGTTCACGGAGCACTTGCTCCCACCAACAACACACCTAGCCTCCAAGAGGCACACCTTGTAAGTACAAAATATTAAGGAAAGAGCTATCAGGCTCTCAAATTCTCAACATCAAAAATTTATAACAATCTGGCCTTCTATGGCCCAATTTTACAATTGGAAACAGGGGTATCTCGTACCCAACCTACAAGGGCCTTTATGAAAAGGAACAGGTTAATAAAAAGGCCCAAAATAACAAGAATGGAGGCGTGTAATTGCACTCCTACATTAACACTTGTTAATACCTAAGGGGCACTAGGCCGTTTAAACAGGGGCTATTCCCACACTAGGGAGGTGACTCGTATAAGAACATTTTAATACATTAAGAATAGAAAATCGGTTATGAAAACGTAGTCACCTCCAATCAAAAATGAAGGGGTACTCGAGAGGGTGAAGCACTCTCTATCCCCGATTTACAGTTAAAGACTTTTGAAGTTATTACATTAGACAGAAGAAGGTTACATTTAGAAACTAAAGTTACATGTTTAAAGACTCGGACCTTCCCCTCGGGCTAAACTGGCGAAGAAAGCAGTAAAGAAAAATGTTTTGTGGCCGTTACCTTGACGGAGAACTGCTGCCTGATGAAAGAGGCGCCTACCCGCCTCCTGCTTTACACCCGCACTCTCAGAAATACGACGATGAAGTGGCCCAGAGGCGTGAAAAGCACCGGTATTTAAACCCTCATGGAAGATTAGAGATCTTCCATGAATCATTAAGACACACCCACATAAATTTTATTGGCTGATACAAAAATGGAGAAGAAACACAGGATAGGTTAGAAATTAATTAAGAAAATTCGGGATTGGCTAAATTCAAAACTGGCGAAAAGGAGGGAAATATTGCCAACCCAGAAATAAATGAACATCACTTAGTTACCAGAAACCTAGAGATACAAAACTCCTTCAGAAAAGTTCTTTCACTTCGCACCAGGGTGCAGGATCCTAGGTTTTAGTAGTGACACCTTGAGATAAAAGTTCAAATTTATTACATTATCAGTTGCACATTTTTGTCAGTAGGAGAGTACCATTAGGCGCAGAATTAGAATGCGTGGGATAGTGGTGTACTTCCCGGTACAATTATTATTATTATTATTATTATTATTATTATTATTATTATTATTAATAATAATAATAATAATAATAATAATAAGTATATAAGAGTAGCATCAAACCAGTCTATGGACTGATCACTCAAACAACAAGTATTTTTGACAAGTCTGTCACATAATAGTTCAAAAAGAATGGAAAATGTGCCCCAAAGAAACATTTTCCTTGCAATATATGAAAATAAGAATTATTTGTCAATAAATGTACAACAAATTAACTAAATCAACTTCAAATTTTGTGTGAGGCTATATCTTACTAATATGTCTTAAATTTGATTCTGATAAGTGGTAAATTGTAGGAAGTTCCAAATTTCGGTCTCGACTCACCTTACAACAATAATCAGAACCTTTACCGACTCTCGATGCTTTCGAATTATTCCCTAAACAGTGTTAAATCAAACGGGAAATAATAGCGAAGTGTGTTTTTGGTTGCTTCCATTTGTCAACGGTATCGAATGGCCAGGTAGGATCCATTACAATTGTTGTTCCAATCCTGATAACGGCATGCTGGGGGAGGGAATTAAAACCACTACCAAATATCACAATCTGAAGCCTAGTACTTTGTTGGAAATTGCATCGAAGAGTGGCGTTTGTTTAAACCGCGTTATGAAGGGAGTAGCATAGTGTTAATCTTGCCAGGATAAATAAAACATTCATCAATCAATCACGGTGAAATAATGAGGGAGGGATGACTCGTACCCACCGTGTGTAGTTCGCCACCTGCCTGCAGTGTCACTCACGTTCAGTGTGGGGAGGAATATTATACCATTACTGTCACACATTGTAATTAAGGAAGGGTACAGTTGCCGGGCTGAGTGGCTCAGGCGGTTGAGGCACTGACCTTCTGACCCCAACTTGGCAGGTTCGAAACTGGCTCAGTCCGGTGGTAGTTGAAGGTGCTCGAATACGTCAGCCTCGTGTCAGTAGATTTTCTGGCACGTAAACGAACTCCTGCAGTACTAAATTTCCTCACCTCGGCGTTTCCGAAAACCGTAAAAGAGTAGTTGATGATTGACTGATGTTTGTTGTTCAAAGGGGCCTAACATCGAGGTCATCGGCCCCTAATGGTACGAAATGAGACGAAATGAAATAACTTAACTTCAAAACCCTCCACTGACCAGAATTCAAAGCATGAGGACGAAGAATGAATGGATGAAGATGAATTTAAAACGATCAGTGGATCGACCCACAGTGCCTCACATGCACAGAAGCTGGCAAAAAACAATCGTATTATCGACCAAGGGACTGCTTCTATAGTACGATGCTGAATCGATTGTGCGTATAGTCAAAACGGGTCCAAAATACAGGTCATCAGTCCCTCATAATGGTATTTATCGCTAGGAAAGTAGAACCATGCTATGTGTAATGTTGCGGTACTAATCAAAAGTAGGGGAGACTCGCGGTATTCCACACATTGTGGTACAATTCACAGGTAGTGTAATGCGCACATGTAACACAGACCTATGGTGTTTCGCACATTGCGGCGCTATTTGCATGCAGCGCAAACCTATGGCGTTCCTCACACAAGTGGACTATCCCGTACTATCCCATGGAATTCCTTACATAGTGGGAACAGAGCATAGGTAAGGCAGAGCCATGGTGTCGCTAATCCCATCGTGTCGCTCATATAGGGGTAAGAATCACAGATACTGCAGGATCCCCATTCTGATTCACAAACTGTCGCTACTAATCACAAACCTATGGAGTACCTAATATAGTGTTACTACGCGCAAGTAAATGCAACCCATGGTGTTCCCTGCGTGATGGTACTAATGAAAAGTAGTTTCATAGTTCTAATTGGATCATACCTTGGTCGCCCCTTTTAGTCGCCTCTTACGACAGGCAGGGGATACCATGGGTGAATTCTTCGTCTGCCTCTCCCACCCACAGCGGGTGTGTGTTTGGCCCGCGAGAGGTATTTTATTTCTCTCAAGTCCGCCGGCAAGCCGGTTAGGACTCCCCTATCCGCCACCTGGGACGCGCCACGTCGGAGTATTACCTCTTCCCTTGCTACGCCAGCGTAGTAGGTTCGCGGAGTGTGATTACGTATATCGGAAATCATTTGCCTCCGAGAGCCTTGACTATGGTATTTTGGAGCTCGGACTCCTGTGTAATATTAACCGCTAAAATGCGAACTTTGCTCCTGCAAAATATTGTACACGTAAACCCCGTTATACGCGGATTCGTTATCCGCGATTTCGCATATATGCGATTTTGGTTTTAAGTCTATTGTAGCCATCTGGTAACAGTACGTGGAAGCTGTAATGCCTTAAGGCGGGCATAGACATGCGTGCCGAACTCTGTGACGCACACTACGTCGCGCGCCGAAGTTAAACGCTGCAAGCGCATATCTACGTGCATCTTCTGTCGTGTTTGTCGAGACATGAATCGTCAGTTCCGGTCAGTAGAGCTGTAAAGTTGCACTTGACAGGTTTCGTGTTTAAAACGCCGGGAGCGTAGCAGGGGGAGAGGTGATACTCCCACGTGGCGCGTCCCAGGTGGCGGATAGGGGGGTCCTAACCGGCTTGCCGGCGGACTTGAGGGAAATAAAATACCTCTCGCGGACCAAACACACTTCCCCCTGCGGGTGGGGGACGCACAAGTAGAATACACCCGCGGTATACCCTGTCTGTCGTAAAAGGCGACTAAAAGGTGCGACCAAGGGCTGGCTGAATTACAACCATGAAACTAATTTTGAATCGTACCATCACGCGGGGAACACCATAGGTTGCCTGTACTTGCGAGTAGTACCACTAAATTCGGTACGAAATAGGTTTGTGATTAGTAGCAGTAAAAGCCTGGCCTGGTGGATTCCAGTACCCGTGCGTCGTACCCACGTGTGCAACACCGCGGGTCTGGGCGTAGCCTGTGAGTTGTACCACTATGTGAGCAGCACCGTGGGTCTGCGTTGCCTGTGATTAGTACCCACTATGTGAGGAACACCACGGGAATACCGGCGCCCGTGTTTAGTACACCTTGGTGGGGAACCTTCTCGGTTTGCGTTGACTCTGAGTTGGGCCATTGTGTGAGACATACCATAGGTCTGCGTTGCTTGTACGTATTGCAATACTTGTGAGTAGTACCATCTTTTGTGGAACACCGTGAGTCTTCGCTACTTCCGATTAATACCCCAACATGACACATACCATGGTTCTATTTTACTCGCGACATGTACCATTCTGTGGGGCCTTAGACGTGGATTTCGCACCCCCTTTAGACACCAAGCATCATTGTGCTTTATAAGTGGTTCCTTGGTCGGTAATCATGTTAGTTTCGATCTGTATTGAGTCCGATCCACTGGTTTTTGTTTGTTTGTTTTGTGTTTTGTTGAGTTCCTGTCCATCCATTCATTCTTCATGCCATATTTTATTTTTATTTTGGTCAGTGGATGCCTTTACAATTTTTGTTCTTTCAATTCGTACCATTAGGGGCCGATGACCTTTGATGTTAGGCCCCTTAAAACAACAAGCATCATCATCATCAAAACGCCGGGAAAAAGGACAGAAAGTGTGACCGTCGAAGGAACGAAGCGTATAGCAAAGTCATATTCGTTAGAAACAACGTTAGAAATTTTGGACAGCTTTGAGAAACGTGAGCGTAGACATTCAGCTTGCTTTGGGACTTCGTGAATCCTATGTGAGAACTATTGGTGACAGTGCGGAATCAATTCGAAAAATCTACTCAACCTTCTACTAATTTAAGTGTGACTGAAGTGACCAAATCTAGCTCGGAAGCGATGGAAAGAATGGATAGGATCGAGCATCACAACCAACAACACATGCCTCTCTCTGAAGATGCTATTCAAGATAAGGCCAAGAGCTTGTATGCAGAGTTTAGTTTATTATTGTGTGTTTCAGTGTTTCAGAAACATGATAATGGTTATTTAAAAAAATACTAAGAATCTCTGCTTTATGTGAGTAAACGGAAACCTAATCCTATATTTTACATATAAAATGACTCTCGATTTACGCGAATTCGGTATGCGCGCCAATTCAGCGGAACGTAACTATCGCGTATAACGAGGTCTTCCTGTACCTTTCCGGAGCAATTATGCTCTTCTCTGTGTAAAATTACCAAACTTGTATTTATCGCAAGTTTTTGTAAATGAGGTTCGGACTTCTAAGTCCCCGGTATTGTTAGACCTGATGATCTCGTCAGTAACCTGTTCATTGTTTGTTATTCATTCAGATTTACTATCTCTCAATTTCAATAAAAGGAATAAATAAAATTTCCAAATTTGATGATAATGATGATGATGATGATGATGATGATGAAGCTTGTTGTTAATGATGATGCTTGTTTAGAGGGGACTAACATCGACGTCATCGGCCCCTAGTTGTACGGAGTGAGACGAAATGCAATGACAATTTAAAAGTACAAAATTCATCCACTGACCAGAATTCAAAACCTGATGATGTAGAATGAATATGAATTTATAACAATCAGTGAATCCGACCCGCAATGCCTCACCTTCCCAGATACAATATTACTGACCAATATTACTGTGCTTCCAATGCACAATCCTGAATCGATTATGCTTGTTGCCTAACGGAGTTCAATATCCATGTCAACGGTTCCTCATAATGGCGCTAAGCGCTAGTAAATAAGAACTATGTTATTTTTCAAGTTGTGGTACTAATCAAAGGTAACAAACTCACGGTGTTCCAAACATTATGGTACACGCACGCACATTAATGGTGTCTAGACATAAACAATCAGCACTGCCCCACTCCAGTACTGAAAAGGAGGGGAAGGGAGTGAACAGGTGGTGCTGAATACACTGCGTGTGTATTCCGGAGTTATACTGTAACATTGTAATAAGATGGCTCCTATCCTATCACAGGTGAATCGAGGACGTATTATTGGCATGTGGGAACCTCACATGGTCCCCCAAGCAATAACACAAGCAATACCATGCAGTCTTAAGACAGTTTGGAGATGGATAGAAATATGGCAAGAACGAGGTTAAGAAGAATTGGTAGACCCGATATAACGCAGCTACAAAATATTCCTAACTAGTATAAAATACTTTTCGGTTAAAAACTTCCCTTACCTCTTAATACTGTAATTATCAGAGTAGGTTACTTTTAATTTTTTTTTATGTTAAAATGCTATTTGTTCGGGGCGTCGACCTATAGAGTTCTTATGCCCCTACTTGCACAATATATGAATCTGCATGTAATTGGAATTGCGGAAGTGTTGAGTGTTGAATGTGAAAAACGTTAAGGACGACACAAACACGCAGTCCTCAGGCCAGGGATATAATCATTTACAATTAAAACCCCCTGACCTGGCCGGGAATCGAACCCGGAGCGGCCGGACGCGTTGCCCCGTACACCGCGGGGCCGGACGAGTAGGTAACCTAATGCTGTACTTCAATACATCCGCCACTGTGCCCATTTCGATCACAATGAAGTCTAGTGGCGGGCTGTTTGCATGCAGTCCATGCAGCAATGCGTTAAGCGAGAAGGTGAGTCATTGTGCCTTCGACACTACCCATTCACTCCCTTCCGTCATGTTTTGTACTGGATTGGCCTTTAACACTACCCCTTCACTCTCTCCCCTTCTTTTCAGTACTGGAGTGGGGCAGTGTTGATTGTTTATGTCGGGACACCATTAATGTGCACGTCTGTACTACTCACAAGTATTGTACGTCGTACAGGTAAAGCAGACCTATGGTGTTTCTCACATAATGGCGTCACACATAGGCAACGCATACAGATGGTGTTCCTCACCCAGGTGTACTACTCACGGGCGCTGGTATTCCCGTGGTGTTCCTCACACAGTGGGTACAAATCACAATCAACGCAGACCAACAGTTTCGCTCATATAGTGCTACTAAACACTGTAACTACTTTTTTGATGAATACTAATAAATATAATCATGAATAAAAATATATAAATAAAATTACTCAAAAACTTAATAAAATTAATAAGCATAATTAACCGAAATGTCCGTAGTATGGGGCCAGAGTTCACCAGAATGGATCCCTCGAATTTAGATAAGAGCATGATAAACTCTATATCCCAGGGCGTGTACATAATGCTGCGTACTGGTACATCTGCTGCAGGCCTTACTTAACCTCCTGAAAACGACTAATTAGGTATGAACTGCACCTAGGTTCATCAATAACACTGATTCTAAAATAGCTAACTATATTCTTAACAAATTCTGTGCATGAGCACCTCATCAACATACAACATTATACATATAATACACACATAAAATATTGCTGGAAGACTCCATATTTACAACAACAACAACAACAACAACAAAAATAATGAAAATAGTGGGAAAATGAAAGCGAGAACTAAGCTACCATTTGTAGATAGTCCGATGAACAATGTACATGTATGAAGATAAATACCCTTCACTGTCTCTGTATCAATTCGACTTACCGATTCTCATAATCGACAGTTGTCACATCACACAGACACTGTACCTTGTACTACTGTGTTCACATATTTTAACACTTGTTGTAAAGATATATACACACGTCTGTCAATCCTCAACATAAATTTTTGGAAAGTCTGAGATAGCTTTCACCAACATATAATGCTAGGCCGCCACAAGTGCTACAATACTTAATGCGCAAGCACTCTCCACAATCAGCCACTTTCCACGAACATAACAAGACTACGCTCCATGAACGTTTGAAGTCCAGTCAATTGCTGCCGTGTCACTCCAGTACCCTGTATCAGCACTACTTCTTTCCCGTACAGTGCGTTAGTTGTAGTTATCTTCCTTCTCGTTCCTTTACAGTCGCCTCTACAATCACCCTTACGATGTTTTCGGTTGCCGCCGTATGATCAACCTTTATAGACATCAACATCCCCCTCCTCTCAGATGATACGTCTGGATTGGTGCTTGCCAGCCAATCATGGGTGGTCCTCTTCTCAAGCCCAAGCCCTGAACTACTACTTCCTCCCAAGACAATAACAAACTCTGGGGTATATTCCATGCGTCACCAAATTTTCCTAATACAACAACAAGCTCATCTCATCAGGCTGGGATATATACATGACTCATGAATTTCCCGACACAAGTACATCACAACAAACAGTGGGGTAGCCATATGACTCATTCAAATTACCTGAGTTATTAAAGCAATGTTTTCCCACTCGTGCAAAACAAATTACTCATACCTACATATGTGGATATCTTCCAGCTTACCAATATAAATGGCAAAATATATAAATGGAATACTGATAATAATAATAATAATAATAATAATAATAATAATAATAATAATAATAATAAATCGAATACTGACAATAATATCTATAACTTCTACATATAATTCGGGGATGTGATATATGTACTATCACATAACGCCCCCTTGGTGAATCGATGATATCACATATTATGATTGACCATAAAACAGAACTTCATACATAACCTTATAATGACATAACTGAACACTTAATTTACTGTAATAATGATATATACATTGCGTCTACTGCATTGTATTCGCACACACGAAATACAATTTGTCCAAACAATAATAATATGGCTATATACACACAACTCCGATTGTTTCATATACCACTGAATACAATCCCTTCTTACTACTGTACACATAACTCATAATTGATAATATATACATCCAACGTGCAGATCCTATCTCATATCTGCGAAGGCTATAGATATTAAATGTTCCAAGAACCTTGTTGTCAGAAGTTAGGAGCCTATAAGCACACTTGTCTATTCTATTGTCCACAGTATATGGACCCTAATACAATTGAAACAACTGTACATAAACTTAACATCAGCATCGATAAGCGAGGAATGCGTACCGTAATAAAATCCGAATACATCTCGAATACAATCTATCTCACACACAAACATTCATCCCATCCAATCACACAAGAATCATACAAACTTTCATTCGGAACATTCATAACCAAGAAATCCCTCTTTCTGAAATGCGCGGGAATCTCACTACGTTTACTCTTCCACAAAACCATAATTAATGCAAGCAAACAGATCACATACTTTTTCATACATTCCACATCGATATCACTCAGCACGTCATTCAAATCATTCACACAACTCTCAGCCTTAAATAAAACATTACGCACTCGCTTGTCAAACATACGTACTTCATTCTCACTCACGCTCACTCGATTACAGAAATTCTTACCATAATACACTTTGAAATTGCTGTCATTACTACTTAATGACCCAACAATTAATCCATCTTCACCACCTTCCATATCAGCTCCTACTTGCACCACTTTCATGCCAACAGCACTGCTACTCTCGACTCTTTTACCAGAAGTTTCATTAATCTCAAAGTCACCATTTTCACACATAATGGACCTAACTTTACTCTCCTCACGTACACTTAAATCAACAAAAACATCCTCATGATGTATACTCCGTGAACACTCTTCACTCACAAAACAACCTTCATCAACTTCACAAAAAACTTCACTTTCAATTTCAGAAACTTCCATAAGATTATCAATCGCAACACCGCTATTACCATCACCACTAGCACAAAGTAAGACATCCGACACATCTTTCTTACTTTCATCACGCCCCTTATACACAAAATCACAAAACACATGGTCATACAATAATTCCTCTTTCACGTCTACCTCGTAACTTACCTGTTTCATCGCATGAATAGGAATTTCGGTATCGGACTGCCTATCTGACCCAACCAAGAAGTCCGATTCCGGTTTAAATTACTTGACGTGGACTGTTCACTATTATCATGTCTCGGCCCTTGATCTGGAGGTCTTTGATCCGTACGCCCCCTACTTTCTGATTCCTCTTGATTAGGTCTTCTGCCATAATATTCCTGGTGATTACCTCCTTGATTAGAGTGTCTGTTTCCCCTTCCGGAATTACCACCCTGATTCCCTTGCCTAGAATGACTGAAATTCTGATTATTCCTATCTCCCGCTACCTGATTACCTTGTCTCCCATTATCCCCGTAATTTCTACCTTCACTTTGCCTAGTCCCCCCCCTGCCCTTCCAAAGCATCAAACCTCTCTAACAGCTGCTCTAATTCTTTAATCGTAACAATATTCTGCATACATGCAGCTAATCCGACCTTCTCAGGAAAATGCCTCAACATCTGGCGGACTGTATCTCTCTCCGATGCTAGACCTTTAATATTCTGGCTGATCAGAACATGCGCTAAGAAATATTCCGTCATAGACACACCTTCCTGAGGTCTATACTTGCCAAATAGCACGCGATCTCTTTCCCTTCCCTTCACTCCAAAATTTAGAACTAAATTTCTCCCTAAATTCCTCTAAACTCGAAATACCCTGTCTATAAACTTGAAACCAAGATCTCGCTTCTCCAACAAATGCAACATCCAACAGCTCATCAACCATACTCCACTCAAACCATCGTCAAGATTCTTAGAAAACCGTTTCTCCACCGTTTTCAAGAATTCCATCGGATTAAACTGCCGACCATTAAACTTGGGTAATTCAGAGTCCTTCGTACAAGATACGTACCTATTACATATATTGCTACCTACTTGGATTTGACTGATCTCCTGCCTTAACTTTACATGACATGCTTTAATTCCTTCTTCAACTACCATTCTGGCATTTCCTTCTACTGACTTGAGGTCTTTCTCCAATTTCTCAGTCTTTTCATCTATTCGCTTCGCTAAAACATTCTGGCTGGTTCTAATTCTATCTATTTCTTCGACTTTATCTTCCACCATTTTTATTCTTTTATCACATTCCTTGCTGTTTTCAACAAATTCCTTCCTAACTACATTAAATCGACATTCGATTTTCTCAGTAAATTCCAAGCGTTGAGATTCTACCTTATTATTGACTTCCTGTATTTCCCTGCTTTGATGGTCAAACTTCTGGTTTAATTCATCTATTCTACCATTCACAGCACTACTTAAACTATCAATTTTACTAGATAATTCAACACTCACTGAATTTAATTCCTTACTCTGATTCTCAATCTTACTGGACAGTTCCGTACCAACTGAATTTAATTCACTATTAATACTGTATATATCATTACTTAAAAAACTCAATTCACTCTTCAACTCTTTATTCTGACCATCAATCTTGCTAGACAATTCAACCTTATTATTATCGATTTCACTGGACAATTCAACATTATTATTATCATCGATTTTACTGGACAATTCAACATTATTATTATCGATTTTAAAGGACAATTCATCACTCTTACTATTAGAAACAACACTCTGATTATAGATTTTACTGTTAACAGCATTTAATTCACCCTTCAACTCATTACTGAACTGATTAAATAGTGATTGAAGCATACTAAGAGTTAAGGTCGCCCCTTGATCCCCTACAGTCCGAGTTTGAGACGGGTTACTCTGTTCCTCACCTATCGTTGCCAATAGATCCTTCCTACTATTAGACATTTCGCTACTCTCACTTAAATTCGATAGACTCGATGATGATGATGATGATGATGATGCTTGTTGTTTAAAGGGGCCTAACATCGAGGTCATCGGCCCCTAATGGTACGAAATGAAAAGACAAAGTAAAAGTTCAAAATCATCCACTGACCAAAATAAAAAATGTCCTGAAGAATGAATGAATGAATGAATGAACATGAATTTAAAACAATCAGTGGATCCGTCTCAAAAAACTGTCATAGTGAAAAGTAGTACAGACCAAGGGACCACTTCCAAAGCACAATCCTGATGCTTGATGATGATGCTTGTTGTTTTAAGGGGCCTAACATCGAGGTCATCGGCCCCTAATGGTACGAAATGAAAGAACAAAAATAGCAAAGGCATCCACTGACCAAAATAAAAATAAAATATGGCATGAAGAATGAATGGATGGACAGGAACTCAACAAAACACAAAACAAACAAACAAAAATCAGTGGATCGGACTCAATACAGATCGAAAATAACATTATTACCGACCAAGGAACCACTTATAAAGCACAATGATGCTTGGTGTCTAAAGGGGGTGCAAACTCCACGTCTAAGGCCCCACAGAATGGTACATGTCGCGAGTAAAATAGAACCATGGTATGTGTCATGTTGGGGTATTAATCAGAAGTAGCGAAGACTCACGGTGTTCCACAAAAGATGGTACTACTCACAAGTATTGCAATACGTACAAGTAACGCAGACCTATGGTATGTCTCACACAATGGCCCAACTCAGAGTCAACGCAAACCGAGAAGGTTCCCCACCTAGGTGTACTAAACACGGGCGCCGGTATTCCCGTGGTGTTCCTCACACAGTGGGTACTAATCACAGGCAACGCAGACCCACGGTGCTGCTCATATAGTGGTACAACTCACAGGCTACGCCCAGACCCGCGGTGTTTCACACATGGGTACGACGCACGGGTACTGGAATCCACCAGGCCAGGCTTTTACTGCTACTAATCACAAACCTATTTCGTACCGAATTTAGTGGTACTACTCGCAAGTACAGGCAACCTATGGTGTTCCCCGCGTGATGGTACGATTCAAAATTAGTTTCATGGTTCTAATTCAGTCAGCCCTTGGTCGCCCCTTTTAGTCGCCTCGCACGACAGGCAGGGGATACCGTGGGTGTATTATTCGTCAGCCTCCCCCACCCACAGGGGGTGTGTGTTTGGTCCGCGAGAGGTATTTTATTTCCCTCAAGTCCGCCGGCAAGCCGGTTAGGACCCCCCTATCCGCCACCTGGGACGCGCCACGTGGGAGTATCACCTCTCCCCCTGCTACGCCTGCGTAGCAGGTTCGTGGAAGCACAATCCTGAATCGAGAATGCTTGGTGTCTAAATGGGTCCAAAATACAGATCAAAGGCCCCTCAGAATGATACTTATCGCTTGTAATGCAGAACCATGGTATCCGTCCTGTTACGGTACTAATCAAAAGTAGCAGAGACTTGCGGTATTCCACACATTATTGTACTACTCAGAGGTTATGAAATTCGACGTATAATACAGACCTATGTTTTTCTCACTTTGCGGCGCCATTTACAGGCAACGCAAACCTATGGTGTTCATCACATGAGAGTACTAACCACAGGGCCCTCTCCCTTTCCCGTGGTGTTCCTCATATAGTGGGTACTAATCATAGGCAAGGCAGAAATATGATAGCTATCATCCCATGGTTCTGCTCATATGGTGGTACTAATCAAAGGTACTGCAAAAGCCGACCGCGCGGTGCTCCTGTGTGCTACTAATCATAAACCTATTTCGTACCTAATATAGTGGTACTACGCACAAGTAAAAGCGACCCTTGGTGTTCCCCGCGTGGTGGTACTAAGCACATGTAGGTTCATGGTTCGAATGCAATCATCCCTTGGTCGCCCCTTTTAGTCGCCTCTCACGACAGGCAGGGGATACCGTGGGTGTATTATTCGTCTGCCTCCCCCACCCACAGGGGGTGTGTGTTTGGTCCGCGAGAGGTATTTTATTTCCCTCAAGTCCGCCGGCAAGCCGGTTAGGACCCCCCTATCCGCCACCTGGGACGCGCCACGTGGGAGTATCACCTCTCCCCCTGCTACGCCTGCGTAAAAGCACAATGATGCTCGATGTCTACAGGGGTGCAAAATCCATGACTAAGGCCCCACAGAATGGTACATGTCGCGAGTAAAGTAGAACCATGATATTTGTCATGTGGGGGTACTAATCAAAAGTAGCGAAGACTTACGGTGTTCCACACAAGATGGTTCTACTCACAAGTATTGTACTTCGTACAGGTAACGCAGACCTATGGTGTTTTGCACACAATGACGCCACTAATAGTCAACGCAAACCAATGAGTTTCCTCACCTAGGTGTATTAGTCACGGGCGCCGATATTACCGTGGTGTTCCTCACATAGTGGGTACTAATCACAGGCAACGCTGACCCACGGTGCCGCTCATATAGCGGTACAACTCACAGGCTACGCCCAGACCCGCGGTGTTGCTCACATAGGTACGACGCACGGGTACTGGAAACCATCAGGCCAGGCTTTTTACTGCAACTAATCACAAACCTATTTCGTACCAATTTAGTGGTACTACTCGCTAGTAAAGGCGACCCATGGCTGTCCCCGCGTGATTGTACTAATCGTAAGTAGTTTCGTGGTTGTAATTCAATCATTCCTTGGTCGCCCCTTGTAGTAGCCTCTTACGACAAGAACGAAGATTTATCTACAATCTGTATAAAAATCAGTCTGCAGTGATAATAATCGAGGGCTCTGAAAAAGAAGCAGTAACCCAGAAAAGATTGAGGCAAAGCTGCATTTTGCCCCCCTCCCCTCCTTTTCAATGTTTACATAGAACAGGCATTAATGGAAATCAAGGAGGAATTTGGAAAGGGAATCGCAATCCAAGAAGAGGAAATCAAGACCTGAGATTTGCCGATGATATTGTTATTTTATCTGAGACTGCAGTAGATCTCGAGAAGCTGCTGAATGGTATGAACGAAGACTTGAGTAAGAAGTAAAAGATGAAAATAAGTCCACAATAAAAGTAATGGAGTGGAGTCGAACTAAGGCAGGTGATGCAGGAAATGTTAGATTAGGAAATGAAGTATTGAAGGAAGTAGATGAATATTGTTACTTGGGTAGTAAAATAACGATGGCTGAAATAAGGAGGACATAAAATGCAGAGAAGCACAAGCAAAGAAGAGCTTTCTTAAGAAAGGAAGTTTGCTCACTTCAAACATTGATATAGGAATTAGAAAGATGTTTCTGAAGACTTTCATCAGGAGCGTGGCATTGTATGGAAGTGAAACATGGACGATAACTAACTCAGAAAGAAAGAGAATAGCTTTTGAAATGTGGTGTTACAAAAGAATGCTGAAGGTGATACTAATAGATCGAATCACGAATAAAGGGATACTGGATCGAATTGGCGAGAGTAGATCGATTTGGATAAATTTGACGTGAAAAAGAGATAGAATGATAGGAGACACATCTTAAGACACCCAAGACCTGCTCGGTTGGTTTTGGAAGAAAGTATAGATGGTAAGAACGATGATGATGATGATGCTTGTTGTTTTAAGGGGCCTAACATCGAAGGTCATCGGCCCCTAATGGAACGAAATGAATGACATGAGACATGAAGTTAAAATTTTAAAAAGTATCCACTGACTAGAGTTAAAAAAGAATGGTGATGAAGAAAAATGAGGGTGAGATTAAAACAGTCAGTGGATCTAATACGCAATGCCTTATGTTCTATTAAAATAAGAGAAAGTACAGGAAATTGAAGGAATAAGGCATTGCCCAGTAATACAGATATTAACACATAATTTACGTTAGACGTTCAAATAACACATTAAAATGCGCAACACAAAATAAAATAAAGTCTATGAAATAAAAGCGCAACTGACATAAACAACACTAGGACAAAGGACACCATCACACACGATAAAACAGACCGCTATCCCTCATAAAGCGGATGCCGAGGTCTGCTGACTGCTCGTCATCGCGCAAGATAAGGGAGATAGTACTCGGAAGGTTAATACTACGGCGCAGATCGACCAGGTCCACGCACTCCGTAAGGATGTGTACCACGGTAAGATGGTCGCCGCAGGTACACACCGGACGGGGTTCTCCTTTCAGTAGATGGGAGTGCGTCAGGATACCGTGGCCGATCCGAAGGCGACATAATACCACGGCTTCCCTCCGCGAAGCCCGCAGGGAAGTCCTCCATACCTTCGTTGTTCCTTTTATCGCTCTCAGCTTATTGGGAAGTGGGATGGCCTGCCACTCCATCTCCCAATGAGACATAACCAGATGTCTCAGCTGAGAGCGAATATCACTTGCTGGAACCTTGAAAGGCAACGGGGGCAGTGTAACTGCCTCCTTGGCAGCCTGATCTGCTAACTCGTTTCCCTCTATGCCCATGTGGCTGGGGAGCCACACAAACGTAATTCTGGTGCCGGCATCCGAACACCCGGCCAGCAGGTCCTGGATCTGCTGCACCAGAGGGTGTCGAGGGAAACAGGTATCAATAGACTGAAGCGAACTCAAGGAGTCAGAACACACAAGAAAGTGTCGGCGCTCATTGTCTAGCGCGTACCGCAGAGCCTCACAGATAGCATAGAGCTCTGCCGTGTACACACTACAGGTATCCGGGAGAGCAAAAAGAAACCGATCATTGTCGACAACGAACGCACAGCCCACCTTCGTATCTGTCCGTGAACCATCCGTGTAAACGACGACTGAACCTGGATAGCGGCCAAGAACGGACAGGTAGATCCTCCGATAAATCGAAGATTCCGTGTCTCCTTTCGGGCCAGTGTGCAAATCCAGGATGATTTCAGGTCGTCGCACAACCCACGGAGGTACCCCACTTGGTTGTCTGACAAGGCAAGGAATCGAAGGTACGTCAAACAATTCATAACTGCTATCCAAGCGTATCCCAACCGGCCGCGTCGCACGTGGATGAGCAACGTACAACAAGCGGTTGCCATTGTTGAACACGCAGGGATAGCTCGGATGAAGTGGCATCTGTCGCAAATTTGCAGCATATGTAAGTAGTAGTTGCTGGCGCCTCAGGTGTAGAGGCGGCACACCAGACTCAGCGAGCAGGCTAGCGATGGGGCTAGTACGAAAAGCTCCCGTCGCCAACCTAACCCCGCTGTGGTGGATACTGTTCAGCTTCGCAAGAACGCTTGGTCTTGCGGAGCCATATGCTGCACTGCCGTAGTCTAACCGGGATAAAATGTGTGCCCGATAGAATCGCAGGAGCACCACGCGGTCAGCCCCCCAATTAGTGCTGCTAAGAAACTTCAAGAGGTTAAGCCTCTTGGTGCATTGCACTTTTAGCTCCCGCACGTGTGGCTCCCACGATAATTTACTGTCAAAAAGGAGCCCAAGAAATCGGTAGGTGTCAACAACTGGAAGAACGACATTTCCTAGATAAAGCTCAGGATGAGGGTGAAGAGTACGTTGACGACAAAAGTGGACAACGGAGGTCTTTGCGGCAGAAAACCGAAAGCCATGTTCTAAGGTCCACTTCTCCACCCTCCTAATAGCTTGCTGTAACTGTCGCTCTGCGACTGCCATACTGCACGAGCTATAGTGCAGAGCAAAATCATCCACATATAGGGACGGTATTACGGCTGGACCAGCAGCAGCGACAATACCGTTTATGGCAATCGCGAACAGAGTGACACTAAGAACCGATCCCTGTGGGACTCCATTTTCTTGAACGTGGTATTGCGAATATGTCCTCCCTACTCGGACACGGAATAGACGAAGGGACAAAAAATTCGCAATAAATACCGGCAAGTTACCTCGGAATCTCCATTGATGCAGGACTGAAAGGATGCCATATCGCCAGGTGGTGTCGTAGGCCTTCTCCAAGTCAAAGAAGACAGCTACCAAGTGCTGTTTGCGGAGAAACGCATCCTGGATAGAGCTCTCCAGGCGTACCAAGTGGTCTGTGGTGGATCGAGCGGCTCGAAATCCACATTGGTACTCGGACAAAAGTCCATGTTTCTCCAGACACCACACGAGTCTGCGATTTACCATCCTCTCAAATAGCTTACACAGGCAATTTGTAAGACAAATCGGTCTGTAACTTCCTGCATACTTAGGATCTTTGTCAGGCTTGAGGACAGGGATGACTATGCCCTCTCGCCACTGAGACGGAAAATCACCCTCTGTCCAGATTCGGTTGAACACACGAAGGAGATATAGTAAACTATCATCACTAAGGTGTTTCAACATCTGGTTATGGATGTTATCCGGTCCAGGAGACGTGTCCTTGCAAAGCGCTAAGGCGCTGCGGAGTTCCCACTCCGTAAAGGGCACGTTGTAGTCCTCTGAATCATGGGTGGCAAAACTAAGGTGATGACGTTCTGCCTCCCGCTTCAGAGGGAGGAAATCAGGATTGTAATTCCCGGAGCCAGAGACATCCGCGAAATGACTAGCGAGATGATTAGCAATCGCAAGGGGATCAGTGGCGACACTGCCTGCAATGGAAATTCCCGGTACAGCAGATGATCCTTGAATACCCGAAATTCGTCGAAGTTTCGTCCACACTTGAGATGATGGAGTATGTGACGTCATGGACGACACATATCTCTCCCATGAAGCCTTCTTACTTTGTCGAATAAGAACTCGCGCCTTAGCGCGGAGTTTCTTAAATGTTACCAAGTTGGCCACAGTAGGCTGTCGACGGTAACGTTTATGAGCGCGACGGCGTTCTTTGATGGCTGCTGCTATTTCATCGTTCCACCAAGGAACGTGTTTTCGGCGAGGAGCCCCCGAGAAAAACGGAATGGACTCCTCAGCAGCAGCAAGAATAACTTGGGTGACGTAAGTTATTTCCTCGCCGACGGTCCGCCTGACATCATCGTGAAAGACAGCTAGTGATGTGTACTTTGGCCAATCAGCATGTTTAAGAATCCATCGAGGGGGAGCCTCGACGGGTTTATGTTTCAACAAAGTAAGAATGATGGGAAAATGGTCACTGTCACAGAGATCATCGTGTGCATTCCACCGAAACAGTGGAACCAACGTACGGCTGCATAGACTTACGTCTATGCGAGAGTATGTGCCGTAACGTACACTAAAGTGAGTTGGTTCCCCTGTGTTCAAAATACATAAATCCAGATCTGATAGGAGTGTTCCCAGCTCTCTTCCTCGTGGGCAAGGTGTTTCAGAGCCCCATATGGGGTGATGGGCGTTAAAATCGCCCAATAAGAGGAAGGGTGGTGGAAGCTGATCTATGAGATCAGCGACATCATTGATGTTCAGATGCTGGCCAGGTGGAAGATAAACATTACACACTGTTGCTATGACAGGCAGCGAGACGCGAACAGCTACAGCCTCAAGAGGGGTTCTTAATGGAACCTCTTCGCTGTAGCTATCAGAACGTACAAAAATGCCAACGCCTCCGGAAGCCCGGTGAGCATAGTATCGTTCTGTCGAGTATAGTTTGAAATGCCTCAAGACCGTATGATGACCAGGTCTGAAATTCGTCTCCTGAATACAGACTATACTCGCTGCGTACTCACTAATAAGCTGACGTAACTCAGCAAGATGCCTGTCATAACCGTTACAGTTCCACTGTAACAGTGCCATAGTGTGGACTATAAAAGGAGTGTTAGGTTATGAGCGAAAAAGTGCTCGTAAGCCTAAACACTATCTAGTTCTACATCCGTAGATGTAGAGGACAGTGCGACATCCATTCCGTCATCGAAAGATGGCAGGGGTGCCGCCCAGAACTTCGACGCTTTTCGCGCGCGAGGGGGTCCCCTACGAGGAGAGCGCGCCGGTTTTGGAGCAGGAGTGCCTCCTGGCGCAGACTCATATCCCCCAGATGGGGGGCATGACTTCTCCTTCGCAGGGGAAGTCCGAGAGCGCTCAGGACGGGCGCTCTTCTTCCCCTTCTTTTTTTCGAGTTTAGACGGGCTGGGAGATGGTTTCCCAGCCCTGGTCGACGATGCCGCCTCCGCCGGCTGGGGCACGACTTTCGTCGACCTCCTAGGGGGGGGAGACTTAGTCTTCCCCCCTTGCTGTGCCGGCTGGCAACTGCCAGCCGGCACAGACTTCTGGTTGGTCGAAGGTGGGGTGGTCCGCCCCTTCGAGCTTTGACTATTCGCGACGTTGCTGGGAGCAGCAACAGTCGCCTTGGGCGCAGCGGTCTGGACAGGTGTCGAGGTTGTGAATGACGAACCTGGAAGACTCTGAGCTATCAACCTATAGTCTAGTGTACGGGCAGGTGTATTCGTAGAATTAAACTTACGGCGCGCTTCCTGGTAGGAAAGACCATCCAGGGTCTTGATCTCCTGGATCTTCTTCTCACTCAGGTATGTCGGACAGTTCCGATCCCGAGGAGAATGAAAACCGGAGCAGTTAGTGCACTTGTATGGAGTTGTGCACTCCTCCGCGCCGTGAGCTACTCGTCCACATGTCCCACATACAGCCTGATTCGAACAGCGAGATACCATATGTCCGAATCGCTGGCATTGATAGCATCGCATAGGAGGCGGGATGTACGGCCTCACATCGCAACGATAAGTTGTTACCTTGACTTTCTCTGGTAACACTGACAACTTGAAAGAGACAATGAAGGCACCAGTGGCAACGTCTTCACCGTTGACCTTGCGCGTAATGCGCCGGACGTGTGTCACGCCACGGTTCTTCATGTCTTCCATCAACTCGTCGTCAGTGTTCAAAATAAGGTCGCGGTGAAAGATGACTCCGCGAACCAGGTTCAAGGATTTATGCTCCTCCACTTTGACGGGGATTTCGCCAAAGTGCTCGCACTTAAGCAACTGATCAGCTTGCAGTGCTGTACGAGTCTTTAGAAGCAAACTACCGTTGCGCATTTTCGTCAGTTCCTCCAGTTCGCCATAGACGCCTTCGATGTGCCGACTAAAAAGGATCGACTTCACCAGCTTAAAATCGTTCCCATCGGTTCTGGTAGCGACCAGAAACCTAGGGAAGCTGGATCCCATTCCTTCACGCTGCGCATGTTCCCAGTGAGTTGAACCTCTCAGGGAAGCAAAAGTTAAAGACTTAGGTGGGCGACCACCTTGTGAGAGCCGACTTCGTTTGGAAGCCATGCCCGATAGCATCCTCCCCGAATGTCACCCACTCCGATCAGGGGTCTCTGTAGCCGAACCAAGCAGCCAAGGCAATACCCACCTGGTCGTAGCAGGTATTGCCCGGGGTCCGATGTTTGACGATGCCTAATACGGCATGACTGAGGCAATGAGTACTAAGACTCTCTTCCTCCAGTCACCCGCAATAGCATGTACCCCATAGCGTTTACAGAGCACTAAGTATAGAGAAAAAAATAAAAATAATTAATAATAATATGTCCTTCTGGCATTCGGCTGTGCGGGGACCTGCGTTGTCAGGCGGATACCACTGCCCGGGTACATGATACTCCCACCCGCCGCGTCCTGGGTGGTTGCTGGCACGGGCTTTCGAGCGTAGTCGCACACATAGGAGCTCCATCTCCGGGCAGCACGCACATCAAATTTGGAATGGTCTACATCCGACCCTCAGAAAAATAATAAAAAATAAAGAGGGGACCATGGCCACATGACCCTTTAAGTCGCCTTCTACGACAGGCAGGGATTACCTATGGATGTATTCAGCCTCTCCCATCCACAGGAGGTCCATCACATTATACCAACCGCAATCCATGTCCGCGCCAAGGTCGCCCCTTTTTGTCGCCTCTTACGACAGGCAGGGGATACCGCGGGTGTATTCTGCATGTGTGTCCCCCACCCGCAGGGGGTAGTGTGTTTGGTCCGCGAGAGGTATTTTATTTCCCTCAAGTCCGCCGGCAAGCCGGTTAGGACCCCCCTATCCGCCACCTGGGACGCGCCGCGTGGGAGTATCACCTCTCCCCTGCTACGCCTGCGTAGCAGGTTCGTGGTTCGATAGACTCAATGTGGTGGAATTCTTTTGACTTCTCTTATCCTGATTCATAGTACCAACAACTTTAACAAACTCTCTACTTCTCAATTTTATAATACTCGACTCGCTACAACATTTCTTCATACTCCAACATACATATCACGTACATATAAAACACTTCACTCATATAGTTTGCAGAATTCCAACCACACCTGACAAGTGCACCTCCGCTTATAAGCCTAACAGATGTACCAATCATTCAGCCCCACGTTGGGCGCCAATTGTAACTACTTTTTGATGAACACTAATAAATATAATCATGAATAAAATATATAAATAAAATTACTCAAAAACTTTATAACATGAATAAGCATAATTAACCGAAATGTCCGTAGTATGGGCGCCAGAGTTCACCAGAATGGATCCCTCGAATTTAGATAAGAGCATGATAAACTCTATATCCCAGGGTGTGTACATAATGCTGCGTACTGGTACATCTGCTGCAGGCCTTACTTAACCTCCTGAAAACCACTAATTAGGTAGGAACTGCACCTAGGTTCATCAATAACACTGATTCTAAAATAGCTAACTATATTCTTAACAAATTCCGTGCATGAGCACCTCATCAACATACAACATTATACATATAATACACAGATAAAATATTGCTGGAAGACTCCATATTTACAACAACAACAACAAAAATAATGAAAATAGTGGGAAAACAAAAACGAGAACTAAGCTACCATTTGTAGATAATACATGTACATTGTACATCGGACTAAGATAAATACCCTTCACTGTCTCTGTATCAATTCGACTTACCGATTCTCATAATCGGCAGTTATCACATCACACAGATACTGTACCATGTACTACTGTGTTCCCATATTTTAACACTTGTTGTAAAGATATATACACACGTCTGTCGATCCTCAACATAAATTTTTGGAAAGTCTGAGATAGCTTTCACCAACATATAATGCTAGGCCGCCACAAGTGCTACAATACTTAATGCGCAAGCACTCTCCACAATCAGTCACTTTCCACGAACATAACAAGACTACGCTCAATGAACGTTTGAAGTCCATTCAGTTGCTGCCGTGTCACTCCAGTACCGTGTATCACCACTACTTCTTTCCCGTACAGTGCGTCAGTTGTAGTTATCTTCCTTCTCGTTCCTTTACAGTCGCCTCTACAATCACCCTTACGATGTTTTCGGTTGCCGCCGTATGATCAACCTTTATAGACATCAACATCCCCCTCCTCTCAGATGATACGTCTGGATTGGTGCTTGCCAGCCAATCATGGGTGGTCCTCTTCTCAAGCCCAAGCCCTGAACTACTTCTTCCTCCCAAGACAATAACAAACTCTGGGGTATATTCCATGCGTCACCAAATTTTCCTAATACAACAACAAGCTCATCTCATCAGGCTGGGATATATACATGACTCATGAATTTCCCGACACAAGTACATCACAACAAACAGTGGGGTAGCCATATGACTCATTCAAATTACCTGAGTTATTAAAGCAATGTTTTCCCACTCGTGCAAAACAAATTACTCATACCTACATATGTGGATATCTTCCAGCTTACCAATATAAATGGCAAAATATATAAATGAAATACTGATAATAATAATAATAATAATAATAATAATAATAATAAATCGAATACTGACAATAATATCTATAACTTCTACATATAATTCGGGGGTGTGATATATGTACTATCACAACACAGGCAACGCCCAGACACGTGGTGTTTCTCATATGATGGTACAAATCACAGGCAACGTAAGCCCGTGATGTTCCGCATCCAGTGACACTAATCACAGGTACTGGAAACAATCAGTGAACCGACCTCTGCTGCTACTAATCACAAACCTATCGTTTACCTAATATAGTGGTACTACTCGCTAGTAAAGGCGACCCATGGCTGTCCCCGCGTGATGGTACTAATCATAAGTAGTTTCGTGGTTCTTATTCAATCATCCCGTGGTTGCCCCTTTTAGTCGCCTCTTACGACACGCAAGGAATACCGTGAGTGTATTATCCATCTGCGTCCCCCACCCACAGTGGGTATTTCCAAATTTGTTGTGTTAAATTCTGCTCTAGTTTATTCCTTGTCCCGGCAGGCCCTTTCTATTCATCCGTGAGTCACGGAAATCTCCATAACACTTATTATTGATGATGATGCTTGTTGTTTAAAGAGACTTAACATCTTGGTCATCGGCGCCTATTGGTACGAAATGAGACGAAATTTAATGAGAATTTAAAGGCCCAAGGTCATCCACTGACTGGAATTCAAAACATGATGAAGTATGAATGAGTGAATATGAATTTAAAACAATCCGTGGATCCGACCCGCATTGTCCCAAGTTCCCAGAAACGATCATTATTATTGTTACGGAGATATCCGTGGTAGGTAGAGGTGAAAGAAGGTGCGGGTGTGAATGGGTTTCAAGCTACGAAATTAACGGGCAATGTAAAATTAATTTAAAATTTAACTAGGTTATATTTTCTTTTCAAAACAAGGGATAACAATCATAACAGGTACAGAGTAGCAACAATGTAGGTACAATATTACTGGGTTCGGGCTCAGTGCCCTTACTTCATAACTCTTGGGCAATCAGCCCCGCCTTACTCCCAAAGAAAATTTTAGCCAAGGGGCAGAAAACCCCATTCATGCCCAGGAGCACTGGCTCCCAAACATTACACATAAAGCCTGCACGAGGCATTCAGAAACAAATTTCAAAGAGCGATCCGCTCTCAAAATTGTAAGCCTATCACAAAGCCACACCAAACTCTACCTTCAAGCTGTCCTCTAAGGACGTATTTACAGGGGTAAAATACCCAAACTACGGAGGTCTATTACATGAAAAGAAGGTTGATTACATGACCTCTAAAATAACAATTTGAGAGGAGGCGAACTTGCACTCCTAATACACTTTGTTTTTAAAACCTAATCTGGCTCTGGGCCACTAACGCAAGGGCTAATCCCATACTACAGAGGTGACTTAGAGAAGAACACTTTACATTACATAAACGAAGAATAGTTTGAGAAAATAAGTTCACCTCAAAACAAATGTGAGTGGGAGCTCGAGAGGGTTAGCACTCTCTATCCCAATATGTAGCTTTACAAGAAAAAGATGAAAAGAGTAATTACATTTTAGGAAAAGGTTACATGATGGAAATGCTTCGAACCCGCCGCGAGTGTTAAACTGCCGACCTAGCAAGAAAAGAAGTAATTAATAGGCCATTACCTGGTGTTGAACGGCTGAAGAAGAAAGAGGCGCTTCCCGCCTCCTGCTATGTACTTAATACACTGAAAGATGGAACAGAAGTGGCCCGGAGACCCCAAAATCAGCAGTTTATATCCTCTCGCGGAAGATTCTAGGCGTTAGGGGAAAGAAAACACCCTCCCACAAAATCTTTATTGGTTCGGGAAAAGAAACCCCTACATAGAGGAAAAAGAAACACATTATTGGTGGAAAATTAATTAAAGAAATTCGGGATTGGCTAGATCCAAACTAAGGGGAAAAAGAGGGGTATACAGCCAACTTAAACAATGACAGAAGGAAATTTAACAAAGAACAAACTCTTGAAATAAAAATTTCTCCAACAAAATAGTTCTTTGACTCCGCACTAGGTCGCACTATTGTTGATCTTCAGTAGTGTCCTCTAGAAGAGAAAGTTCACACTTCTTACTTCAAGCGAAACAAAAACACATCAAAAGTGACACAGTTCAAAAACTCAAAATTTTCCACGTGGTGACATCTTCTGAGAAAGTAGAGAATTAATAGAATAGATAAAGTTCAACCTTCCTCCAGAAGAGGAGTTTCAACTGGCGCAACTTTTAAATAAACGGTGTAGAGGTGTACCGCCCGGTACAGACCTCCCCCCCCAAAAGTTCCTCCAAGGGGTAACACAGAAGAACATAAGCTTTGTTTCCAAAATAAGGTCCAAGTTTTGATGTTGATATTAAGATTAATTGCGGAAGCATTTATAAGATTTTAGTAATTTGGTTGGTTGCAATTTCAAAATTTTGTTGTTGCAGGTGCAGTAAAGTTTTTCTGTTGTAGTAGTTGAATTTCTGAAGATAAACCTTTAATGCTTAAAAGTGAAGAAAAGTTTTGCAATGTCCACCAAATATTGTTGTTAAATTCCCAAATGTAGTTATCTCTTATAGTAACTGTCCATGTAGTTGATGTAGATTGAGTCGGATGGCCAGACCGGCCGTTGCAGCTTGCGTCCAACGGAGGCCGCTCGGACCCCTCAAGTACCCTGAGATACCGCTCGCCCGCACTATGAGGGGAGCAGAGGTGTAGAAGTACGCCGCGCCCGCGGTGAACAGATACAGGCTGCGGGCATGTAGCAGGTCGTGCGCCGCACATCAGCCTTGGCCGGGAGGTGAGCTCCGGCTCGCCGTGCACATGTCGTCCTTGCTGGAGAGGAGGGGGCCCATCCCCCTCCCCAGTCGCTGCACGGCGCTGCGCGGCTGCGGGGGCGCTGAAACATTAAAGCTAGGCGGCAGAATTGTGTTGGACAATCATTTTCTTTGAGGGTACAGGCTTGTGGAGAGGTTGAGGGGCCAGCGGCGTGTAGATATCCATGGCATTTACTATTATGAAGCCACAGTGTAAGGTGGAGCAGGAGACGGGAGCGTGGTAATGGCCGTGGCAAAAACAGGATGGCAGTTTAACGGGTCGGGGCAGGTTTTACACAAGGCTTACATCTAAAACCAAAATATTACAGAAGGGGCAGAATGCCTTAAAGTGAAACTCAAAAAAAAAATATAACCTTCATATCCTTTCAAAATAATATGAAGCAAGTTAACACAGAAATTACACCGGTTTCACCTGGGACAGGTGAACTCTAAATATCCTCTCGGTGGCTGGATTACTTAGCAATAAGGTAACCGGCGTAAGAAAATCGAGAATGATACAAGGCCCATGAAATCTGGGGGCAAGCTTGCCCGCGGGAACAAAATTTTTGACCATAACCTGGTCACCTACCTTCAAAGTGGTGGGTCTCCGTCCACGATCATACCTTTCCCTAACCTTTTCATGAGACACTTTAAGATTGGCTTTAGCCTTCTTCCAAAGATCTTTAATGTTATCCGGATCTATTGTCTCGGGTAGAATGTCATTCAAAGACCAGAGGTTAGAGAGCGGCGAGTTGGGAACAAACTTGAACATCAAGGAAGCTGGAGTAAACTTGTGAGATTCATGAACCGCCGAATTCAAAGCAAAAGCTATCCAATGCAGGGACGTGTCCCACCTGGAAGGATCTTCATGATGATAGGCAATGAGTGCGGACCTGAGATTACGGTTAACCCGTTCAGCCAGAGAAGGTTGAGGGTAATAAGCAGAAGTAGTTACATGAGAGATGGACAAGTCAAAACAGAATTTACGAAATAAATTTGATGTGAACGCCTTAGCATTATCAGATACAATATATTGACACGGACCAAAAGAAGCAAAAATAGAATTTAAGCAAGTAATGGTTGACTGAGCGGTAGCCAGCTTAGTCGGAAATAACCAGGAAAATCTTGTAAAACCATCTACACACACAAAGATGAACTTGTTGGCATTGCCCTTTGACTGGGGGAAGGGTCCCACATAATCAATATACAGGCGTTCCATGGGGCGCGACGCTTGATGAGAAGACAAGAGGCCTACCTTGGTGGACATGGTTGGTTTACTGAGCAAACAAGATTTACAAGCTTTTACAAGTTCACGGATTTCACCGTCCATACCTTTCCAGATGAACATTTCACGAATCTTTTCACGAGTTTTAAAGATACCCAGATGCCCTCCTAATGGGGTCTCATGATAATACTTGAAGATCATAGGTACAAGAACCGCTGGAACAACAACTTTCATCAACTTATCATGCCTCGAAGGGCAACATAGAACACCATTCCTCAGAACATAAGGGACAGCATGTTCCCCAGAAGAAAGGGTTTCCATTATAGGAGCCAGCGTCGGATCTTCACGTTGGTATTTCTCAATATCCCTAAAAGGCATGGGAGCATCTGTTAGGATGGCATTAACCTCGGATAGTATGGACTCGGAAGGTGATGAACTGTCGACCGGTTCGTGGGTTTCGACGTCGTTATGAAACATACGGCTGAGTCCATCAGCAACAACATTTTCGGTACCTCTGATATGTCGTACATCAAATTGGAAGGCAGAAATACGGATGGCCCAACGGGCTATACGACCAGTACGACGCGGCCTACCTAAGACCCAGCTTAAGGCTTGATTATCTGTCTCCAGGTCGAATTTGACATGTTCCAGATAGAGACGGAACTTTTCTAAGGCGAATAAGACTGCCAACCCTTCGAGCTCATAGATGGAATACTTGGCTTCTTGAGCCGATAGAGTCCTAGATGCATAGGCGATGGGACGCCTCCCTAGTTCAGTCTCTTGAAGAAGGACTGCAGCTACAGCTGACGACGACGCGTCCGTTTGGACGATGAATTTCTTCGAGAAATCAGGCATAGCAAGTACAGGGGCATTACAGAGAGCTAATTTAAGATCTTCGAAAGCGGCTTGTTGAGAAGGTCCCCACTCGAATTTGATGCCTTTCCTACGAAGAAGGTTTAAGGGCGCCGCTCTATTAGCGAAGTTAGGAATAAACTTCCTGAAGAAATTCACCATACCAATGAATCTAGCGATACCTTTGATGTCCTTAGGAGGTTGAAAATCACGGATGGCCTGTGTTCTAGAATGATCGACAGCTACCCCATCGGGTGACACAATATGCCCTAGGAATGACATAGAGGGCTTAGCAAAGGCAACCTTGGACAACTTGACAGTTAACCCAGCCTTACGAAGGCGATTCAGAACTTCTCGCAGATGATCTAGATGTTCTTCAAAAGTCTCGGAAAATACGACGACATCATCCAAGTAGTGATATAAGTACTCAAATTTGATGTCGGAGAAGACCCTATCTAGTAGCCTAGTGAGCACAGCTGCCCCCGTGGGGAGCCCGAAAGGCACGCGGTTGTATTCGTATAAATTCCAGTCCGTGGCAAACGCTGTAAGATGTTTAGACTCCTCGGCAAGGGGAATTTGATTATAGGCCTGATTCAAGTCCAAGATAGTGAAGAACTTGGCCTTTCGAAACCATGAAAAGCAAGAATGAAGGTCGGGAAGGGGCACAGATTGCAACACCACCTTCCTATTGAGAGCCCTGTAATCAATGACAGGCCTGAAGCCTCCTTGGGGTTTCGGGACTAGAAAAATAGGCGAAGAATACGCTGACTTAGAGGGCCTAATAATACCATCCTTCAACATCTGATCGATGATTTCTTTCAGAGCTTTCATTTTAGGAGGAGACAGCCTATAAGGTGGAAAGCGAACAGGAATCGAATCCGTGACCTCAATTTTGTATTCAATAAGGTCAGTAACACCAAGAGTATCAGAAAACACCTCGGGAAACGACTGACACAATTTGCGAATACTATCAGCCTGCTCCTCAGGTAGATGTCTAAGGTCTAACAACATCTCATCCTGGGTAGGCGAAATAGATGAACATGATACAGAATTACACTTTAATAGTGGGATTTTATAACTAGAAGCAAATTTGAATGTGCACGACCTAGACCGGAGATCGAGCACAAGACCAGTGTGAGAAATAAAGTCAGCTCCCAATATAATGGGGCAAGATAATTGCTTGGCCACAAACAATTTAACTTTCCATGTAAACTTAAAAACACGAATTTTGACCAGTAAGGAACCTAGAATTTCTAATGGAGATGAATTAGCCGAAACGTATTGAACAGGAGAAGAGACATAGTCAGGGAGTTTACAAACAGATTTCAATTTAGAATACCAATCAGCCGAAATAATGGAACAAACACTGCCTGAATCTAAGAGAGCTGTTATAGGCTCGTTATTTAACTCAATCTTAAGAAAAGGAACAGGTGCGGGGGGATCCGCCGCAATCCTAAGACACTCTTTAGGGCATTCAAAAGATGAACTTGAAGGCTGATCGTTCTCTGCATTTACAATCTGTTTACTAGGGGCTAAGTCTCGGGAAGATGGATTAGTCGGCTCAGCCGACGCCACTAGTCACTTTTTATTATTGGCATAGCTGGAATTTGCACCAGAAGTTGAGCAGGAGGGGGTGCTATTTGAGTTTGGGCAATTCTTGGCGATATGTGAGAAGGCCCCACACTTAAAACAGCCTTGTGATGACCCTGCTCCATTCCTTGTCCCACTTGACTTGATCAGAGGACACTTATTCCGCAGATGGTCAGGCGACCCACAAGCATAACATTTACGGGGATTGACTGGTCGGCGAGGTGGAGGCCGAGTGTTACTAAAGGAAGGCGGGGGTTCTTTCGCCACACGCAAGGAATCGGCATACCTAACTCCTTCCGCAGAGACGGCTAATGCTTCCAGTTCAGAGAAGGTTTGCGGGCACGCCGCGAAACACAAATATGACCTGTAGGGTGGTGAAATCCCTTCGACAATAGCTTGCACGATCTGATCCTCAGGGAAGTGGAGAGCAAACACCCTAGTATAAAACTTAATATCTTGGATGAAGTCTGCCAGGTTTTCATCCAAGCGCTGTACCCGATAATAGTATTTCTGAATAAGGGAGGACCTGGCCCTAGCCGGGATGAAGTTAGCTAGCAAATGGGCATGGAAATCCTCAATAGAAGATTGCTCGGCAATGGCTCTAACTATTTTGTCAGATAGGACACCAATAGCATAAGGATAGATAATTTGCAAAATTTGACATGGGGAAAGAGAAAACACAAGGGCATGATCCTGAAATTCCACTAGAAATCTTAAAAATGAAATTACGTCACTGGTGGTGTTGACGGAAAACTTAGAGATACCTCTAAGCAACATTGCCAATGGATGAGGCAAGCTGCTGAACCCAGGTGACATAGTCGTTAAAGGTTTCAATGGCAAAGAAGTTAATTCAGAGCGGATGTTACTCAATGACGCACGGCGTTCAGATTCGTTGTTCGATGGGGCAGAGATAGTTTGAGCAGCAACGGTTATCCTATTGACTTCTCCCTGAGGAGGCTCTTCCTCGTTACCTACATTCACCGCGGCGGGTTGATCAGTTTTGGGAGGAGCTTCGCCGGTTAGCAATTGAGTGACCTTATTAGACAATTCAGAAATAGTTTCAAGGAGCGTATTAGCTTGCTTCCTCTGAACGTCATTCACCTTTAGAGACAATAGATCATTAACTCTATTTGCAAAGTGATACAGCCTGCCTTGCACACGCTTAATTTGATTAGGAGATGGATCGTTTTCATCAAAAAAGCTGACTACCGATGCTAGCCCAGTAATATTCTCGACAATCGTGGAAAGAGAGTCATCAATTTCTTTCTCTCCCAAATTGTGGATGGAAATGGGCAAATCAAGGGACTCTCTAAGCTTGTTAGTGTCTATTGCAACCGTGCCTCCAGATTGAACGTTTCTGATAGTTAACTCATATATCAACTCCTCTTTGCGCAAGTAGTTAAGGAGGAGAACATCGCGAGGGCCGGGCATGATGACAGAACAATTTTGAAAAACTCAAAAAATTCCAGCAACTGAGAAAATTGTTAGAGTTCGAATTAAAGCAATGTTTAGCCGTCAAAAGGGGCTAAATTGAGACCCATTCAACCACGCTCTGCTACCACTTGTTACGGAGATATCCGTGGTAGGTAGAGGTGAAAGAAGGTGCGGGTGTGAATGGGTTTCAAGCTACGAAATTAACGGGCAATGTAAAATTAATTTAAAATTTAACTAGGTTATATTTTCTTTTCAAAACAAGGGATAACAATCATAACAGGTACAGAGTAGCAACAATGTAGGTACAATATTACTGGGTTCGGGCTCAGTGCCCTTACTTCATAACTCTTGGGCAATCAGCCCCGCCTTACTCCCAAAGAAAATTTTAGCCAAGGGGCAGAAAACCCCATTCATGCCCAGGAGCACTGGCTCCCAAACATTACACATAAAGCCTGCACGAGGCATTCAGAAACAAATTTCAAAGAGCGATCCGCTCTCAAAATTGTAAGCCTATCACAAGGCCACACCAAACTCTACCTTCAAGCTGTCCTCTAAGGACGTATTTACAGGGGTAAAATACCCAAACTACGGAGGTCTATTACATGAAAAGAAGGTTGATTACATGACCTCTAAAATAACAATTTGAGAGGAGGCGAACTTGCACTCCTAATACACTTTGTTTTTAAAACCTAATCTGGCTCTGGGCCACTAACGCAAGGGCTAATCCCATACTACAGAGGTGACTTAGAGAAGAACACTTTACATTACATAAACGAAGAATAGTTTGAGAAAATAAGTTCACCTCAAAACAAATGTGAGTGGGAGCTCGAGAGGGTTAGCACTCTCTATCCCAATATGTAGCTTTACAAGAAAAAGATGAAAAGAGTAATTACATTTTAGGAAAAGGTTACATGATGGAAATGCTTCGAACCCGTCGCGAGTGTTAAACTGCCGACCTAGCAAGAAAAGAAGTAATTAATAGGCCATTACCTGGTGTTGAACGGCTGAAGAAGAAAGAGGCGCTTCCCGCCTCCTGCTATGTACTTAATACACTGAAAGATGGAACAGAAGTGGCCCGGAGACCCCAAAATCAGCAGTTTATATCCTCTCGCGGAAGATTCTAGGCGTTAGGGGAAAGAAAACACCCTCCCACAAAATCTTTATTGGTTCGGGAAAAGAAACCCCTACATAGAGGAAAAAGAAACACATTATTGGTGGAAAATTAATTAAAGAAATTCGGGATTGGCTAGATCCAAACTAAGGGGAAAAAGAGGGGTATACAGCCAACTTAAACAATGACAGAAGGAAATTTAACAAAGAACAAACTCTTGAAATAAAAATTTCTCCAACAAAATAGTTCTTTGACTCCGCACTAGGTCGCACTATTGTTGATCTTCAGTAGTGTCCTCTAGAAGAGAAAGTTCACACTTCTTACTTCAAGCGAAACAAAAACACATCAAAAGTGACACAGTTCAAAAACTCAAAATTTTCCACGTGGTGACATCTTCTGAGAAAGTAGAGAATTAATAGAATAGATAAAGTTCAACCTTCCTCCAGAAGAGGAGTTTCAACTGGCGCAACTTTTAAATAAACGGTGTAGAGGTGTACCGCCCGGTACAATTATTATTATTAAGAAGGACAAGCCCACGTGCATGGCGTTCGTAGATCTAAAACAGGCATTCGATAATTTTGATTGGACCAAGGTATCTACGATGATGAAGGTGATTGGGATCAAATACCGACAACGAAGATTGATGATGATGATGATGATGCGTGTAGTCTAAAGGAGCCTAACATTTAGGTCATTGGCCCCTAATGGTACGAATTGAAATAACCAAAAGTTCAAATTAATCCACTGAACACAATAAGAAATGTCATGAAGAACGAATGGGCGGATATGAACCCTACAAAAAAACAAAAACAGTGGATCAGACACAAAGAAAGGTCGTGAATAATAGTATTACTGACCAAGGGACCATTTATAAAGCACAATGATGATTGATGATTGATGATTGTTGTTTAAAGGGGCCTAACATCTAGGTCATCGGCCCCTAATGGTACGAAATGAGACGAAATGAAATGACATATTAAAAGTCTAAAATTCTCCACTGACCAGAATTCAAAAATGTGACAACGAAGAATGAATGGATGGACATGAATTTAAAACAATCAGTGGTTGCGACCCGCAATGTCGCACAGGCACATAAACGGACGTGACAATATCGTATTACTGACCAAGGGACTACTGCTATAGCATAACACTGAATCGATTATATCATTATTATTGCATACTAATGTACATAGATGAAGTAAAAGGAAAATTCGCACCTATATAGTTACTCTTTGCTATAGTCCACGATCGATCTTTCTCGTTTAGGACACATGGTTATATGGTATCTGTCACAGTGGTTATTACACAATGCACATACACATTCATTGTTTGGTTCGTGAAACTTTTTGTTTTTACATATTTTATGGTGAAAACCATGAACTGCCAATCTTGTAATTACATTTCTAAGTTCTTGATTTTCTTTTACCCATCTCCTGTCGATCATTGCATCTGTGCTATAGAAGTCCAGAGGGATTTCTTCGCGCTTCTTCTCTCTTGTCTGGATCAGTTTTGTCGCTTGCTCAGTAGATGGCAGGGATAGTTTGTAACGTAAGTCCTCGATGTAGAAGGTTTCTCTTGCCAATTCGTAAACAAGCCTAGAAGGTGTTGTTCTTGCCACTCCAAGTGCTCTTTTCAGATATCGGGCTTTTACTTTCTCCATTGAGTTTAGGTCTGAAAAAGATAGGTTTTCCCATATCAATTCTAATCCGTAGGTCAGCATTGGCGATATTTTGGCATTAAATAAGATCATAGCCGTCTGGAGGGATAGATTGGTTATGTTCTTTATGTCATATATTCCTCTTATAGCAGCTGTTATTCTTTCCTTTACGTGTATCCTGAATGAATTGCGTGTTGTTTGTAGGGTGATTCCTAGATATTTATAGTAGTTTACTGTCTGCAGTTCTTTCTCTCCTAAAGTAATTTTATCCTCTGTTGCTAATCTTCCACCTTTCCGGAACACCATGTATTTTGTTTTGTTACTATTGATACTGAAGTCATTTTCTTCTGCCCAGTTATGTAAGTCATTTAGTGCTTCTTGTAATTCAAGTCTGTTTGAGGAACCTATGACCATGTCGTCTGCGTACATATATAAAGATAATGAATTCGATTTTTCTAAGATATTCACGATATCTGCGGTGGCGATGTTGAATAGGGTGGGGCTGATGGGATCCCCCTGTAGAACCCCATTTGTCTGCAGGATCTCTCTTGAAGTTGTTATTCCGTCCTTTATTTCTATTCTGTTGTAGGTCAGTATATTTCTTATGGCTGTTGTAACTTCATTTCCTCCGTTTGTCATGGATTCCATTTTTGCTACGAGTTTTGTCCTATTCAACAAATCAAAGGCTTTTTTGTAGTCGATGAAGACGGTTCTGAATTTGCCTTTTGGATGTCTCAGCGCTTGGTCAATGTCATTAAGAAGATTACGTACGGCCTGTAAGGTGGACCTTCCTTCTCTAAAGCCAAATTGTTGGTCTGGAATCAATGGATCTATTGTCTCCGTGAGACGTTTGTTGAGTAACTTTGTATAGATTTTAAATATGTTATTTTCAAGTGCTATACCACGGTAAGAATTCGGATTATTTGTATCCCCTGATCCCTTGTATAGGACTTTGATTGTCGACTTTCTCCAGTTATCTGGAATTTCTCCTGAGCTGAGGCATTTATTGAATAACTCTGTCCATATTTCAATTAACACTCCTGTTGATTCCTTTAACATCTCATTATAAATACCGTCTGGTCCTGCTGCCTTTTTGTTTTTTGTGTTTTTGATTATTGTTTCAACCTCTTCTGTTGTTATTTGGGAGGCCTTTTCCTCCTCATTCGGTGTCCTACTATCATGTGATTTGTTTGTCTGTCTTTTATTTAAAATTCGAGAGAAGTGGCATTCCCAACTTTCCATTTGGATTTCATCTGATGTTCTGGTGACCTTTCTTCTAAGTGCTATGTAGGGGTCCTTGCGTGCTTCATCTGCTTCTCTTAGTGCTTCTTTTTCTATAAATTGTGATTTCTTGCTTTTCAAGAGTATCTTGTATTCCTTTCTCTTCCTAGCATATTCCTCTAGGTCATCTTTTAAATTTTTGAGTCTTGCTTTGTGTAGGGCATCTAACGTTTTTCTTCGGTGTTGGTAGCACTCAGTGTCAAACCATGGTTTCGATTTCCTTATTTTGGCTGGTACCGTTGCTGCAATTATAGCATCTTGAATGGTAGTCATGGTGAGATTGATATCATTGTCTCTTAGGTGTTGCTTCGCGCTTTCTATAGCCTGTGTATTGTTTTGTAGCATTTCTAAGTTTATTTTCCTTGTTGTTTTATGTGGGTCAGGAAGTGTCTTTTCATCTATGTTTCTTACTAGTAGAAATCTGGTATGTATGGGGATATGTTTAGTGAGCAGTGTGTTTAAGGTATTCCATTTCCTTTTTTGGTTTTTAACTATGATCTTCTTTCCTCTATAAAAAACTAAGTCTATTGTGCTTGTTCCATTGTACGCTATATAGGTTATATCTTCGGCCTTATTGATGAGTTTAAAACCTTCCTCCTGTAGAATATTCAGTATAGTTGTTGTTTTGTTATTTGGTTTGTCAATTCTGCAGTTGAAATCTCCTGCAATAATTACGTTTTCTTCTGTTCTCACTTGTGATATAGCCCCTAATACCTGCTCCGCTGTATCTTCTATTGACGTGCCATATGTAATATACATCCCCACTACTGTAATGTCCGTGGATTTTACGATTGTCATGTTTTCTTCCTTTACTATCTCTTTAATTTTTCCTATGGTGTGTTTGAACATAAGGGATACACCTCCCTCCGGTCTGCCTAAAGCTTTAGGTTTAGCAAAAGAGTGTGCTGTGCAGTCAAAAGGGGGTCCTAAATCGAAGTTATCGGCCCCTCATAACGGTACTGATCGCTATCAAAATAGAACCATGGTAGCTGTCCTGTTACGGTACTAATCAAAAGTAGCAGAGACTTGCGGCATTCCACACATTATTGTACTACTCAAAGCTTATGAAATTCGACATTTAATACAGACCTATGTTTTCCCACTTTGCGACGCCATTTACAGCCAACGCAAACCTATGGTGTTCATCACAGAAGAGTACTAACCACAGGGACCTCTCCCTATCCCGTGGTGTTCCTCATATAGTGGGTACTAATCATAGGCAAGGCAGAACCATGGTAGCTATCATCCCAAGGTCCTGCTCATACGGTGGTACTATTCACAGGTACTGCAAAAGCCGACCGCGCGGTGCTCCTGTGTGCTACTAATCACAAACCAATTTCGTACTTAATGTAGTGGTACTACGCACAAGTAAAAGCAACCCTTGGTGTTCCCCGCGTGATGGCACGATTCAAAAGCAGTTTCATGGTTCCAATTTAAACATCCCTTGGTCGCCCCTTTTAGTCGCCTCTCACGACAGGCAGGGGATACCGTGGGTGTATTATTCGTCAGCCTCCCCCACCCACAGGGGGTGTGTGTTTGGTCCGCGAGAGGTATTTTATTTCCCTCAAGTCCGCCGGCAAGCCGGTTAGGACCCCCCTATCCGCCACCTGGGACGCGCCACGTGGGAGTATCACCTCTCCCCCTGCTACGCCTGCGTAAAAGCACAATGATGCTCGATGTCTACAGGGGTGCAAAATCCATGACTAAGGCCCCACAGAATGGTACATGTCGCGAGTAAAGTAGAACCATGATATTTGTCATGTGGGGGTACTAATCAAAAGTAGCGAAGACTTACGGTGTTCCACACAAGATGGTTCTACTCACAAGTATTGTACTTCGTACAGGTAACGCAGACCTATGGTGTTTTGCACACAATGACGCCACTAATAGTCAACGCAAACCAATGAGTTTCCTCACCTAGGTGTATTAGTCACGGGCGCCGATATTACCGTGGTGTTCCTCACATAGTGGGTACTAATCACAGGCAACGCTGACCCACGGTGCCGCTCATATAGCGGTACAACTCACAGGCTACGCCCAGACCCGCGGTGTTGCTCACATAGGTACGACGCACGGGTACTGGAAACCATCAGGCCAGGCTTTTTACTGCAACTAATCACAAACCTATTTCGTACCAATTTAGTGGTACTACTCGCTAGTAAAGGCGACCCATGGCTGTCCCCGCGTGATTGTACTAATCGTAAGTAGTTTCGTGGTTGTAATTCAATCATTCCTTGGTCGCCCCTTGTAGTAGCCTCTTACGACAAGAACGAAGATTTATCTACAATCTGTATAAAAATCAGTCTGCAGTGATAATAATCGAGGGCTCTGAAAAAGAAGCAGTAACCCAGAAAAGATTGAGGCAAAGCTGCATTTTGCCCCCCTCCCCTCCTTTTCAATGTTTACATAGAACAGGCATTAATGGAAATCAAGGAGGAATTTGGAAAGGGAATCGCAATCCAAGAAGAGGAAATCAAGACCTGAGATTTGCCGATGATATTGTTATTTTATCTGAGACTGCAGTAGATCTCGAGAAGCTGCTGAATGGTATGAACGAAGACTTGAGTAAGAAGTAAAAGATGAAAATAAGTCCACAATAAAAGTAATGGAGTGGAGTCGAACTAAGGCAGGTGATGCAGGAAATGTTAGATTAGGAAATGAAGTATTGAAGGAAGTAGATGAATATTGTTACTTGGGTAGTAAAATAACGATGGCTGAAATAAGGAGGACATAAAATGCAGAGAAGCACAAGCAAAGAAGAGCTTTCTTAAGAAAGGAAGTTTGCTCACTTCAAACATTGATATAGGAATTAGAAAGATGTTTCTGAAGACTTTCATCAGGAGCGTGGCATTGTATGGAAGTGAAACATGGACGATAACTAACTCAGAAAGAAAGAGAATAGCTTTTGAAATGTGGTGTTACAAAAGAATGCTGAAGGTGATACTAATAGATCGAATCACGAATAAAGGGATACTGGATCGAATTGGCGAGAGTAGATCGATTTGGATAAATTTGACGTGAAAAAGAGATAGAATGATAGGAGACACATCTTAAGACACCCAAGACCTGCTCGGTTGGTTTTGGAAGAAAGTATAGATGGTAAGAACGCTGGGGGTAGACCAAGGTATGAATATGACAAGAAAATTAGAGCAGTTGTAGTATGCAATAGTTACGTACAAATGAAAATGTTAGCACAGGATAGGGTGGCATGGAGTGCTGCATCAAACCAGTCTGTGGACTGACGACTCAACAACAACAACAACATTATTACATTCGTTTCTGTTTCAACTTTAGATTATTTTAATTGGTACTTGAGAAGATACGTTCATAATAGTTCACTTGCTTATATCTTCTGAATCACCAAAATTTGAGCCATTAAAATCTATTCCTACTGATAAAGTGACATTTCCATAAATAGGATATCGTTTGTATGGGAAAGTTCCACTTCTTCAATCTTAAGTCTAGTGCTGTGCCATTTCGACTGTTTTCATCCGAACTGTCATGAATGAACGGGAGGGAGAGAAATTTTAAAGATAAGTTCTTCAGAACGGCATCGTATTCGCGGAGTGAAAGAACAAAAAAAAAACCTATCAGAGTAAAGATGAAGGCCTGTGAATAATGCAGTGATGAGATGGGGGAGAAAAACCAGAAAGTGGGGAGGTATATAGCTGCGGTAAGGGTGGAGGGGCGGGGGAAGGAGTGAGGAAGAGTGAGACGGTGGTGGAAAAATCTACTGCAAAGTGGATTCAGCACATTCAATTCCAAGCTTTCGTTCCGTTCTCGCGTTACCTCTTCACCCCACCTACTCTTTTTTCCTAACTGTATATTTTACCTGAACTCTCAATGTCCCTAACCTCCCCCATCCTCTTCCGCTTCTCCTTGACTCGGCAGATTGGAATACATCGCTATACGCCAGGCGAAGAAGGACGGACAAATGCGGAGAACAGAGTACCGAGAGAGAGGAGGTACATCCCTATAGTCCCATCTCATTCGATGCTACAGCACGAACTCTAAACCGGCCGAGAGATTAAAATACTCCTTCCCTCCCACCCACTGCCATGATCCGGCCAAGGAACAACTACGATCGATGTGGCAATGCCATAGGCATGGCCTCCTATGTTCAAACTTGCTACCATAAGCTAGGTTTCTCATCTAAATTGTGCATAGCTGAAGGAGAATCACGAACTCACGACCACACAACCGTAAGACGAGGCAAGGTATTGAAAATTCTTCAGAGGTTGATTTACGTGATTATCAGAGCTGAATGATTTACGGTGACGGCGAACTTTAGAATTTGAATAATAGATTGAGGTTACATTTCACTACTCTAACTTTAGTTAAATACAGATTTTCATAGTCCAAAAACTACAAATGGTAATCAACCAAAATGTTGCGTTTTCAGCACAATGTTCAAGTTATAAAAATGTCCAGTAATTATCTGTGAATATTTTAAAATTAAGGTTGTATATTATTTCCTGCCAGCTAAATGGGGTTTGCACTATAAATGCTATAATTCATTGAATATTCACACCATTCAACCACAATTCTTTTACTGTGACCGGTTCCAGACTTCGAAATTCCATACCTTTCAGTGTCAGGGACAGTGATACAATAACTAAATTCAAGAGACCTTTCCGAGATTACCTGTTGAAAGCTACGAACTGACGAATGCACTAGACACCTAAGTGTGTGAATGGCGATAGACAGTATTTCTTTGGCATATGTAGACCGAGCTGATAGTTGTGTATTTATTAAGAGCATTTATTTTGTGTGAGTGATTCAACAATATTTCATATTACGATTATAGGAATAGAACCAGCTTTTGGGTGATTAGTTTCGCTAAAGGAGGCTAGCAGATTAGCAATCCTTATTTGCTAACATGGCAGGACCACGCGGTTGGCCTGCCACTGCTAAGCATAGTCTTGGAGGGGCGTGCCAATGCAACTGATGAGCCCGAAATGCACGTCTGGGCGAAACTCTGCAAACGCACACGGCCTAACCACTCAAAAGCTAGTTCTATTCTTGTGATCGTAAGATCCGTGGCCGTGGAAGCAATTTTAGTATAATATTTAATATTGGTCTAATGTATACTGTTGTAATTCCTTTATAAAATAATGTGAATGATATTATAATTGTTGTTTAAAGAGGCCCAAAAGCCAGGTCATCGGCCCTTAATGGTATCAGGAGCAACTAAATGCAAATTAAAACTTAAGAATGTATCCACTGACTAGAATCTATAAAACGAATAGCGATGAAAAAATGATCGTAAAATATAAACAACCTGTAGATCCAATTCACAATGTCTTAATTATTGGGATGATACGTATACGTGTCTAAAATCCAGGTCAACGGCCCCTCGTAATGGTACTAATAACTGGTAAAGCAGAATCATGGTGTTCTTCCTATACTGGTACTAATCGCAGGCAACGTAGGCCCATTGTGTTTCTCATGATGATGATGCTTGTTGTTTAAAGGGGCCTAACATCAAGGTCATCCGCCCCTAATGGTACGAAATGAAATGAAAACAAAAAATTCAAAATAATCCACTGAACAAAAGCAAAAAATCGTCATGAAGAAGGAATGGATGGAATGAAGCAAAAAAAACCAAAAAAAACAAACGAGCAAACAAAAATTAGTGGATACAACTCAAAAAAGGATCATATATAATTTATTACTGACCAAGGGACCACTCATAAAGCAGACTCCTGAATCGAGGATGCTTGATGTCCGAAGGGGTGCAAAATCTGTGTCTAAGGCCTCACAGAATGGTACATGTCGCGAGTAAAGTAGAACCATGCTATTTGACATGTTGGGGGTACTAATCAAAAGTAGCGAAGACCCACAGTGTTCCACACAAGATGGTACTAATCACGAGTATTGTACTTCGTACAGGGAACGCAGACCTATGGTGTTTCTCACACAATGGCGCCACTCATAGCCAACGCAAACCGATGAGTTTCCTCACCTAGGTGTACTAGGCACGGGTGCCGGTCCCACGGGTCCCGTGGTGTTCCTCACATAGTGGGTACTAATCACAGGCAACGCAGACCACGGTGTCGCTCATATAGTGGTATAACTCACAGGCAACGCCCAGACCCGTGGTGTTTCTCACAATGGTACTAATCACGGGTACTGGAAACCCACAGGGGAACCACTCTCTGTTGCTACTAATCACAAAACTACTGTGTACCAAATATAGTGGTACTACTCGTAAGTAAAGGCGACCCATGGTGTTCCCCGCGTGATGATACTAATCAATAGTGGTTTCATGGTTCTAATACCAGCATCCCTTTTGGTCGCCTCTTACAACAGGCAGGGGATACCGCGGGTGTATTCTACATGTCCGTCCCCCACCCGTAAGGGGTAGTGTGTTTGGTCCGCGAGAGGTATTTTATTTCCCTCAAGTCCGCCGGCAAGCCGGTTAGGACCCCCCTATCCGCCACCTGGTACGCGCCACGTGGGAGTATCACCTCTCCCCCTGCTACGCCAGTGTAGTAGGTTCGTGGGGTGTTTTTCATAAAGTGGTACTCCTCATAGGTACACATAGTAGAACCGACCAGTGAAATACACATGTTTATGCGTTTTACAAGCAACGTCCAGTCCCGTAGTGTTCCTCACATAACAGTACTGCTCCTATATAACGTGGACATATGGTTTTTCCTCGCAATGTGGTACTAGTCGCAAGTAACATCGACCCACGGTGTTCCGCACGTAATGGTACAAATCAGAAGTAGTCTCATTCTTCTAATGTCATCATCCGTTGGTCACCCCTTTTAGTCGCCTCTTACGAGAGGAAGTGGATACCGTAGGTGTAGTCTTCGATTGCACCTCCCACCCACAGAGGGTAGACAAACTGGAGGTGGAACAGCATTTTCTCCGCCTACTGCGGTTTACCCTGTCAATCCATCAACACACTCCAAGATCATAAATCTTTCTCCCGAGGAGTGCGAGGGAGTTGGCAGTCGGCACAGTTCCTATCCTCGCCGCTAGATAGCGGCTACTATCATTTCATTCCTGACACTATCGAATGACTGATAACAGGCTGTGAATTTTTATTTTTATACAGAGCTGCTGCATACATTGTACGATGTAAAACATGCATTAAGAGGTTAGCGTGCACGAAAAAGTTGGCGGGGAGGAAGAAGAACAACAACAATTGGAAGAAACTCGTTAAACGGCGAAAGAAAATGAATGTCAGCTCATACAAAGTGTTATTAAGCGTACGAAAGCTTTATGAACTGTGGTATTTACGTCTTACAGAATGCAGTTTCGGAGAACTCCCGCACCCACTTCACACATTTCAAAAATGGCGGAGCTATGAGGGGAAGATGACATAATTCCTGAAAATTTAGTCTTCAAAACTTCTCCTGGTTGACAGATATATCGAGGTCAGAGCCAGACTTTCTTCAATTAAAATTGTACCGGGTGGTACACCTCCACGTCGCTAATTCGAACTTTGCGCCAGTTGAAACTCCTCTACTGGAGGAAGTCTGAACTTGATCTACTGTGTTAATTTTCTAGTTTCTCAAAAGATGTCACTACTTGTAAATTTTTAAGTTTCTGAACTGGGTCGTTTTCGATGTATTTTTGTTTTGCCTGTAGTAAGAAGTGTGGACATTCTCTTCCAGATGGCACTACTGAAGAAATACAATTATGCACCCTAGTGCGAAGAGAAAGAGAAAAGAAGTGAAGTGAAAGAACTATGTTTTTGAAGAAATTTTGTGTTCATAAGTTTGTTCCTTGTTAAATTTCTTTCAGTTATTGTTTATGTTGGCAATATTAACCCCTTCCTTCCGCCAGGTTTGAATCTAGCCAATCCCGAATTTCTTTAATTAATTTATGACCAATCAGGTGTATCTTCTCCAACTTGGATATGTTGCTTAACCCTAGCCAATAAAATTCTTGTGGGAGGGTGTTCTCATTCCTGAAACGCCTCGAACTTTCCGCGAGAGTACATAAACTGCTGATTTTCGGGTCTCCGCGCCACTTCAGTAACATCTTTCAGTGTGTAAAGTACGTAGCAGGGGGCGGGAAGCGCCTCTTTCTTCGGGTAGCAGTTCATCCACAAGGTAATGGCCGTTTAATAACTTCTTTTCTTGCTAGCTCAGCAGTTTAACTCTCGGGGCAGGTCCGAAGCCTTTTACCATGTAACTTTTCCTTAAAATGTAAAGACACTCGGTATCAATTCTATCTGTTTAAACTATAAATTGGGATAGAGAGTGCTTAACCCTCTCGAGCTCCCACTCATATTGCTTTGAGGTGAACTTATTTTCTCAACCGTTTCTTCCAGTCTAGCGTAATGTAAATTGTCTTCTCATATAAGTCACCTCTTTAGGATGGGATTAGCCCTTGCATTAACGGCCTAGTGCCAAGTAGGTTATAAACAAAATGTATTAGGAGTGCAAGTACGCTTCCTCTCAAGTTGATATTTTAGAGGCCATATAATTGACCTGTTTCCTTACTTAATAGGCCTCAGTAGGTTGGGTATTTTTTTTTACCCCTGTTTTCATGTCCTTCGAGGACAACTTGAAAGTGGAGTTTGGTGTGGCCTTTGATAGGCCCGAACTTAAAAGCAGGTAGCTCTTTCGTTTCTGCGCGCCTCGAGGAGGCTTTACGGTGTAATTGGGAGCAAGTGCTCCTGGGCATGATTGGTGTCTTCTGCCCCTTTGTTGAATTGTGTACTGTATATTGTAAAGTTGGACTTATAGCTCAAGAATTGTGTGTCTGGCTCTCGGAGCCCAAATCCTGTAATCATTGTAATTGTACATTTTCGAATTGTGATTCGGCTACTGAGTACCTGTTCTATTTGTTATTTCTTAATCCTTAAAAGAAAATATAACCTTGTTAAATTTTATCTTAACTTTAATTTCGTATTTTGGGACCTGTTCACCCCCGCACCTTCTTTCACCTCTGCCGTTCCACAGATACCTCGGAACAAAAATATTATGATGCTTGCTGTCTAAATGGATTCAAAATCCAAGTCAACGACCCCTCGCAATTGTACTTCCCATGAAGGGGTACTAATCATGAGTAACGTAGACTTACAGTGTTCCACACATAGTGGTACTACTCACAGGTAATGTAATACGCACATGTGACGCAGATTTATGGTGTTTCTCACATTACGCCGCCACTCACCCAACGCAAACCCATGTTGTTCCTCACATACTGTAGGTGTACCAATCACGAGGATTCGTACTATGCCGTGGTGTTCTACTCATAGTGGGTACTATTCCGAGGCAACGCCCAGACCCATGGTGTTTCTCACGTAATGGTACTAATCACCGGCAACGTAAGAGCGTAGTTTTCCACATTTAGTGGTACTAATCACGGGTACTATAAAACCCATACTGGTTCACACTCTGTTGCTACTAATTACAAACCTATTGCGTACTTAATATAGTGGTACTACTCGCAACTAAAGGCGACCCATGATGTTCCTCGCGTGATGGTACTAATTACAAGTAGTCGCATGGTTCTAATTGAATCATCCTGTGGTCGCCCTTTTTAGTCGCCTGTTGCGACAGGCAAGAAATGCCGTGGGTGTATTCTTCGTCTGCGTCCCCTACCCAGAGGGGTTGTGTTTTTGGACCGCGAGAGCTATTTTACTTCGTTCAAGTCCACCGGCAAGCCGGTTAGGACCCCCCCAACCCCCACCCTGATCCGCCACCTGTGACGCGTCACGTTGAGTATCACCTCTGCCTATGCAACGCCAGCGTAGTAGGTTCGTGGAGTCTCAGCTGAAAACGAATATTACTGACTGGCACCGGGGGCGATGTGACCACCACCTTGGCAGCCCTATCACCTAACTCGTTTCTTACTACATCGATGTGGTTTGAGAGCCACAAGAGCGTGATTCTGGAGCTAGCACTCTTCTTACTAATTTCATACAGATCTACGTTACTGGTATACAGATAGCGGCAAATCATCTTCCCAAGTACAATGTAATCACAATGCTGTCAGTGTTATTGACTCAATATAACTGTAAAACCACGTGTAAGGACCATTTATTAAGTAGTTCCTTTCCGCACCGACGATACCCCTCAGTTATCATGCCCAATAGGGAGCATATGTGTCGCCGTTAATGTGGAGTTTTAGCTGTGAATCCATACTATTGTACTTCACAGCTTTTGCTATGTAAATTTCCTGTACTCGATATTATATATAGATTCGCTGCATACGATATTAGTATCACACCCAGAACATCAACGTCTCTCAGCCCTTCGACATTTTTTTATTGATGGATTAGTTATTGAATACACCTGACATACTGATGAATAAAAAACTGCGTTACACGCCTTTATTTCATATATTGTTTTGTTCCCGCTCTTTTGTGGCAATTTTTTTCCAAACTAATTTTAACGAGAGGAAACAGATCATAACCAATATCCTCCTAAAAGGATTATTAGTATGCACCATTGTGCATTGATAATACGTGTTGTTTTATATTTGTATCGCGTCGTAGAGTGAGGGGACCAGGAGGTAAGGTAATTCGAATATTGACGGCTGATGGAAACCTAATTGCCAACGAGCAGGCTTGTCATCGCCTGACACCCTTGAGGGCCGTGCTGTTACTGAATATTTCAACTCTGATAAACGGCTGAATGTAACAGAGGTTATTGCGGTCACAGTATCTGTATGGACTAGAAATGCAAGCATCATTATTCAGAAGTCCTGCAGTCATTGGCAATGGAGTTAATAGCTCGCGACGAAGGTTTCACAAGTAAATAAAAATCGACACAGGGCCTACGTTTTCTCTCATGCGAAAAGAAATGAAAACCTACAACCTGTTTTCCAATCCTTGACCGGGTCAGGGATTTTTTTTTTTATTTAGCATTTTGGCATTTGGTCCGTAAGACCATGCTGCCAGCTCTGTACATTTAGAAAACAGGAAAGTCAAAGAGCAACATCTTTACAACATGGGACCGTTAATGGCATTGTGACTAATTGGTGATGGAAAGCCACGGTACAGGAACTTTGGTTGGATGAGAACAGTTTAACTACAGACTACAGAACAAACGTATCACAATGTTAAATTGGCTTCACTTAAAAATTTGGCTATTGCTTGATATATACGGATGTCATAGCTGCTGAACAACGACGAAACGGAAGTGGGAAGTGGAACTTTCAGTTGTATAAGCGTTTGATATAAATTGGTCACTTGTGGTTTGTATCTAGTGCATCCTAAAATTGTATGGTTGAGGTCTGCTTCTTGATTGGGGTCAGAGGGACAATTTGGGGAGTCTATGACTTTGAGTCTGAACAGATGACTGGGGTAAGATGCATGTCCAAGTCGCATTCTGATAATTGAAGGGTCAGGGATGGAATGAATGAAGCCCCATCTTGCGGCGAGGATAGGAATTGCGCCGGCTGCCGAGGCCTGTCGCACTCCTCTAGGGCAATGATTAGTGAATCACAGATGAAATGAAATGGCATTCGAGAGTGTTGCTGGAATGAAAGATGACAGAAAAAACCGGTGTACCCAGAGAAAAACCTGTCACGCATCCGCTTTGTCCAGCACAAATCTCAAATGGATTGATCGGGATTTGAACCACGAAACCCAGCGGTGAGAGGCCGACGCGCTGCGGTCTGAGCCACGGAGGCTTTAATCATGCAAAAAAGAGGAAGTTGATGATGATGATGATGATTATGATTGTTGTTTAAAGGGGCCTAACATCGAAGGTCATCGGCCCCTAATGGAACGAGATAAACGACATGAGAGATGTTAAAATTTTAAAAACATATCCACTGACTAGAGTTTAAAAAGAAAAAATGGTGATGGAGAAATATGAGGGTGAGATTAAAACAATCAGTGGATCTAATACGCAATGCCTTATTTTCTAATAAAATAAGAGAATATACAGGAAAACTAAAGAATAAGGCATTGCCTGGTAGTACATAATTTACGTGAGACGGTAAAATAACACATTAAAATACGCAACACAAACTAAAATGAGGTCAATGGGATAAAAGCGCAAGTGACACAAAACACACTAGGACAAAGGACAGCATCACACACGATAAAACAGTCCACTATCCCTCATAAAGCGGACGACGAGGTCTGCGGACTGCTCGTCATCACGCAAGATAAGGCAGATAGTACTCGGAAGGTTAAGACTACGGCGCAGATCGACCAGGTCCACACACTCCGTACGGAGGTGCACCACGGTAAGATGGTCGCCGCAGGTACACACCGGAGGGGGTTCTCCTTTCAAAAGATGCGAGTGAGTCAAGATACCGTGGCCGATCCGAAGAAGACATAATACCACGGCTTCCCTCCGGGAAGCCCGAAGGGAAGTCCTCCATACCTTCGTTGTTCCTTTTATCGCTCTCAGCTTATTGGGAAGTGGAATGGCCTGCCACTCCATCTCCCAATGGGACATAAGATGTCGCAGCTGGGAGCGAATATCACTTGCTGGAACCTTGTAAGGCAACGGGGGAAGGGTAACTGCCTCTTTGGCAGCCTGATCTACTAACTCGTTTCCCTCTATGGCCATGTGGCTTGGGAGCCACGGAAACGTGATTCTGGTGCCAGCATCCCAACACCCGGCCAGCAGGTCCTGGATCCGCTGCACCAGAGGGTGCCGAGGGAAACAGGTATCTATAGACTGGAGCGAACTCAAGGAGTCAAAAAGAGGAAGTCCTAAATGTTTGTACACAGTGTTTCTGTACCCATTATGATGATGATGATTATTACTATTATTATTATTATTATTATTATTATTATTATGCTTGTTTCAAGGTCCCTAACATCTAGGCCATCGACCCCTAATGGTACGAGATGGAACGAAATGTAATGGTAAATAAAATTCTAAATATACCCGCTGACAAATGATGATGAAAAATAATTTTGAAATCAAAATCAGTGGGTCTAATTCGCAATGACTTATTTTCTGATAAAATGAGATAATAGTTTAAAATGGAATAATGCATTGCCTTGAAGTATAGTACTATACCATATGACTCAGTCGCCCCTTCCAATGTAGTTTCATGCAAACCAACTAACGTGCGACATGGTTATAACGTGGCTATTCTCCTGCAGGCGTACTGTGTGGTATTAATGTGAGGGTATTTTGATGATGACAGTTGTTCGGCCCCTAATGGTACGAAGTGCAATGAAATGAAAAATTAAAACCTCAAAACGTATCCACTGACTAGAATCTAACACGAATGATGAAGAAATGATAGTGGAACACAAGCAATCAGTCGATCCAGTTCCGTCCGAGCTTCGATCGAAGAAGGTTGTGCTGTGTTTGCTGTGCTTGGTGTCGCTACGCCTTATAGAGCTCGCTATCGCCTGAGCTGTATTTATAGAACTGCTCTTTCAGTGTGACTTTCTGAATGATAGTATTATATATACAAGTTCGCATAGGAGGTTAGTGTTACTTGTGAGTGGGGAAGAGGGTCCCAGGGAAGTAGTGAGGATGGAGGAATCGTCGGACGGTGCCCTAGGTACTCTAACCATAATTTAGTTAGATGATGACGTTTTTTGTTTAGAGGGGCCTGACATCTAGGTCTTCGGCCCCTATGGTACGAAAAGAGACGAAATGCGAGTACAATTTCAAAGTAAGAAATTCATCCACTGACCAGAATTCAAGACGTGATGATCAGGAATGAATTGATGAATATGAATTTAAAACAGTGGATAAGACGAGCAGTGATTCACATTCCCATAAACAATATTACTGACCAAGGGACTGGTTCCAAAGCCCAATGCTGAATCGACGATGCTTGTGTAAATGGGGCAATATCTATGTCAACGATCCCGCATAATGGCACTTATCGCTAGTAGAGGAGAACCATGGTATTTGTCTTGTTGGGGTACTAATCAAAAGTAGCGAAAACTCACGGTGTTCCACACATTATGGTACTACTCACAAGTATTGGACGTCGTACAGGTAGCGCGAACCAATGAGGTTCCTCACCCAGGTGTACTAATCACGGGCACCGGTATTCCCGTGGTGTGCCTCACATAGTGGGTACTTATCACAGGCAACGCAGACCGAAGGAGTCGCTCGTATAGTGGTAAAACACACAGCCAACGCCCAGTCCCGTGGTGTTGCTCGCATGGGTACCACTCACGGATACCGGAAACCCACAGTCTACACACACACACACACACACACACACACACACACACACACACACACACACACTGCTGCTACTAATCACAGACCTATTGTGTACCTAATATAGTGGTACAACTCGCAAGTAAAGGGGACCCATGTGTTCACCGCGTGCTGGTACTAATCGAAAGTAGTTTCACGGTTCTAAAACAATCATCCCTTGGTCGTCCCTTTTAGTCGCCTCTCACGATAGGAAGGGTATACGTGGGCGTATTTTTCGTCTGCGTCCACCACCCACAGGGGGCAGAGATGATGATGATGCTGCTTGTTGTTTAAAGGGGCCTAACATCGAGGTAATCGGCCCCTAATGGTACGAAAGGGAATTACAACAAAAAGTTCAAAATAATCCACTGACCAAAATAAAGAAAATGTCATGAAGAGTGAATGGATGGTCATGAAACAAAAAAAATTAAAAACAACCAAAAAACAGTCAATTCAACTCAAAAAAGATCATATATAGTAGTATTACTGACCAAGGGAACACTTATAAAGCGAAATCTTGAATCGAGTATGCAGGATGTCTGATGATGATGATGCTTGTTGTTTAAGGGGCCTAACAGCGAAGGTCATCGGCCCCTAATGGTACGAAATGAAAGAACAAAAATTACAAAGGCATCCACTGACCAAAATAAAAATAAAAAAATGTCATGAAGAACGAATGGATGGACAGGAACCCAACAAAACACAAAACAAACAAACAAAAACAAAAACCAGTGGATCGGATTCAATAGAGAACTAAAATAACATTATTACCGACCAAGGAACCACTTATAAAGCACAAATATGCTTGGTGTCTAAAGGGGGTGCAAAATCCACGTCTAAGGCCCCACAGAATGGTACATGTCGCGAGTAAAATAGAACCATGGTATGTGTCATGTTGGGGTATTAATCAGAAGTAGCGAAGACTCACGGTGTTCCACAAAAGATGGTACTACTCACAAGTACTGTACTTCGTACAGGTAACGCAGACCTATGGTGTTTCGCACACAACGGCGCCACTTACAGCCAACGCAAACCGATGAGTTTTCTCACCTAGGGTACTAGTCACGGGTGCCGGTCCCAAGGGCCCCGGGGTGTTCCGCACATAGTGAGTACTAATCACAGGCAACGCAGACCCACGGTGTCGCTCATATAGTGGTACAACTCACAGGCTACGCCCAGACCCGCGGTGTTGCCCACATGGGTACAACGCACGGGTACTGGAATCCACCAGGCCAGGCTTTTTACTGAAACGAATCACAAACATATTTCGTACCATGTTAGTGATACTACTCGCAAGTACATGCAACCCATGGTGTTCCCCGCATGATGGTACGAATCAAGAGTAGTTGCATGGTTCTAATTCATTCATCCTTGGTCGCCCCTTTTAGTCGCTTCGCACGACAGGCAGGGGATACCGTGGGTGTATTATTCGTCAGCCTCCCCCACCCACAGGGGGTGTGTGTTTGGTCCGCGAGAGGTATTTTATTTCCCTCAAGTCCGCCGGCAAGCCGGTTAGGACCCCCCCATTCCGCCACCTGGGACGCGCCACGTGGGAGTATCACCTCTCCCCCTGCTACGCCTGCGTAGCAGGTTCGTGGTGCAGGATGTCTAAAGGGGTTCAAAATCCAGGTCTAAGACCCCTCAAAACGGTACTTATCGCTAGTAAAGTAGAACCATGGTATTTGTCATGTCTAATCAAAAGCAGCGAAGGCTCACGGTGTTCCACACAAGATGGCACCACTCACAAGTATTGTACTTCGTACAGGTAACGCAGACCTATGGTGTTTCTTACACAATGGCTCCACTCATAGCCAACGCAAAACGATGAGTTTTCTCACCTAGGTGTACTAGTCACGGGTGCCGGTCCCACGGGATCCGTGGTGTTCCTCACATATTGGGTACTAATCACAGGCAACGCAGACCCACGGTGTCTCTCATATAGTGGTACAACTCACAGGCAACGCCCAGACCCGTGGTGTTTCTCACAATGGTACTAATCACCGGTACTGGAAACCCACAGGGGAACCACTCTCTGCTGCTACTAATCACAAACCTATCGTGTACCAAATGTAGTGGTGTACCGGGCGGTACACCTCTACGACGCATGTTCAAATCTTGCGCCAATTGAAACTTCTCTACCGGAGAAAACCGGAACTTTTTATCAGAAGATGTCACTGAGTGTTTTTGATTTACTTTTGTTTTGCAGTGATCAAGAAGTGTGAACATTCTCTAACAGATGTCTCTACCCAAAACTATAATGACGCACTCTGGTGTAAAGGAATGAACCTCTTGAAGAAATTTTGTATTCATAAGTTTTGTCCCTACTAAATTTTGTTCTGTGGTTTGTGGGTTGGCAATATTAATCCTTTCTTTCCGCCTGTTTTGAATTTAACCAATCAGTAATTTCTGTAATTAATTTTCCTCCAATCATAGCTTTCTTCTTCAAATTTCCATGTGTAATTCTTAGTCTACCAATAAAATTGAGGGGGTGTGTATACTCATTCTTGAAAGGTCTCGAATTTTCCACGAGGGTATAAAAACTGCTGATATTCTTGTCTCCGGGCCACTCGTATAACATCTAACTCAGTGTGTGAATATGTAGCAGGGGGCGGGAAGCGCCTCGTTCTTCAGACAGCAGTTCTTCAACAAGGTAATGGCCTTTTAACATCTTTATTTCTTGTTAGCTCAGCAGTCTAACTCTCGGGGAGGGTTCGAAACTTTTAATATGTAACCCATCTCTCTAAAATGTAAATACCTTTTTCAGTCTATGTAGAAACTACCAATCTCTTTTACTGTAAAGCGGGCATAGAGAGTGCTTTACCCTCTCGAGCTCCCCTTCATTTTGAAATTGAGGTGACTACGTTTTCATAACCGTTTCTTCTCTTCCTTAATGTATTAACGTTTTCTCATACGAGTCACCTCCCTAGCTTGGAATTAGCGCCTGTGTATCGGCCTAGAGCCACTTAGGTTTTAAAATGTGTATTAAGGAGTGCAAGTTCACGCCTCCAGTCCTTTCTGTACTTTGGGCCAGTAAATTAACCTGATGTTTTGTTTTCTTCATGCGAAAGCTCTGTAGGTTGGGTATTAAATACCCCTGTTTCTTTGTGTGCCTTGAGGGCAGATAGAGGTGAAGTTTGTTGTGGCCTTTGATAGGCTTGTAAAATTGAGAGCAGGTCCGCTCTTTCTGGTATTATTAAGCGGGAGCAAGAGCTCCAGGTAATTAAGGGTTTTCTGCCCTTTGGTATTTTGTGATTGTGAGCTGAGAGCTCAAGAATTGATGAATTTGGGCCCGTAGCCCAGAATTTGTAAAGACCACATAACTGGTGCTTTTCTTGTAAAGCGGCATTGTACCTAACTTGTCTTTGTTATTTCCCCTAGTGGAAACTGGTTAAATTTTCCTCTAATCTTGGACTTCTTGATTGTGTACCTGTTTTAACTTGTTATCTGTCGTACGCTCAAAAATTCTATGTTACCGTTGTTAAGTTTTGAAAATATAACCTTTTTTGAAATTTTATGTCATCTTTCGAACTTGTAGTTAGACCCATTCCAGCCCGCACATTCTTTCACCTCTGACTTCCACGGATAACTCCGTAACAAGTGGTACTACTCGTAAGTAAAGGCGACCCATGGTTTTCCCCGCGTGATGGTACTAATCAATAGTAGTTTCTTGGTTCTAATACCAGCATCCATTGGTCGCCCCTTTTAGTCGCCTCTTACGACAGGCAGGGGATACCGCGGGTGTATTCTACATGTGCGTCCCCCACCCGCTAGGGGTAGCGTGTTTGGTCCGCGAGAGGTATTTTATTTCCCTCAAGTCCGCCGGTAAGCCGGTTAGGACCCTCCTATCCGCCACCTAGGACGCGCCACGTGGGAGTATCACCTCTCCCCCTGCTACGCCAGCGTAGTCGGTTCGTGGAAGACAGGTCTTATTCGTGCTGTAGATTCGTCCTTCTCCGAAGAATTAATTTCATAAATTCAGTCTGATAAGAAAATATTAGAAGTGCATCGCTTTCACCGTAAACTTGTGCGAGATGGACAGACTGATGCTGATGATGATGATGCTTGTTGTTTTAAGGGGCCTAACATCGAGGTCATCAGCCCCTGATGGTACGAAATGAGACGAAATGCAATGACAAAATAAAAATACAAAATCCTCCACTGACCAGAATTCAAAACGTGAGGACGAAAAATGAACGGATGGATATGAAGTTAAAACAATCAGTGGAGCCGACCCGCGATGTCTCAGTCTCAGGAACTGACGGAGAACAATGGTAATACTGACCAAGGGACTACTTCTAGAGGTCAATACTGAATTGATGATGCTTGCAAGCTAAAGGGGTCATCGGCTTCTCATAATGGTATTTATCGCTTGGAAAGAAGAACCATGGTAGTTGACATGGTGCGGTACTAAGCAACAGTATCGTAGTCTCGCGGTATTCCACACATTATGGTACTACTCACAGGTAATGAAATTCGCACAGGTAATACAGACCTATGGTGTTTCACACATAGCGGCGCCATTTATAGGCAACGCAAACCTATGGTTTTCATCACATACGTGTACTGACCACAGGGACCCGTACTATCCCGTGGTGTTCCTTATGTAGTGGGTAGTAATCATAGGCAAGCCAGAACCCTTGTGTCGCTCATATAGTGCTACTAATCACAGGTACCATAAAAGCCTGACCGCGTGGTGCTCCTGATTGCTACTAATCACAAACCTATTTAGTACATAACATAGTGGTACTACGCGCAAGTAAAAGCAACCCTTGGTGTTCTCCGCGTGGTGGTACTAATCACAAGTAATTTCATGGTTCTAATACAATCAACCCTTGGTCGCCCCTTTTAGTCGCCTCTCACGACAGGCAGGGGATACCGTGGGTGTATTATTCGTCTGCCTCCCTCACCCACAGGGGGTGTGTGTTTGGTCCGCGAGAGGTATTTTATTTCCCACAAGTCCGCCGGCAAGCCGGTTAGGATCCCCCTATCCGCCACCTGGGACGCGCCACGTGGGAGTATCTCCTCTCCCCCTGCTACGCCTGCGTTGCAGCTTCGTGGAGATGGACAGACTGGACTAGTGCCTCAACAAATGTTGCGTGTTGCATTTGAAGGTCGCACTTTACCTCCTTATGTGTATATATTTAACACTCGATATGATGTAGAGCCGTATGTGACGTATATAATACTTTGCTGCCAATGTCTTAAATAATCTTCTTCTTCTTCTTCTTCTTCTTCTTCTTCTTCTTCTTCTTCTTCTTCTTCTTCTTCTTCTTCTTCTTCTTCTTCTTCTTCTTCTTCTTCTTCTTCTTCTTCCTCCATGTGGCCTGCCCAGTCCGCCGGACGTTTGCGATCAATGTGGAGAGTGTTTTTCTGTGTTCATCAACACGGTAGAAATTCTTCAGTGCTTTTTATGCCTGTTATTTCAATTTAAGTCGGCAAGTGCCAGAAGTCTGTCCGAAGCGTATTCGTAGCAAGGGGAGCCAGACTGCTGATGATGATGATGCTTGTTGTTTTAAGGGGCCTAACATCGAAGGTCATCGGCCCCTAATGGAACGAAATGAAGGACATGAGATATGAAGTTAAAATTTTAAAAAAGTATCCACCGACTAGAGTTAAAAGAGAATAGTAATGAAGAAAAATGAGGGTGAGATTAAAACAGTCAGTGGATCTAATACGCAATGCCCTATGTTCTATTGAAATAAGAGAAAGTACAGGAAATCGAAGGAATAAGGCATCGCCCAGTAATACAGATATTGACACATAATATACGTTAGACGTTAAAATAACACATTAAAATGCGCAACACAAACTAAAATGGAGTCAATGAGATAAAAGCGCAACTGACATAAACAACACTAGGACAAAGGACATCATCACACACGATAAAACAGACCGCTATCCCTCATAAAGCGGATGACGAGGTCTGCTGATTGCTCGTCATCGCGCAAGATAAGGGAGATAGTACTCGGAAGGTTAATACTACGGCGCAGATCGACCAGGTCCACGCACTCCGTAAGGATGTGTACCACGGTAAGATGGTCGCCGCAGGTACACACCGGAGGGGGTTCTCCTTTCAGTAGATGGGAGTGCGTCAAGATACCGTGGCCGATCCGAAGGCGACATAATACCACGGCTTCCCTCCGCGAAGCCCGAAGGGAAGTCCTCCATACCTTCGTTGTTCCTTTTATCGCTCTCAGCTTATTGGGAAGTGGGATGGCCTGCCACTCCATCTCCCAATGAGACATAACCAGATGTCTCAGCTGAGAGCGAATATCACTTGCTGGAACCTTGAAAGGCAACGGGGGCAGTGTAACTGCCTCCTTGGCAGCCTGATCCGCTAACTCGTTTCCCTCTATGCCCATGTGGCTGGGGAGCCACACGAACGTAATTCTGGTGCCGGCATCCGAACACCCGGCCAGCAGGTCCTGGATCCGCTGCACCAGAGGGTGCCGAGGGAAACAGGTATCAATAGACTGAAGCGAACTCAAGGAGTCATTACACACGAGAAAGTGTCGGCGCACATTGTCTAGTGCGTACCGCAGAGCCTCACAGATAGCATAGAGCTCTGCCGTGTACACACTACAGGTGTCCGGAAGAGCAAAAAGAAACCGATCATTGTCGACAACGAACGCACAGCCCACCTTCGTATCTGTCCTTGAACCATCCGTGTAAACGACGACCGAACCTGGATAGCGGCCAAGAACGGACAGGTAGATACTCCGATAAATCGAAGGGTCCGTGTCTCCTTTCGGGCCAGTGTGCAAATCCAGGATGATTTCAGGTCGTCGTACAACCCACGGAGGTACCCCACTTGGTTGTCTGACAACGCAAGGAATCGAAGGTACGTCAAACAATTCATAACTGCTATCCAAGCGTATCCCAACCGGCAGCGTCGCACGAGGATGAGCAAAGTACAACAAACGGTTGCCATTGTTGAACACGCAGGGATAGCTCGGATGAAGTGGCATCTGTCGCAAATTTGCAGCATATGTAAGTAGTAGTTGCTGGCGCCTCAGGTGTAGAGGCGGCACACCAGACTCAGCGAGCAGGCTAGCGATGGGGCTAGTACGAAAAGCTCCCGTCGCCAACCTAACCCCGCTGTGGTGGATACTGTTCAGCTTCGCAAGAACGCTTGGTTTTGCGGAGCCATATGCTGCACTGTCGTAGTCTAACCGGGATAAAATGTGTGCCCGATAGAATCGCAGGAGCACCACGCGGTCAGCTCCCCAATTAGTGCTGCTAAGAAACTTCAAGAGGTTAAGCCTCTTGGTGCATTGCACTTTTAGCTCCTGCACGTGTGGCTCCCACGATAATTTACTGTCAAAAAGGAGCCCAAGAAATCGGTAGGTGTCAACAACTCGAAGAACGACATTTCTTAGATAAAGCTCAGGATGAGGGTGAAGAGTACGTTGACGACAAAAGTGGACAACGGAGGTCTTTGCGGCAGAAAACCCAAAGCCATGTTCTAAGGTCCACTTCTCCACCCTCCTAATAGCTTGCTGTAACTGTCGCTCTGCGACTGCCACACTGCACGAGCTATAGTGCAGAGCAAAGTCATCCACATATAGGGACGGTATTACGGCTGGACCAGCAGCAGCGACAATACCGTTTATGGCAATCGCGAACAGAGTGACACAAAGAACCGATCCCTGTGGGACTCCATTTTCTTGAACGTTGTATTGCGAATATGTCCTCCCTACTCGGACACGGAATAGACGGAGGGACAAAAAATTCGCAATAAATACCGGCAAGTTACCTCGGAATCTCCATTGATGCAGGACTGAAAGGATGCCATATCGCCAGGTGGTGTCGTAGGCCTTCTCCAAGTCAAAGAAGACAGCTACCAAGTGCTGTTTGCGGAGAAACGCATCCTGGATAGAGCTCTCCAGGCGTACCAAGTGGTCTGTGGTGGATCGAGTGGCTCGAAATCCACATTGGTACTCAGAGAAGAGTCCTTGTTTCTCCAGACACCACACGAGTCTGCAATTTACCATCCTCTCAAATAGCTTACACAGGCAATTTGTAAGACAAATCGGTCTGTAACTTCCTGCATACATAGGATCTTTGTCAGGCTTGAGGACAGGAATAACTATGCCCTCTCGCCACTGAGATGGAAAATCACCCTCTGTCCAGATTCGGTTGAACACACGAAGGAGATATAGGAGACTATCATCACTAAGGTGTTTCAACATCTGGTTGTGAATGTTGTCCGGTCCAGGAGACGTATCCTTGCAAAGCGCTAAGGCCCTGCGGAGTTCCCACTCCGTAACGGGCACATTGTAGTCCTCTGAAGCTTGAGAGGCAAAACTAAGGTGATGCCGTTCTGCCTCTCGCTGCAGAGCGAGGAAATCAGGATGGTAATTCCCGGAGCCAGATACATCCGCGAAATGACTGGCTAGATGGTCAGCAATCAGGAGGGATTCAGTGACAGTATTGCCTGCAATGGAAATTCCCGGTACAGAAGATGATCCATGGATACCCGAAATACGTCGAAGCTTAGTCCACACTTGAGATGATGGAGTATGTGACGTCATAGACGACACATATCTCTCCCATGAAGCCTGCTTACTTTGACGAATAAGAACTCGCGCCTTAGCGCGGAGTTTCTTGAATGTAATCAAGTTGGCCGCAGTAGGCTGTCGACGGTAACGTTTGTGAGCGCGACGGCGTTCTTTGATAGCTGCTATTTCTTCGTTCCACCAAGGACCGAGATTTCGGCGAGGAGTCCCCGTATAGAACGGAATGGACTCCGCAGCAGCAGCAAGAATAACCCGGGTGATATAAGTTATTTCCTCGCCGACGGTCTGCCTGATATCATCGTTAAAGGCAGCTAATGATGTGTACTTTGGCCAATCAGCATGTTTCAAAATCCATCGAGGGGGAGCCTCGACGGATTTTTGGTTCATCAAAGTAAGAATGATGGGAAAATGGTCACTGTCACAGAGATCATCGTGTGTATGCCACCGAAACAGTGGAACCAAAGTTCGGCTGCATAGACTTACGTCTATGCGAGAATATGTGCCGTAACGCACACTAAAGTGAGTTGGTTCCCCCGTGTTCAAAATACATAAATCCAGCTCGGTAACTAATGCTTCCAGCTGTCTCCCCCTGGGGCAAGGCGTCTCAGAGCCCCAGATAGGGTGATGGGCGTTAAAATCTCCCTACAAGAGGAAGGGATGTGGAAGCTGATCTATAAGATCAGTGACATCAGTTATGTTAAGAGCGTGACCTGGTGGAAAATAAACATTACACACTGTTGTTATGACAGGCAGCGGAACGCGAACAGCTACAGCCTCGAGGGGAGTTCTTAATGGAACCTCTTCGCTGTAGGTATCAGAACGTACAAAAATCCCAACACCACCGGCCGCCCGGTGAGCATAGTACAGTTCTGTCGAGTATAGTCTGAAATTTCTCAAGACCGTATGATGACCAGGTCTGAAGTTGGTCTCCTGAATACAGACTATACTCGCTGCGTACTCACTAATGAGCTGACGTAACTCAGCAAGATGCCTGTCATAACCATTACAATTCCACTGTAACAGTGCCGTAGTGTGGACTATAAAGGGAGTGTGCTCGTTAGCCTAAACACTATCTAATTCTACATCCGTAGATGTAGAGGACAGTGCGACATCCATCCCGTCATCAAAAGATGGCAGGGGTGCCGCCCAGAACTTCGACACTTTTCGGGCGCGAGGGGGTCCCCTACGAGGAGAGCGCGCAGGTTTGGGAGCAGGAGTGCCTCCCGGCGCAGACTCATACCCCCCAGACGGGGGGCATGACGTCTCCTTCGCAGGGGAAGTCCGAGAGCGCTCAGAACGGGCGCTCTTCTTCCCTTTCTTTTTTTTTCAGGTTTAGACGGGCTGGGAGATGGTTTCCCAGCCCTGGTCAACGAAGCCGCCTCCGCCGGCTGGGGCACGACTTTCGTCGACCTCCTAGGGGGGGGAGACTTAGTCTTCCCCCCCTTGCTGTGCCGGCTGGCGGTTCCCAGCCGGCACAGACTTCTGGTTGGTCGAAGGTGGGGTGGTCCCCCCCTTCGAGCTTTGACTATTTGCGACGTTGCTGGGAGCAGCAACAGTCGCCTTGGGCGCAGCGGTATGGACAGGTGTCTTGGTCGTAAATGACGAACCTGGAAGACTCTGAGCTATCCAGCTATAGTCGAGTGTATGGGCAGGTGTATTCGTAGAATGAAACTTACGGCGCGCTTCCTGGTAGGAAAGACCATCCAGGGTCTTGATCTCCTGGATCTTCTTCTCACTCAGGTATGTCGGACAATTCCGATCCCGAGGAGAATGAAAATCGGAGCAGTTAGTGCACTTGTATGGAGGTGTGCACTCCTCCGCGCCGTGAGCCACTCGTCCACATGTACCATATACAGCCTGATTCGAACAGCGAGATACCATATGTCCGAATCGCGGCATTGATAGCATCGCATAGGAGGCGGGATGTACGGCCTCACATCGCAACGATAAGTTGTTACCTTGACTTTCTCTGGTAACACTGACAACTTGAAAGAGACAATGAAGGCACCAGTGGCAACGTCTTCACCGTTGACCTTGCGCGTAATGCGCCAGACGTGTGTCACGCCACGGTTCTTCATGTCTTCCATCAACTCGTCGTCAGTGTTCAAAATAAGTTCGCGGTGAAATATGACTCCGCGAACCAGGTTCAAGGACTTATGCTCCTCCACTTTGACGGGGATTTTGCCAAAGTGCTCGCACTTAAGCAACTGATCAGCTTGCAGTGCTGTACGAGTCTTTAGAAGCAAACTACCGTTGCGCATTTTCTGAAGTTCCTCCAGTTCGCCATAGACGCCTTCGATGTGTCTACTAAACAGGATCGACTTCACCAGCTTAAAATCATGCCCATCGGTTCAGGTAGCGACCAGAAACCTAGGGAAGCTGGATCCCATTCCTTCACGCTGCGCATGTTCCCAGGGAGTTGAACCTCTCAGGGAAGCAAAAGTTAAGACTTAGGTAGGCGACCACCTTGGGAGAGCCGACTTCGTTTGGAAGCCATGCCCGATAGGATCCTCCCCGAATGCCACCCACTCCGATCAGGTGTATCTGTAGCCGAACCAAGCAGCCAAGGCAATACCCACCTGGTCGTAGCAGGTATTGCCCGGGGTCCGATGTTGAACGATGCCTAATACGGGATGACTGAGGCAATGAGCACTAGGACTCCCTTCCTCCAGTCACCCGCATTAGCATGTACCCCATAGCGTGTACAGAGCACTAACAATAGGAAAAATAAATAAAAATAATTAATAATAATATGTCCTTCTGGCATTCGGCTGTGCGGGCACCTGCGTTGTCAGGCGGATACCACTGCCCGGGTACATGACACTCCCAACCGCCGCGTCCTGCGTGGTTGCTGGCACGGGCTTTCGAGGGTAGTCGCACACATAGGAGCTCCATCGCTGGGCAGCACGCACATCAAATTTTGAATGGTCTACATCTGACCCTCGGAAAAATAATAAAAAATAAAGAGGGGACCATGGCCACATGACCCTTTAAGTCGCCTTCTACGACAGGCAGGGATTACCTATGGATGTATTCAGCCTCTCCCATCCACAGGAGGTCCATCACATTATACCAAACCGCAATCCATGTCCGCGCCAAGGTCGCCCCTTTTTGTCGCCTCTTACGACAGGCAGGGGATACCGCGGGTGTATTCTGCATGTGTGTCCCCCACCCGCAGGGGGTAGTGTGTTTGGTCCGCGAGAGGTATTTTATTTCCCTCAAGTCCGCCGGCAAGCCGGTTAGGACCCCCCTATCCGCCACCTGGGACGCGCCACGTGGGAGTATCACCTCTCCCCCTGCTGCGCCTGCGTAGCAGGTTCGTGGTGTACCTAATTTTTCTTTGTTATTTCCCCTAGTGGAAACTGGTTAAATTTTCCTCTAATCTTGGACTTCTTGATTGTGTACCTGATTTAACTTGTTATCTGTTGTATGCTCAAAAATTCTATGTTACCGTTGTTAAGTTTTGAAAATATAACGTTTATTGAAATTTTATGTCATCTTTCGAACTTGTAGTTAGACCCATTCCAGCCCGCACCTTCTTTCACCTCTGACTTCCACGGATAACTCCGTAACAAGTGGTACTACTCGTAAGTAAAGGCGACCCATGGTTTTCCCCGCGTGATGGTACTAATCAATAGTAGTTTCTTGGTTCTAATACCAGCATCCATTGGTCGCCCCTTTTAGTCGCCTCTTACGACAGGCAGGGGATACCGCGGGTGTATTCTATATGTGCATCCCCCACCCGCAAGGGGTAGTGTTTTTGGTCAGCGAGAGGTATTATATTTCCCTCAAGTCCGCCGGTAAGCCGGTTAGAACCCCCTATCCGCCACCTAGGACGCGCCACGTGTGAGTATCACCTCTCCCCCTGCTACGCCAGCGTAGTCGGTTCGTGGAAGACAGGTCTTATTCGTGCTGTAGATTCGTCCTTCTCCGAAGAAGAATTAATTTCATAAATTCAGTCTGATAAGAAAATATTAGAAGTGCATCGCTTTCACCGTAAACTTGTGCGTGATGGACAGACTGGACTAGTGCCTCAACAAATGTTGCGTGTTGCATTTGAAGGTCGCACTTTACCTCCTTATGTGTATATATTTAACACTCGATGTGATGTAGAGCCGTATGTGAAGTATGTAATACTTTGCTACCAATGTCTTCTTCTTCGTCTTCTTCGTCCTCTTCTTCCTCTTCTTCTTCTTCTTCCATGTGGCCTGCCCTGTCCGCCGGACGTTTGCGATCAATGTGGAGAGTGTTTTTCTGTGTTCATCAACACGGTAGAAATTCTTCAGTGCTTTTTATGTTTGTTATTTCAATTTAAGTCGGCAAGTGCCAGAAGTCTGTTCGAAGCGTATTCGTAGCAAGGGGAGCCAGACTGGATGTTGAAAACAATGCCTTGAAGGTTGAATGGTCATCCCTGTCCATTTCTGGTAGATCAAGCAGCTCGGAGAAGAACGTATGAGGCCCTGGTATCAACATACTTTCTATCCATACAGCAGACTAGACAACCACAATCACCGTAGTCTTAAGTTTTCCGCGCTGTTTACGTGTTACCTGCATCAAAATATGATGGGAAATAATTTGATAATGATGATGCTTGTTGTTTAATGGGACCCAACATCGAGGTCATCGGCCCCTAATGGTACGAAATGAAATGACAAAAAAATCAAAATCATCCACTGACCAAAATAAAAAAAAATCGTCATGAAGAAGGAATGGATGGACATGAGCCAAAAACGAAAAACCAACAAAAAATGAGCAAACAAAAAAGGAGTGCGTAGCAGGTTCGTGGGGGAAATAATTTCTCTGAACAGAAACAGACCCTGGTTATACTTGTATTCTCCGAGAAGAAATGTAACAGATTTTTCAGAACTTCACACCGTTTCCGGAAGCATGACAAATAGAACAACATCTGTTTTCACGGCTTAAGTATTTCCTCCAGGCAAACAATATTGTATTAAATGCGGTTGGACCAACACTTACATCTAAATTCGTCCAAGTTAGAAACTATGTATATTTTAATACAGATTTCCATTGCATTGTTGATTGTATTTTATCTCAAATTTTTTATGTACCTCTTCTTTATGTACTTTTAGCTCTGGGCTAGGTCAAAACATGCCCTATGTAGCTTTTTAGACAGGCCATTTGATGATGATGATGATGATGATGATGCTTGTAGTTTTAATGGGCCTAACATGTAGATCATCGGTCTCTGATGGTACGAAATATGCCAAATTAGAAGTTCAAAATCATCCACTGACCAAAATAAAAATGGCATGAAGGAATGGAGGTATATGAATTTAAAACAATCAGTGGATCCTACCCAGAAACTACCACAAAAATAATATTACCGACCAAGAGACTACTTCTAAAGCACAAACCTGAATGGAGAATGCTTTTAGCCTAAAGGGGTCCAAAACACGGATCAACGGCCCCGCATAACGGTACTTGTACCGGGAGGTTCACCTCTACGCCGCACATTTAAATCTTGCGCCTAAAAGAACTCCTCTTCTGGGGAAACAGTGAACTTGAAACTAGATCTACTTCAACCTTTACTCAGAAGATGTCACTACAGAAATCTTGTTATTTTTCAAGTTTCCTGTACCGTGTGAATTGCTACTTGTTTTGTTTGCCCTTCATCAAGAAGTTTGGACTTTTTCAACAGATGTCACTGCTAAAAACTATTATCATGCACGCTGGTGCGAAGTGGAAGAACTTTGATTTGAAGAAGTTTTGAATTCCTAAGTTTTTGTTGTTTTTTTTTTACTAAATTACAGTATGTTCATTCATTTTTGGGTTGGCAATATTGATCTTTTCTTTCCAGCTGTTTTGAATTTAGCCAATCATGAATTTCTGAAATTAATTTTCCGCCTATCACGGGCTTCTTCCTCGATTCTGAGAGTCACTTTTGATGTTAACCAACAAAGTGGGAGGGTGTGGCTAGCTTATTCAATAAAGGTCCCGAACATTCCCCGAGGGTTTATAAACTGCGGATTTTCACGGCTCTTGGTCATTTCTTCGTCAACTAACTTAGTGTGTGTGTCAAGCAGGAGGTGGGAGGCGCCTCTTTCATAAGGCAGCAGTTCTTCTGCAAGGTAATGGCCAAATACTTCATTTCTTGCTAGCTCTGCAGTTTAACCCGAGGGAGAGGTCCGAAACTTTTACTAACCTACTTTTCTGTAAATGTAACTTCTGCCGACTATCACAGATATTTTCATGTATTTAAGAAATTGCGTTACGAGAAACTTCTATTACGCTCTCTCACAAGACTCTTACAGACACTTGAAGTGCGCCTGCGCTGTGAGTCGAGTGTATTGTTTCTACATTGGTTGTTCCCCCTCCTGTCCTTTCCCCTTCCCTTCTCAAACGTAGTTTGGTGGCTGGTTGTATCCAGCGTTAGATTCTCACTAATTATTTGTCGCTCTCTTGAGCAACTACTGGGAGGTTCCTTTCGAACCCAAGGCTTCTGGACTGCGAACATCGGAGCGTAAGTCGTGAGTGAATGTTGTATGTGTGTGTATTGAGTGAGAGGTTAATGCTTGTGGCCGCGAATGTGTGTGTAAGTGGATTTGAGTTGTGCTTCTGTGTGTGCTGTGCTGTGCTGTTTGGATGGGCCGGGTTCGTAGTCCAGGAGCCTATGGCCAGTTGAAGGCCGTTTCTTTTTCTTTAATGTTAACGTTTAATATTACTTTCTAGTACTACTTGTTTCCATTATATTTTCTGGAGATAATAGATCTCCTGTTCTTTCTTGTACGTAAGAGGCCAATAGGAGTTTATTGGTTTACTTTTGAAAGAGTGCTTCAGTTATAATGTAGTACATATGTTGTTGTCAGTGAATAAAAGACGGATGGATTTACAGATGGAAAGCTCCCTCACCTCGGTCCACCTAGCTTCCTCTCTGGGAATGTTCCTATTTTCCTAGGCCCTAATGTTAGCACCTTCTCACGACTTATGTAATAACTTCATAAATCTTTAACTGTGAATCGGGGATAGAGAGTGATGTACCCTCTCGAGCTCCCCTTCATATCGGTTTGAGGTGACTACGTTTTGTAACTGGTTTTCTTCCTTTCGGTAATGTCTCAAAATTCTTTCTTATACGAGTCACCTCCATAGTTTGGGAATAGCCCCTATTTCATCGGCCTAGTGCCCCTTAGGTTTTAAGGGTGCATATTTAGGAGTGCAAGTACACGTCTCCATTCCATTTGTGTTTCGGGCCATTTACTTAACCTGTTCTTTTTCCGCTACGGCCCAATAGCTTGGGTACGAGATACCCCTGTTTCAATTTGTAAGCTGGGCCATGAAAAGCCAAAAGATATCGCCTTGAATAGACCTGGAAAACTGAGAGCATGTCAGCTCATTTCTTGTGTTGTAAAAGTGCCTCTGGGAGGCTTGATATAGAGAGTTGGGAGCAAGCGCTCCATGTATTGAGGGATTTGTGCCCTTGTATATACCTGTATATTTGTAAATTCGAAGTATGAGCCCAAAAAATGTAAAACTAGCGGCTGGTAGCCCAAGTGTGTTAAAGTTCCGAAATCTTGAATTTTCCTAAGTCTTGTACCTGAACTGTCATTATCTCACTAAGTGAAAGGTTGTTAGCTTTTTTGTTTTTTTTAAATATAACCTTCAGTTTGAATTTTATTTTTTCTGGACATTCTAGTTAGACCCATTCACCCCGGCACCTTCTTTCACCTCTGCTGGTCCACGGGTAACCCCGTAACAGTACTTATCGCTAGTAAAGGAGAACCATGGTATTTGTCTTGTTGCGGTACTGATGATGATGATGCTGGTTATTAAAGGGGCCTAACATCGAGGTCATCGGCCCTAATGGTACGAAATAAAATCCACTGACCAAAATAAATAAAAATGTCATGAAAAATGAATGGATGGAGATGAACCCCCCCCAAAAAACAGTGGATCCGACGCAAAAACGGTCATAAATAGTAGTATTACTGACCAAGGAACCATTTATTAAGCACAGTCCTGAATCGATTATGCTTTATGTCTAAAGGGGTCCAAAAACCAGGTCTAAGTCCCCTCAGTATGGTACATGTCGCGAGTAAATTAAAACCATGATATTGCTCAAGCTGCGGTACTAGTCAAAGGTAGCGTAAACTCACGGTGTTCCAAACATTAAGGTACTACTCACAAGTATTGTACCTCATACAGGTAACGCAGACCTATGGTGTTTCACACAAAATAGCGCCACTAATAGCCAACGCAAACCGATGAGGTTCGTCACCTAGGTGTACTAACCACGGGCGCCGGTATTCCCGTGGTGTTCCTCACATAGTGGGTACTAATCACTGGAAATGCAGACCCACGGTGTCTCTCATATAGTGGTACAACACACAGCCAACCCCCAGACCCGTGGTGTTGCTCACATGGGTAAGACTCACGGGTACTGGAAACCCACACTGAGTCCCGCAAGAGTGCTACGATTCACAAAACTATTGATGATGCTGATGATGCTTGCTGTTTAAAGGGGCCTAACATCGAGGTAATCAGCCCCTGATGGTACAAAGTGAGATGAAATGCAATGACAAATTAAAAGTCCAAAATTCTCCACTGACCAGAATTCAAAACATGAGGACGAAAAATGAATGGATGGAGATGAATTTAAAACAATCAGTGGATGCGAACCGCAATGCCTTACATGCACAGATTCTGACGTAAAACAATATGATTACTGACCAAGGGACTGCTGCTATAGCATAACATTGAATCGATGATGCTTGCAGTCTAAAGGGGGTCCAAAATCCAATTTATCGGCCCCTCATAACGGTGCTTATCGCCAGGAATGTAGAAGCATAGTATTCGTCATGCTGCGGGTGATGATGATGATGATGATGCTTGTTGTTTAAAGGGGCCTAACATCGAGGTCATCGGCCCCTAATGGTATGAAATGAAAGAACAAAAATGTCAAATCCATCCACTGACCAAAAAAAAAATGTCATGAATAAATGGATGGATATGAACCCAACAAAGAAAAAAAAGGAAACAAACAACCAAAATACAGTGGATCAGAGTCAAACAAAGATCATACATAATGGATTACTGACCAAGGGACCACTCATAAAGCACGATGATGCTTGGTGTCTAAATGGGTGCAAAATCCATGTCTAAGGCCCCACAGAATGGTACATGTCGCGAGTAAAGTAGAACCATGGTATTTGTCATGTTGGGGTACTAATCAAAAGTAGCGAAACTCACGGTGTTCCACACAAGACGGTACTACTCACAAGTATTGTACTTCGTACAGGTATCGCAGACCTATGGTGATTCTCACACAGTGGCGCCACTCATAGCCAACGGATACCAATGAGTTTTCTCACCTAGGTGTACTAGGCACGGATGCCGGTCCCACGGGCCCCGTGGTGTTCATCACATAGTGAATACTAATCAAAGGCAACGCAGGCCCACGGTGTCGCTCATATAGTGGTACAACTCACAGGCTACGCCCAGACACGCGGTGTTGCTCACATGGGTACGACGCACGGGTACTGGAAACCCCCAGGCCAAGCTCATGACTATTACTAAACACAAACCCCCAAACAGGGGGTGTGTGTATGGTCCGCGAGAGGTATTTTATTTCCCTCAAGTCCGCCGGCAAGCCGGTTAGGACGCCCTATCCGCCAACTAGGACGCGCCACGTGTGAGTATCACCTCCCCCCCCCCCGTTGCTATGGCAGGTTCGTGGTGCTGGAGTACTAATCAAATGTAGCGTAGACCCGCGGTGTTCCACACATGATGGTACTACTCACAAGTATTGCACGACGTACAGGTAACGCAGACCTATGGTGTTTCTCACATAATGGCGCCACACATAGGCAACGCATACGGATGGTGTTCCTCACCTACGTGTACTAATCACGGACGCCGGTATTCTCGTGGTGTTCCTAACATAATGGGCACTAAGCACAGACAACGCAGGTCCACAGTGCCGCTCATATAGAGGTACTAATCACAGGCAACGCTCAGACCCGTGGTGTTGTTCACTTGGGTAGGACTCACGGGTACTAGAAAGACACAGTGACCCACTCTCTGCTGCTACTAATCACTAACGTATTTCGTACCTAATATAGTGGTACTACTCGCAAGTACGGGCAACCCATGTTGTTCCCCGCGTGATGGTACTAATCAAAAGTAGGTTCATGGTTCTAATGCAATCATCGCTTGGTGCCCCCTTGTAGTCGCCTCACACGACAGGCACGACACGTGGGTGTATTCTTCATCTGCGTCCCCTAATCGCAGGGGGGCCAGCAGGGTTCTGATTGGAACACCTTCACTGTAAGTATCAGAACGGGCAAAAATAATTACGACACCGGAAGCCCGGTCAGCATAATGTAATTCTGTTGAGTACAGTCGAAATTTTGGCAAGTCCATATGATGACCGGTCTGAAACTTGTTTCATGAATGAGACTATACTCGCCGATAACCCACTAATGAGCTGGCTCAGCTCAGCAAGATGCCTATCATAAGCGTTATAATTCCATTTTAAAAGTACCATAGTCTGGGCGTCGACTTTTGATGATGATGATGATGATGCTTGTTGTTTTAAGGGGCCTAACATCGAAGGTCATCGGTCCCTAATGGAACGTGTTTGACGACATGATACATGATATTTAAAATTTTAAAACGTATCCACTAACCAGAGTAAAAAATATGGTGATGAAAAAATGAGTATGAGATTAAAACAACAGTGGATCTAATTCGCAATGCCTTATTTCCAATAAAATAAGAGAAAATACAGAGAGAAAAGGAATAAGGCATTGCCTGGTGGTGCATATATAGTGCACTTCATTTACATTAGACGTTAAAATAACACATTAAATACGCAACACAAACTAAAATGAAGTCAATAGGTTAAAAGCGCAAGGGAAACAAATACACGAAGACAAAGGACATCACTAGACACGGTAAAACACACCACTATCCCTCACAAAGCGGATGACGAGGTCTGCTGACTGCTCGTCATCTCGCAAGATAAGGGAGATGGTACCCGGAAGGTTAAGACTACGGCGAAGATCGACCAGGTCCATACACTCCGGTACAGCAGATGATCCTTGAATACCCGAAATTCGTCGAAGTTTCGTCCACACTTGAGATGATGGAGTATGTGACGTCATGGACGACACACATCACTCCCATGAAGCCTTCTTACTTTGTCGAATAAGAACTCGCGCCTTAGCGCGGAGTTTCTTAAATATTACCAAGTTGGCCACAGTAGGCTGTCTACGGTAACGCTTATGAGCGCGACGGCGTTCTTTGATGGCTGCTGCTACTTCATCGTTCCACCAAGGAACGAGTTTTCGGCGAGGAGTCCCCGAGAAAAACGGAATGGACTCCTCAGCAGCAGCAAGAATAACCTGGGTGATGTAAGTTATTTCCTCGCCGACGGTCCGCCTGACAGCATCGCTGAAGGCAGCTAGTGATGTGTACTTTGGCCAATCAGCATGTTTAAGAATCCATCGAGGGGGAGCCTCGACGGGTTTATGATTCAACAAAGTAAGAACGATGGGAAAATGGTCACTGTCACAGAGATCATCGTGTGCATTCCACCGAAACAGTGGAACCAACGTTCGGCTGCATAGACTAACGTCTATGCGAGAATATGTGCCGTAACGTACACTAAAGTGAGTTGGTTCCCCTGTGTTCAAAATACATAAATCCAGCTCTGTTACTAATGTTTCCAGCTCTCTCCCCCCTGGGGCAAGGCGTCTCAGAGCCCCAGATGGGGTGATGAAGGGTGGTGGAAGCTGATCTATAAGATCAGCGACATCATTGATGTTCAGATGCTGGCCTGGTGGAAGGTAAACATTACACACTGTTGCTATGACAGGCAGCGAGACGCGAACAGCTACAGCCTCAAGAGGGGTTCTTAATGGAACATCTTCGCTGTAGCTATCAGAACGTACAAAAATGCCAACGCCTCCGGAAGCCCGGTGAGCATAGTATCGTTATGTCGAGTATAGTTTGAAGTTCATCAAGACCGTATGATGACCAGGTCACCTGAATACAGACTATACTCGCTACGTACTCACTAATAAGCTGACGTAACTCAGCAAGATGCATGTCATAACCGTTAGAATTCCACTGTAACAGTGCCATAGTGTGGACTATAAAGTGAGTGTTAGGTTATGAGCGAGAAACTGCTCGTAAGCCTAAACACTATCTAGTTCTACATCATTAGATGTAGAGGACAGCGCGACATCCACCCCGTCATCAAAAGATGGCAGGGGTGCCGCCCAGAACTTCGACGCTTTTCTGGCACGAGGGAGTCCCCTACGAGGAGAAAGCGTAGGCTTGGGAGCAGGAGTGCCTCCTGGCGCAGACTCAGATGATGATGATGCTTGTTGTTTTAAGGGGCCTAACATCAAAGGTCATCGGCCCCTAATGGTACGAAATGAAAGAACATAAATTGCGAAGGCATCCACTGACAAAAAGAAAAAGAAAATATGGCATGAAGAATGAATGGATGGACAGGAACTCAACAAAACACAAAACAAACAAACAAAAACCAGTGGATCGGACTCAATACAGATCGAAAATAACATTACTACCGACCAAGGAACCACTTATAAAGCACAATGATGCTTGGTGTCTAAAGGGGGTGCAAAATCCACGTCTAAGGCCCCACAGAATGGTACATGTCGCGAGTAAAATAGAACCATGGTATGTGTCATGTTGGGGTATTAATCAGAAGTAGCGAAGACTCACGGTGTTCCACGAAAGATGGTACTACTCACAAATATTGCAATACGTACAAGTAACGCAGACCTATGATGTGTCTCACACAATGGCCCAACTCAGCGTCAACGCAAACCGAGAAGGTTCCCCACCTAGGTGTACTAAACACGGGCGCCGGTATTCCCGTGGTGTTCCTCACATGGTGGGTACTAATCACAGGCAACGCAGACCCACGGTGCTGCTCATATAGTGGTACAACTCACAGGCAACGCCCAGACCCGCGGTGTTGCACATATGGGCGGTACGACGCACGGGTACTGGAATCCACCAGGCCAGGCTTTTACTGCTACTAATCACAAACCTATTTCGTACCCAATTTAGTGGTACTACTCGCAAGTACAGGCAACCTATGGTGTTCCCCGCGTGATGGTACGATTCAAAATCAGTTTCATGGTTCTAATTCAGTCAGCCCTTGGTCGCCCCTTTTAGTCGCCTCTTACGACAGGCAGGGGATACCGCGGGTGTATTCTACATGAGCGTCCCCCACCCGCAGGGGGTAGTGTGTTTGGTCCGCGAGAGGTATTTTATTTCCCTCAAGTCCGCCGGCAAGCCGGTTAGGACCCCCCTATCCGCCACCTGGGACGCGCCACGTGGGAGTGTCACCTCTCCCCCTGCTACGCCTGCGTAGCAGGTTCGTGGGGCGCAGACTCATATCCCGGAGATGGGGGGGGCATGACATCTTCGCAGGGGAAGTCCGAGAGCGCTCAGGACGGGCGCTCTTCTTCCCCTTCTTCGTTTCCAGTTTAGACGGGCTGGGAGATGGTTTCACAGCCCTGGTCGACGATGCCGCCTCCACCGGCTGGGGCATGAGTTCCCCCTCCTAGCGGGGGGAGACTTAGCCTTCCCCCCTTGCACAGACTTCTGGTTGGTCGAAGGTGGGGTGGTCCCCCCATTCGAGCTTTGACTATTTGCGACGTTGCTGGGAGCAGCAACAGTCACCTTGGGCGCAGAGCTCTGGACAGGTGTCGAGGTTGAAAATGACGAACCTGGAAGACTCTGAGCTATCAAGCTATAATAGAGTGTACAGGCAGGGGTATTCGCTGAATTAAACTCCAGTTCCTCCAGTTCGCCGTAGACACCTTCCATGTGCCTACTAAACAGTATCGACTTCACCAGCTTAAAATCGTGCCCATCGGTTCTGGTAGCGACCAGAAACCTAGGGAAGCTGGATCCCATTCCTTCACGCTGCGCATGATCCCAGGGAGTTGAACCTCTCAGGGAAACAAAAGTTAAAGACTTAGGTGGGGGACACCTTGAGAGAGCCGAATTCGTTTGGAAGCCATGCCCGATAGCTTCCTCCCCGAATGCCACCCACTCCGATCAGGGGTCTCTGTAGCCGAACCAAGCAGCCAAGGCAATACCCACATGGTTATAGCAGGTACTGCCCGGGGTCCGATGTTGGACGATGCCTAATACGGGATGACTGAGGCAATGAGCACTAAGACTCCCTTCCTCCAGTCACCCGCAATAGCATGTACCCCATAGCGTGTACAGAGCACTAAATATAGAAAAAATAAAGAAAAATAATTAAGAATATGTCCTTCTGGCATTCGGCTGTGCGGGGACCTGCGTTGTCACCCGGATACTACTGCCCGGGTACATGACACTCCCACCCGCCGCGTCCTGGGTGGTTGCTGGCACGGGCTTTCGAGCGTAGTCGCACACATAGGAGCTCCATCGCCGAGCAGCACGCACATTAATATTTTGAATGGTCTACATCTGACCCTCGGAAAAATAAAAAAATAAAGAGGTTACCATGGCCACATGACCCTTTAATTCGCCTTCTACGACAGGCAGGGATTACCTATGGATATATTCAGCCTCTCCCATCCACAGGAGGTCCATCACATTATACCAAACCGCAATCCATGTCCGCGCCACGGTCGCCCCTTTTGTCGCCTCTTACGACAGGCAGGGGTACCGCGGGTGTATTCTATATGTGCGTCCCCCACCCGCAGGGGGTAGTGTGTTTGCTCCGCGAGAGGTATTTTATTTCCCTCAAGTCCGCCGGCAAGCCGGTTAGGACCCCCCTATCCACCACCTGGGACGCGCCACGTGGGAGTATCACCTCTCCCCCTGCTACGCCTGCGTAGCAGGTTCGTGGAATACCGGAACCAGCGCAGTTTTCTTTCTTTTAATACAGGAGACAGAGGAAAAATGCGTACTGATTATCACGTACCGGTAATGCTGCGCCTAAATTAAACAACACAAATAAAATTACAGTATCATTCATACATCAGATGCTTGGAAGATTGGACTAGAGCTACCCACCCCCACTTTACCTTCATTTGTCATGTCACAAGTGGCAAGAAGCCGAGTGGTCACACGTCTGATTTGTGCTGCAGGTAGAACTGTAGTAGAGCATACTTTGCTATTCACGGCACACTTTGCCCTCTCTCGAGTGATCTGCGAGGGGGCGTGATGTATTGCCCACCAAATTTGTCTCCTCACTTGTCGAGAACTCAATAAAGGAAAAGAAGGGAAAATAAAAAGAAAAATTGCTCTTTGAATAAGTGGAAGTTAGTTCCTCTACTGCTGCTGTTCTCTTCTCCGTGAAGAATGAAAATCTACTCCCGTGCAGGAAACAAAGAGGAAAAGGAAAGAACTATTGCTCTTAAATTAAATGGCAGTGTGCGGGAAGGAATAGCGACAGCATCCCATTACTCAAGGACGACTGCTCGAGGTAAGGAAGTTCAATTACGTTTACACTCCGGTCAACATGCAAAAAGCATTCGGACAATAGGTGTGAATAACAAATCGAATGAGCAGCCTTTCTGAACATTGAAGATTTACGGATAAAGACGCAATGTACATAAGGTGAAATCTTCCCGGACAGAACTTCACTTTGTAAAATTTACTTCCCTTTATATAAAATTAACTTCCAAGTTTATATGTTTGAACATTCTTTCAACATTTAACATACATTCTTTGAAAGTAATTCTCCAGATAATTCAAAATCATATATGCAACTCAGCTTCGTTTTCATACAAAGGAAAGAAAAAGGTACGAGGTGCTACGAAATAAAACTATGATTACAACTTCGAAATGTATCCACAGACTAGATTCTCAAAAGAATGATGATGAAAAACGACCAAGGATGCAAAACAGTCAGTGGATCCAATACACAATGCCCGATTTCCTGGATGATGCTTGTACGCATTCGAAAGCGGTCAAAATCCAGATCATCGGCCCATCGTCATAGAAATGGCAAGTTGAAAAGCGAAATCATGGTGTTCATCCTACAGTGGTGCTTATCACAAGTAATTTAGACCCTTGGTGTGTAACGCATAATAATACCACCATAACCAATACAAACCCATGGTGTTGCTCGCATAACGTTACTACTCATAGATAACGAAGACATATTCTAAACACAGTGGGACCAAACCATTCGAGCGCAGCGCCCGGCACTTATTCCCACTAGATACTGGTCTCTGCAGCCGAGCGCCCGCTCTCCAGCCTGGAATGCCTACGATGGTACTACAACCGTCCTTCCGTGGGTGTTGAAGTTTCATAGGTTTTGTAAGTAAGCCTCGGTTAGAGTCAGCGGTGATACATAAGATTCCACCCAGGGCATGGACATTCATTGAGTAACGATGCAGTCCTACTGGCATTTAAAGCAAGGCTCTTATTAACCCAATAAATAATTGTTCAACTGACTACGCAAGGCTAAAATGTATCACATTTGAATGGAAGAAGATATTAAAATGTTAGTTTCTTGGAAGGATCTTCCGATTTAATGAAATCATAATAACTAAACTAATAACGATAATATTTACATCGCAGCGTGGTTGGAGAATAATCATATAAAAAGAAATCAAACTTTGTTGGCTAATATCCATTATCATTAAAAATAAAAATTGAAATTGGAAACTATCTTGATGAAATCAACATGAGACTTTCTGAAGGCTTAGTGTCGTCCATAAATTATTTACTTGTTATAAATTGTCCCACCGTTATAAAAAATAAAATGAAAATCTCCAATATCTCATGCATGTTTGTCGTTCATGTATCCAAGATTTCATCTTCTAATGCCCTATCATTCTATCATTCTTCTCATAAATTGCCTAAATGTTAATCAACTTGAGTTTCCTAATAAGATCGTAAAAAATATTACTGACCAACGGACCACTTATAAAGCACAATGATACTTGATGTCTAAAGGGGTGCAAAACCCACGTCTAAGGCCGCACAGAATGGTACATGTCGCCAGTAAGGTAGAACCATGGCAGTTGTCATGTTGGGGCACTAACCAAAAGTAGCGAGGACTCGCGGTGTTCCACAGAAGGTACTACTCACAAGGATTGCACTTCGTCCAGGGAAAGCAGACCTATGGTGTTTCTCACACAACGGCGCCACTCATAGACATCGCAAACCGATGAGGCTCCTCACCTAGGTGTACTAACCACACATCACGTGGTGTCCCTCATATAGCGGTACTAAACACAGGCAACGCCCAGACCCGCGTTGTTGCTCACATGGGTACGGCTCACGGGTACTGGAAACCCACAGTGACCCTCTCACAGCTGCTACTACACACAAACCTATTGTGTACCTAACATAGTGGTACTACTCGCAAGTAAAGGAGACCCATGGTTTTCCCCGCATGATGGTACTATTCAAAAGTAGTGTCATGGTTCTCATACAATCATCCCTTAGTCGCCCTTTTAGTCGCCTCACACGACAGACAGGGGATACCGTGAGTGTATTCTTCGTCTGCGTCCCCCACCGACAGGGGGTAAAGAGAGAGAGAAAAGAAGAAAGAGATCCGTCATTTCGAAAGATGAAGGAACGGACTAAGAAAGGCAAGGGCCACGAAGGGCGTGAGAATGAAAGACTCCCTATGCCTCGAATGCTCTAATACAGTCGGGTTCGGAAAAGAACAAGAGTTGACCAAGGGAGCCGGACAGGATAGACGAAAGTGAGGAGCCTGGCACAAGTAAGTGGAATCAATGACGAGACTCAGCTAAGGGCCCCGTGGTCGCTAATCCACACTCCCAAGTTGGGAGCCCCTTGGGAATTCCGTGGGTATATCCTTCATCTGCGTCCCCCACTCACAGGGGTGTGCGCTTGGTCCGCGAGAGGTATTTTATTACCCTCAAGTCCGCCGGCAAGCCGGTTAGGACCCCCCTATCCGCCACCTGGGACGCGCCACGTGGGACTATCACCTCTCCCCCTGCTACGCCTGCGTAGCAAGTTTGTGGTCTACTCCTCTTTGAGCCACGGAAACTCCGTAACACATTTGCTGTAAAGATATCTGACTTTTTCTGTCTATTTTCTTGGGAGATGGATGTTTTGATGGTTATGATGATGCTTGTTGTTTTAAGGGGCATAACATCGAGGTCATCGGCCCCTGATGGTATGAAATGAGACGAAATGCAATGACAAAGTAAAAATACAAAATCCTCCACTGACCAGAATCCAAAACGTGAGGACGAAAAATGAACGGATGGATATGAGTTCAAAACAATCAGTGGAGACGACCCGCAATGCCTCAGAAACTGACGGAAAACAATAGTAATACTGACCAAGGGGTTGCTTCTATAGCTCAATACTAAATCGATGATGCTTGCAAGCTAAAGGGGTCTAAAATATAGGTCATCGCACTCTCATAATGGGACCTATCGGTTGGAAAGTAGAACCATGGTATTTGACATGGTGCGGAACTAACCGACAGTATCGTAGACTCGTGGCATTCCACACATTATGGTACTACTCACAGGTAATGACATTCGCACAGGTAATACAGACCTATGGTGTTTCACACATAGCGGCGCCATTTACAGGCAACGCAATCCTATGGTTTTCATTACATTTGTGTACTAACCACAGGGACTCGTACTATCCCGTGGTGTTCCTTATTATAGTGGGTAATAATCATAGGAAAGCCAGAACCCTGGTGTCGCTCATATAGTGCTACTAATCACAGGTACCGTAAAAGCCTGACCGCACGGTGCTCCTGATTGCTACTAATCACAAACGTATTTGGTACCTACATAGTGTTACTACGCGCAAGTAATAACGACTTATGGATTTTCCCCCCGCGGTGCTACTTCAAAAGAAGTTTCATGGTTCTGATGATGATGATGATGCTTGTTGTTTTAAGGGGCCTAACATCGAAGGTCATCGGCCCCTAATGGAACGAAATGAAGGACATGAGATATGAAGTTAAAATTCTAAAAAAGTATCCACTGACTAGAGTTAAAAAAGAATGGTATTGAAGAAAAATGAGGGTGAGATTAAAACAGTCAGTGGATCTAATACGCAATGCCTTATGGTCTATTAAAATAAGAGAAAGTACAGAAAATCGAAGGAATAAGGCATCGCCCAGTAATACAGATATTAACACATAATGTACGTTAGACGTTAAAATAACACATCAAAATGCGCAACACAAACTAAAATGGAGTCAATGAGATAAAAGCGCAACTGACATAAACAATACTAGGACAAAGGACATCATCACACACGATAAAACAGACCGCTATCCCTCATAAAGCGGATGACGAGGTCTGCTGACTGCTCGTCATCGCGCAAGATAAGGGAGATAGGACTCGGAAGGTTAATACTACGGCGCAGATCAACCAGGTCCACGCACTCCGTAAGGATGTGTACCACGGTAAGATGGGAGTGCGTCAAGATACCGTGGCCGATCCGAAGGCGACATAATACCACGGCTTCCCTCCGCGAAGCCCGAAGGGAAGTCCTCCATACCTTCGTTGTTCCTTTTATCGCTCTCAGCTTATTGGGAAGTGGGATGGCCTGCCACTCCATCTCCAATGAGATATAACCAGATGTCTCAGCTGAGAGCGAATATCACTTGCTGGAACCTTGAAAGGCAACGGGGGCAGTGTAACTGCCTTCTTGGCAGCCTGATCCGCTAACTCGTTTCCCTCTATGCCCATGTGGCTGGGGAGCCACACGACCGTAATTCTGGTGCCGGCATCCGAACACCCGGCCAGCAGGTCCTGGATCCGCTGCATCAGAGGGTGTCGAGGGAAACAGGTATCAGTAGACTGAAGCGAACTCAAGGAGTCAGTACACACAAGAAAGTGTCGGCGCACATTGTCTAGTGCGTACCGCAGAGCCTCACAGATAGCATAGAGCTCTGCCGTGTACACACTACAGGTGTCCGGGAGAGCAAAAAGAAACCGATCATTGTCGACAACGAACGCACAGCCCACCTTCGTATCTGTCCTTGAACCATCCGTGTAAACGACGACCGAACCTGGATAGCGGCCAAGAACGGACAGGTAGATCCTCTGATAAATCGAAGGGTCCGTGTCTCCTTTCAGGCCAGTGTGCAAATCCAGGATGATTTCAGGTCGTCGCACAACCCACGGGGGTACCCCACTTGGTTGTCTGACAAGGCAAGGAATCGAAGGTACGTCAAACAATTCATAACTGCTATCCAAGCGTATCCCAACCGGCCGCGTCGCACGAGGATGAGCAACGTACAACAAACGGTTGCCATTGTTGAATACGCAGGGATAGCTCGGATGAAGTGGCATCTGTCGCAAATTTGCAGCATACGAAAAAAGCATTTGCTGGCGCCTCAGGTGTAAAGGCGGCACACCAGACTCAGCGAGCAGGCTAGCAATGGGGCTAGTACGAAAAGCTCCCGTCGCCAACCTAACCCCGCTGTGGTGGATACTGTTCAGCTTCGCAAGAACGCTTGGCCTTGCGGAGCCATATGCTGCACTGCCGTAGTCTAACCGAGATAAAATGTGTGCCCGATAGAATCGCAGGAGCACCACGCGGTCAGCTCCCCAATTAGTGCTGCAAAGAAACTTCAAGAGGTTAAGCCTCTTGGTGCATTGCACTTTTAGCTCCCGCACGTGTGGCTCCCACGATAATTTACTGTCAAAAAGGAGCCCAAGAAATCGGTAGGTGTCAACAACTGGAAGAACGACACTACCTAGATAAAGCTCAGGATGAGGGTGAAGTGTACGTTGACGACAAAAGTGGACAACGGAGGTCTTTGCGGCAGAAAACCGAAAGCCATGTTCTAAGGTCCACTTCTCCACCATCCTAATAGCTTGCTGTAACTGTCGCTCTGCGACTGCCATGCTGCACGAGCTATAGTGCAGAGCAAAATCATCCATATATAGGGACGGTATTACGGCTGGACCAGCAGCAGCGACAATACCGTTTATGGCAATCGCGAACAGAGTGACACTAAGAACCGATCCCTGTGGGACTCCATTTTCTTGAACGTGGTATTGCGAATATGTCCTACCTACTCGGACACGGAATAGACGAAGGGACAAAAAATTCGCAATAAATACCGGCAAGTTACCTCGGAATCTCCATTGATGCAGGACTGAAAGGATGCCGTATCGCCAGGTGGTGTCGTAGGCCTTCTCCAAGTCAAAGAAGACAGCTACCAAGTGCTGTTTGCGGAGAAACGCATCCTGGATAGAGCTCTCCAGGCGTACCAAGTGGTCTGTGGTGGATCGAGCGGCTCGAAATCCACATTGGTACTCGGACAAGAGTCCTTGTTTCTCCAGACACCACACGAGTCTGCGATTTACCATCCTCTCAAATAGCTTACACAGGCAATTTGTAAGACAAATCGGTCTGTAACTTCCTGCATACTTAGGATCTTTGTCAGGCTTGAGGACAGGGATGACTATGCCCTCTCGCCACTGAGACGGAAAATCACCCTCTGTCCAGATTCGGTTGAACACACGAAGGAGATATAGTAAACCATCATCACTAAGGTGTTTCAACATCTGGTTATGGATGTTGTCCGGTCCAGGAGACGTGTCCTTGCAAAGCGTTAAGGCGCTGCGTAGTTCCCACTCCGTAAAGGGCACGTTGTAGTCCTCTGAAGCCTGGGTGGCAAAACTAAGGTGGTGACGTTCTGCCTCCCGCTTCAGAGGGAGGAAATCAGGATTGTAAATCCCGGAGCCAGAGACATCCGCGAAATGACTAGCGAGATGGTTAGCAATCGCGAGGGGATCAGTGGCGACACTGCCTGCAATGGAAGTTCCCGGTACAGCAGATGATCCTTGAATACCCGAAATTCGTCGAAGTTTCGTCCACACTTGAGATGATGGAGTATGTGACGTCATGGACGACACATATCTCTCCCATGAAGCCTTCTTACTTTGTCGAATAAGAACTCGCGCCTTAGCGCGGAGTTTCTTAAATGTTACCAAGTTGGCCACAGTAGGCTGTCTACGGTAACGCTTATGAGCGCGACGGCGTTCTTTGATGGCTGCTGCTATTTCATCGTTCCACTAAGGAACGAGTTTTCGGCGAGGAGTCCCCGAGAAAAACGGAATGGACTCCTCAGCAGCAGCAAGAATAACTTGGGTGATGTAAGTTATTTCCTCGCCGACGGTCCGCCTGACATCATCGCTAAAGACAGCTAGTGATGTGTACTTTGGCCAATAAGCATGTTTAAGAATCCATCGAGGGGGAGCCTCGACGGGTTTATGATTCAACAAAGTAAGAACGATGGGAAAATGGTCACTGTCACAGAGATCATCGTGTGCATTCCACCGAAACAGTGGAACCAACGTTCGGCTGCATAGACTAACGTCTATGCGAGAATATATGCCGTAACGTACACTAAAGTGAGTTGGTTCCCCTGTGTTCAAAATACATAAATCCAGATCTGATAGGAGTGTCTCCAGCTCTCTTCCTCGGGGGCAAGTCGTCTCAGAGCCCCATATGGGGCGATGGGCGTTAAAATCGCCCAATAAGAGGAAGGTGATGATGATGATGATGCTTGTTGTTTTAAGGGGCCTAACATCGAAGGTCATCGGCCCCTAATGGTACGAAATGAAAGAACAAAAATTGCAAAGGCATCCACTGACCAAAATAAAAATAAAAGATGTCATGAAGAATGAATGGATGGACAGGAACCCAACAAAACACAAAACAAACAAACAAAAACAAAAACCAGTGGATCGGACGCAATACAGATCGAAAATGACATGATTACCGACCAAGGAACCACTCATAAAGCACAATGATGCTTGGTGTCTTTAGGGGGTGCAAAATCCACGTCTAAGGCCCCACAGAATGGTACATGTCCCGAGTAAAATAGAACCATGGTATGTGTCATGTTGGGGTATTAATCAGAAGGAGCGAAGACTCACGGTGTTCCACAAAAGATAGTACTACTCACAAGTATTGCAATACGTACAAGTTACGCAGACCTATGGTGTGTCTCACACAATGGCCCAACTCAGAGTCAACGCAAACCGAGAAGGTTCCCCACCTAGGTGTACTAAACACGGGCGCCGGTATTCCCGTGGAGTTCCTCACATAGTGGGTACTAATCACAGGCAACGCAGACCCACGGTGCTGCTCATATAGTGGTACAACTCACAGGCTACGCCCAGACCCGCGGTGTTGCACACATGGGTACGACGCACGGGTACTGGAATCCACCAGGCCAGGCTTTTACTGCTACTAATCACAAACCCATTTCGTACCGAATTTAGTGGTACTACTCGCAAGTACAGGCAACCTATGGTGTTCCCCGCGTGATGGTACGATTCAAAATTTGTTTCATGGTTCTAATTCAGTCAGCCCTTGGTCGCCCCTTTTAGTCGCCTCTTACGACAGGCAGGTGATACCGCGGGTGTATTCTACATGTGCGTCCCCCACCCGCAGGGGGTAATGTGTTTGGTCCGCGAGAGGTATTTTATTTCCCTCAAGTCCGCCGGCAAGCCGGTTAGGACCCCCCTATCCGCCACCTGGGACGCGCCACGTGGGAGTATCACCTCTCCCCCTGCTACGCCAGCGTAGCAGGTTCGTGGATAAGAGGAAGGGTGGTGGAAGCTGATCCATAAGATCAGCGACATCATTGATGTTCAGATGCTGGCCTGGTGGAAGAAACATTACACACTGTTGCTATGACAGGCAGCGAGACGCGAACAGCTACAGCCTCAAGAGGGGTTCTTAATGGAACCTCTTCGCTGTAGCTATCAGAACGTACAAAAATGGCAACGCCTCCGGAAGCCCGGTGAGCATAGTATCGTTCTGTCGAGTATAGTTTGAAATTCCTCAAGACCGTGTGATGACCAGGTCGGAAATCGGTCTCCTGAATACAGACTATACTCGCTGCGTACTCACTAATAAGCTGACGTAACTCAGCAAGATGCCTGTCATAACCATTACAATTCCACTGTAACAGTGCCATAGTGTGGACTATAAAAGGAGTGTTAGGTTATGAGCGACAAAATGCTCGTAAACCTAAACACTATCTAGTTCTACATCCGTAGATGTAGAGGACAGCGCGACATCCATCCCGTCATCAAAAGATGGCAGGGGTGCCGCCCAGAACTTCGACGCTTTTCGGGCGCGAGGGGGTCCCCTACGAGGATAGCGCGCAGGTTTGGGAGCAGGAGTGCCTCCCGGCGCAGACTCATATCCCCCAGATGGAGGGCATGACTTCTCCTTCGCAGGGGAAGTCCGAGAGCGCTCAGGACGGGCGCTCTTCTTCCCCTTTTTCTTTTCAAGTTTAGACGGGCTGGTAGATGGTTTCCCAGCCCTGGTCGGCACAGACTTCTGGTTGGTCGAAGGTAGGGTGGTCCCCCCATTCGAGCTTTGACTATTTGCGACGTTGCTGGGAGCAGCAACAGTCGCCTTGGGCGCAGCGGTCTGGACAGGTGTCTTGGTCGTAAATGACGAACCTGGAAGACTCTGAGCTATCAAGCTATAGTCGAGTGTACGGGCAGGTGTATTCATAGAATGAAACTTACGGCGCGCTTCCTGGTAGGAAAGACCATCCAGGGTCTTGATCTCCTGGATCTTCTTCTCACTCAGGTATGTCGGACAATTCCGATCCCGAGGAGAATGAAAACCGGAGCAGTTAGTGCACTTGTATGGAGTTGTGCACTCCTCCGCGCCGTGAGCTACTCGTCCACATGTACCACATACAGCCTGATTCGAACAGCGAAATACCATATGTCCGAATCGCTGGCATTGATAGCATCGCATAGGAGGCGGGATGTACGGCCTCACATCGCAACGATAAGTTGTTACCTTGACTTTCTCTGGTAACACTGACAACTTGAAAGAGACAATGAAGGCACCAGTGGCAACGTCTTCACCGTTGACCTTGCGCGTGATGCGCCGGACGTGTGTAACGCCACGGTTCTTCATGTCTTCCATCAACTCGTCGTCAGTGTTCAAAATAAGGTCGCGGTGAAAGATGACTCCGCGAACCAGGTTCAAGGACTTATGCTCCTCCACTTTGACGGGGATTTCGCCAAAGTGCTCGCATTTAATCAACTGATCAGCTTGCAGTGCTGTACGAGTCTTCATAAGCAAACTACCGTTGCGCATTTTCTTAAGTTCCTCCAGTTCGCCATAGACGCCTTCGATGTGCCGACTAAAAAGGATCGACTTCACCAGCTTAAAATCGTTCCCATCGGTTCTGGTAGCGACCAGAAACCTAGGGAAGCTCGATCCCATTCCTTCACGCTGCGCATGTTCCCAGGGAGTTGAACCTCTCAGGGAAGCAAAAGTGAAAGACTTAGGTGGGGGACCACCTTGAGAAAGCAGACTTCGTTTGGAAGCCATGCCCGATAGCATCCTCCCCGAATGCCACCCACTCCGATCAGGGGTCTCTGTAGCCGAACCACGCAGCCAAGGCAATACCCACCTGGTCATAGCAGGTACTGCCCGGGGTCCGATGTTGGACGATGCCTAATACGGCATGACTGAGGCAATGTGTACTAAGACTCCCTTCCTCCAGTCACCCGCAATAGCATGTACCCCATAGCGTTTACAGAGCACTAAATATAGAGAAAAAAATAAAAATAATTAATAATAATATGTCCTTCTGGCATTCGGCTGTGCGGGGACCTGTGTTGTCAGGCGGATACCACTGCCAAGGTACATGGCGCTCCCACCACGCATTGGTCCTGGGTGGACAGTTGCGGGCTTTTGGGCGTAATCGCACACGTAAGAGGCCCATCTCCGGGCAGCACGCACATCAAAATTTTGAATGGTCTACATCTGACCCTCGGAAAAATAATAATAAAATAAAGAGGGGACCATGGCCACATGACCCTTTAAGTGGCCTTCTACGACAGGCAGGGATTACCTGTGAATGTACTCGACCCCTCCCAACCACAGGAGGTCCAACACGTTATACCAAACCGCAATCCATGTCCGCGCCTAGGTCGCCCCTTTTAGTCGACTCATACGACAGGCAGGGGTACCGCGGGTGTAGTCTACATGTGCGTCCCCCACCCGCAGGTGGTAGTGTGTTTGGTCCGCGAGAGGTATTTTATTTCCCTCAAGTCCGCCGGCAAGCCGGTTAGGACCCCCCTATCCGCCACCTGGGACGCGCCACGTGGGAGTATCACCTCTCCCCCTGCTACGCCATCGTAGTAGGTTCGTGGTTTCATGGTTCTAATCCAATCATCCCTTGGTAGCCCCTTTTAGTCGCCTCTCACGACAGGCAGGGGATACCGTGGGTGTATTATTCGTCTGCCTCCCCCACCCACAGGGGGTGTGTGTGTGGTCCGCGAGAGGTATTTTATTTCCCTCAAGTTCGCCGGCAAGCCGGTTAGTACCCCCCTATCGGCCACCTGGGACGCGCCACGTGGGAGTATCACCTCTCCCCCTGCTACGTCTGCGTAGCAGGTTCGTGGATATGATGTTTTAGAGTCGTAGAAGTCTACGGGTTTTTTTACGATAACTTTGTAGATGGTGTTCTAGGACGTTCTTAAGGTGTTCCAGGGGAAAAGATGATTAGAAATCTGCAAGTATTCTATCCTGTATTGAAGTATTTTCCTCATTACGCTTAGCAAACAAATTCTGAAGTACTTAATTTTCCATACGGAGACTAGATAGATTCAATCAGCGAAGTAATATCCGATGTTCATTGTCTCTCCTTAGAGGAGTAAATATTTCGTCTTTTTCTTCAATATAGGAATTATTATGGATAATTTTATCTACTTCAGTTTCATTCACTTTTGCTCCTTGTCATCCTTGATGACCAGTTCTTTCATTACAACTCTACCCTTAATGTACATAAAAATTACTACTTCTTGTACACCAGAAGAAAATCTAATGGGAAGTAAGGACAGTTAAAATATGGAGTGTCAGCACAAATACAAGACACGAGCGAGAGAATTTAGTTAGACTTCAATGAAAGTAGACAAATGGACAGTATTTTCTTCCAGGTTCACGCCTGAAGAACGAATATCACGAAACTAGTTGAAATAAGGGGAAACAAAAAGTGGGAGCCATCCATTTGGCGAGAGATTCTAATTGGGGAGTCGTGGCGCGTCGCTGTCTTGAGGCTAGTCACGTCATTTTCGGTATTTAGCGGGACCAATTTGTCACGGCCACACAGGCGGAGATTAATGCTTCGCCACTTGTCCCGATCACGACAAGGAGCACTCTTCATCCCCTACCAGGCGGCTTTTTACTCCTTCCACCTACTAGTCTCCGCCGGAGCAGAAGGCACGTCCGTGAACTCAATGTCTAAAACTCAACAGTACTTCACCTCTCACCACGGTAGGCTTATAAAATGTTGACAATTTCGATAAAATATGAGATGATGAGGATGCTAAAGATGATTGTTGTTGAAAGTGCCCTAACAGCTAGGTCATCGGTCCCTGATAGTACGAGGTGACCGGAACGAAAATTGAAACACCAAAATGTTTCCACTGACTAGATTCTAAAACGAATTATGAAAAAAGTGATCGTGAAACAAATCAGTGGATCTAATTCACAATGCCTTCATTACTTGACTGACTATCTCAAAGGGTCCAAAATCAAGGTCACCGGCCCCTCGTAATTGCATTAATCACCAGCAAAGCAGAACAGTTGTGTAGCCATGGTGTTCCTCGTATGTTCGTACCACTCACAAGCAACCAAACCCGTGGTGTTCCTGACATAGTGGGACTAATCACGAGCGCCCGTATTCCCGACTTAGTAAAACTAATGATGATGATGCTTGTTGTTTAAAGGGGCCTAACACCGTGGCTCCTAATAGTACGAAATGACGATGATGATGATGATGATGATGATGATGATGATGCTTGTTGTTTAAAGGGGCCTAACATCGAGGTCATCAGCCCCTAATGGTACGAAATAAAATAACAAAAAGTTCAAATTCATCCACTGACCAAAATAAAAAAACGTCATGAAGAATGAGTGGATGGACATGAACCCAAAAAAAAAAAAACAGTGGATCAGACTCAAAAAAAGATCGTAAATAGTATTACTGACCAAGGGACCACTTAAGCACAATGATGCTTGATGTCTACAGGGTGCAAAATCCACGTCTAAGGCCCCACAGAATGGAACATGTCGCGAGAAAAGTAGAACCATGGTATTTGTCATGTTGGGGTACTAATCAAAAGTAGCAAAGGCTCACGGTGTTCCACACAAGATGGTACTACTCTCAAGTACTGTACTTCGTATAGGTAACGCAAACCTGTGGTGTTTCTCACACAATGGCGCCACTCATAGCCAACGCAAAACCAATGAGGTTCCTCACCTAGGTGTATTAACCAAAATATCCCGTGGTGTTCCTCACATTGTGGGTACTAATCACAGACAACGCAGAATTACGGTGTCGCTCATATAGTGGTACAACTCACAGGCTACGCCCAGACCCGCGGTGTTGCTCACATGTGTATGACGCACGGGTACTGGAAACCCCCAGACCAGCCTCTTTACTGCTACTAATCACAAACCTATTTCGTACCTAATATAGTGGTACTACTCGTAAGTACAGGCAACCCATGGTGTTCCCCGCGTAATGGTACTAATCAAAAGTAGTTTCATGGTTCTAGTAAAATCATCCCCTTTTAGCAACCTCTCACGACAGGCAGATGATACCGTGGATGTGTTCGTCATCTGCTTCACCCACCCACAGGGGGTAAATAAGGAATTAACTCAGCAAAGTAATATATTTCATTCAAATTGAAAATTTAAAGAAGCTCAATAGATCTAATAAAGACAGACAGAACAGAATAAAAAAGGCAGCTATAAAAAAGCAAATATAAAATATATATGTAAACACGGTAAAGCATAAAAGTGATGACGAGGCCTACTGACTGTCATCTCATAGAATGAGGGAGATAGCACTCTGATGTTTTAGACTACTGCACATGTCGACAAGGTCTAGGCACTCCGTGGGGATGTGGGACTACGGTCAGATGACCGCCGCAAGTGAAGAGAGAGAGAGAGAGGGAAATAGTTACATTTAACATTTGAATTTTGTTTATTTCATATAAAACTTAATTTCATCTTGATCAGTGGCAATTAGTAGGAATTTACGTAAATGTAAGGACAATAAAAATATAGGCTGGCTGATTGGTATAACATCCGCAAGACGAAGTTTCTAACAAACCTTTCAGCGTTACTGAAAACTATCGGATACTCAAATTGGAATGAGCTACATGCCTTTGTGTTTTGAGCTATTACACAGATCTTACTTTTTGACAACTCCTTGGAAAATACTCGGTAGTCCAGAAGGCAAGTAAATGATATGTGGACTCCTATCAAAGTATAGGTATAGATTTTCACAGATCTAATTTTCCTCTTTGTGAGTTTAAATATATTTTATTAACATCGCCACCGCAAGCTTATTTGTTAAGAAGTGTGACAGTGATAAAAATAATTAAATGGCCACGAATATCTAGACAATATATTCCGAATTGTTCGCTATAGGTTTATACTTAAGAAATGAGAAGGCTAAAGGCTGACAAATTGTTTGAAACAAATAAACAACTCTTAGAGTAATTCCGCCAGTCCTCTTGCATTTCCCCTGCTTTTCTCTGTTCGGGAAACACATTACACCCTTGGGAGAATGTAGGTGACCCCTCTAGCCCTAGGGGCTATGATTTTCAGCGAGAAGCTTGGGTGAAGAAGGGCAGAGTCAATGTTTTAATTGAATTTTTGACGAAGTCTGTGCCTGAGCAGCGCCAATAGTGGGCTTCTTTCACTAACAGCTGAATTGCTCTCTCAAGGCACCCGCTCGCTCAGAAAAATACTGCAGATGTTAATTAAGGTAACTGAGGACGGGGAGGAGAAAGAAGATACTGCGGACAGCGTAATGAATAAACGCACACTTTTCGGAAACCACATTTAAAACATTGTTAATTTACTTTCCAATTCTTTTAGAAATACATTCTAGGATTAGCCTTAATATTCCGAAGAGTTTGAGGAGAAATCTGAAACAACGAACAGAAGACGATTTTAACGCAATAATTGCCTGTTCTCTATTAGGCCTACTACTACGGTAGGAACAATAGAACATCACACAGACAATGCCGATTACAGTTTTCAGAAGTCAGACATGGAGTTATTGCCCGATGTTCGTGTGATGTAAGTCGAATAAATAAAATGTATCCACAGACGAACAAGGAAATGATGATTATGATGATGATGCTGGTTGTTTTAAGGGGCCTAACATCGAAGGTCATAGGCCCCTAATGGAACGAGATGGACGACATACTGTATATATGATAGTTAAAATTTTAAGATGTATCCAATTACTAGAGTTATGATGATGATGATGATGCTTGTTGTTTTAAGGGGCCTAACATCGAAGGTCATCGGCCCCTAATGGTACGAAATGAAAGAACAAAAATTACAAAGGCATCCACTGACCAAAATAAAAATAAAAAATGTCAGGAAGAATGAATGGATGGACAGGAACCCAACAAAACACAAAACAAACAAACAAAAACAAAAACCAGTGGATCGGATTCAATAGAGAACGAAAATAACATTATTACCGACCAAGGAACCACTTATAAAGCACAATGATGCTTGGTGTCTAAAGGGGGTGCAAAATTCACGTCTAAGGCCCCACAGAATGGTACATGTTGCGAGTAAAATAGAACCATGGTATGTGTCATGTTGGGGTATTAATCAGAAGTTTTGCTTTGCTAGAGGCTTTACGTCGCACCGACACAGATAGGTCTTATGGCGACGATGGGATAGGAAAGGCCTAGGAGTTGGAAGGAAGCGGCCGTGGCCTTAATTAAGGTACAGCCCCAGCATTTGCCTGGTGTGAAAATGGGAAACCACGGAAAACCATCTTCAGGGCTGCCGATAGTGGGATTCGAACCTACTATCTCCCGGATGCAAGCTCACAGCCGCGCGCCTCTACGCGCACGGCCAACTCGCCCGGTTTAATCAGAAGTAGCGAAGACTCACGGTGTTCCACAAAAGATGGTACTACTCACAAGTACTGTACTTCGTACAGGTAACGCAGACCTATGGTGTTTCGCACACAATGGTGCCACTTACAGCCAACGCAAACCGATGAGTTTCCTCACCTAGGGTACTAGTCACGGGTGCCGGTCCCAAGGGCCCCGTGGTGTTCCGCACATAGTGAGTACTAATCACAGGCAACGCAGACCCACGGTGCCGCTCATATAGTGGTACAACTCACAGGCTACGCCCAGACCCGCGGTGTTGCCCACATGGGTACAACGCACGGGTACTGGAATCCACCAGGCCAGGCTTTTTACTGCAACGAATCACAAACATATTTCGTACCATGTTAGTGATACTACTCGCAAGTACATGCAACCCATGGTGTTCCCCGCATGATGGTACGAATCAAGAGTAGTTTCATGGTTCTAATTCATTCATCCCTTGGTCGCCCCTTTTAGTCGCCTCGCACGACAGGCAGGGGATACCGTGGGTGTATTATTCGTCAGCCTCCCCCACCCACAGGGGGTGTGTGTTTGGTCCGCGAGAGGTATTTTATTTCCCTCAAGTCCGCCGGCAAGCCGGTTAGGACCCCCCTATCCGCCACCTGGGACGCGCCACGTGGGAGTATCACCTCTCCCCCTGCTACGCCTGCATAGCAGGTTCGTGGATTTCTAGAGTTAAAAAATGGTGATGGAGAAAATGAGTATGAGATTAAAACAATCAGTGGTTCTAATTCGCAAACATTTATTTTCTAATATTAAGAGAAAATAAAGGAAACAAAGCAATAAGGCATTGCCTGGAAAGACAGGTTTATATATATTACAATATACGTTAGAAATTAAAAAACACATTAAAACTAAAATGATGATGATGATGCTTGTTAGTAGGGGAGTTGTGCGAGTTATAAGTCCGCTGAGTCAGCATTTTCTGCTGCGTCAGCACGCGAGGTCACTGACCCCGGCCAAGATCATTGACCCTGTGACGTCATGACCACGTGACCGTGACGTCATCACTTGCTCTTGTTTGTAAACAAAGCCACGTGCTTTTTTGACAGCAGCCATCGTGCATCGCTAACCTCAGAGCTGCCACACGTGGTGGCGGACAATTTGAAAATGTTCACGTGCTTTCTGACTGCTGTCATCAGACACCTTGCATCGCTAACCTCAGTGCTGCCCTCTTTACGGCACTAAACATTACGGTGGGTAATATGAAAATCCACGTGAATTTTATGGACTGTTAAGCAGCCATCTTGAATCGCTAAGGTCATTGCTGTTCTCTTTACAGCACTAAACCATACGAGCGGGCAATTTCTAACATTCCACGTGTTCTTTGACAGCTCTCATCTGCCATGTTGCATCGCTAACCTTAGTGGTGCTATCTTAACGACACAAAACCGCATCCTTACTCACGAAGACGCGCGAAATTTGAAATTCTACGCGCTTCTTGCAACAGCAGTCACCTCCATCTTGCATATCAAACTTCAGTGCTGCTTTCTTTACGGCACTCGTAGTAGCGGATAATTTAAAATTCCATGTGGTTCTTGACAGCGACTATCTTTAATCAACAGAGCACCGTGCTTCTATGTTTAAGGCAGTAATCTTTATCGCAGTGGCGGGCAATTAAAAAAATTCCACGTCCTCGTCAAAGCTGCGGCCATCTTTAATCAACAAAGCATCGTGCTGCCATCTTGATGGCACTAATACACATACCTTTGACATGAAGTTAAGGCAATTTGAAATTCTATGTGCTTTTTTTTTCTTTTTTTTACAAGCTACCATATTAAATCAGCACAGCACTTTTACGGCACAAATCCACATACCTTTGACAAGTGATGGCGGTAAATTGAAATTCTATATACTCTCCGTCAAGCTGCCACCATTGATGATGATGATAATGATGATGATGATGATGACGATGATTGTGCCAGGCGGTACACCTCCGCGCCGCTAATTCAAACTTTGCGCCAGTTGAAACTCCTCTACTGGAGGAAGCCTGAACTCTAACAACCATGTTAATTCTAAAGGTTATCGGAAGATGTCGCTATCTGTAAATTTTGAAGAGTTCTGAACTGTGTCTTTTTCGATTTATTTTTGTTTTCTCTGTAGTGAGAAGTGTGAACATTCTCTTCTAGATGGAACTACTGAAGAAATACAACGGTGCACTCTAGTGCGAAGTGAAAGAAATTTTGTTTGAAGAATTTTAGTATGCATAAGTTTGTTCTTTGTTAAATGTCTTTCAGTCATTGTTTAGGTTGGCTGTATAACCCTTCTCTTTCCGCCAGTTTTGAATTCGACCAATGAGTAATTTCTGTAATTAATTTTCCACCAATCCTAGATGTCTTCTTCAGTTTTGACTTGTAATGTTTTGGCCGTCCAATAAAATGCTTGTGGGCGGGTGTTATCATTCACGAAAGGTCTCGAATGTTCCGCGAGGGTATATAAACTGCTGATTTTCGGGTCTCTACGCCACTTCAGTAACATCTATCATATTGTAAATTATGTAGCAGAGGGCAGGAAGCGCCTCTTTCGTCGGGCAGCGGTTCATCAATAAGGTAATGGCCTTTTAATAACTTCTTTTCTTGCTAGTTCAGCAGTTTAACTCTCGGGGCAGGTTCGATATCTTTTATCATGTAACTTTCCTCTAAAATGTAATAGACTCTTGGTATAAATTCTCTCTCTTTAAGCTACAAATTGGGATAGAGAGTGCCTAAACCTCTCGAGCTCCCTTTCATATTGTTTTTGAGGTGACTACGTTTTCTCAACCATTTTTCTTCGTTTCGTAATGTAATAAGTTTTCCTATCGTGTCACCTCTTTAGTATGGGATTAGCCCTTGCATAAGCGGCCTAGTGCCAAATAGGTTTTTAAAGAAATGTATTAGGAGTGCAGTTTCGCCTCCTCTCAAGTTGGTATTTTGGAGGCCATGTAATTGACCTGTTTCTTTACCTAATAGGCCTCAGTAGGTTGGGTATTTTTACCCCTGTTTTCATGTACTTGGAGGACAGCTTGAAAGTAGAGTTTGGTGTGGCCTTTGATAGGCTTGAACTTTAAGAGCGGGTTGCTCTTTCTTAAAATGTTGATTTCTGCGTACCTCGAGGAGGCTTTACTGTGTAATTGGGAGCAAGAGCTCCTGGGCATGATTGGGGTCTTCTGCCCTTTTGTTGAATCTCGTATATGTGTCAAGTTGGGCTTATAGCTGAAGAAGTGTGTGTCTGGCTCTCGGAGCCCAAATCCTGATGATGATGATGCTTGTTGTTTTAAGGGGCCTAACATCAAAGGTCATCGGCCTCTAATGGTACGAAATGAAAGAACAAAAATTGCAAAGGCATCCACTGACCAAAATAAAAATAAAATATTGCATGAAGAATGAATGGATGGACAGGAACTCAACAAAACACAATACAAACAAACAAAAATCAGTGGATCGGACTCAATACAGATCGAAAATAACATTATTACCGACCAAGGAACCACTTATAAAGCACAATGATGCTTGGTGTCTAAAGGGGGTGCAAAATCCACGTCTAAGACCCCACAGAATGGTACATGTCGGGAGTAAAATAGAACCATGGTATGTGTCATGTTGGGGTATTAATCAGAAGTAGCGAAGACTCACGGTGTTCCACAAAAGATGGTACTACTCACAAGTATTGCAATACGTACAAGTAACGCAGACCTATGGTGTGTCTCACACAATGGCCCAACTCAGAGTCAACGCAAACCGAGAAGGTTCCCCACCTAGGTGTACTAAACACGGGCGCCGGTATTCCCGTGGTGTTCCTCACATAGTGGGTACTAATCACAGGCAACGCAGACCCACGGTGCTGCTCATATAGTGGTACAACTCACAGGCTACGCCCAGACCCGCGGTATTGCACACATGGGTACGACGCACGGGTACTGGAATCCACCAGGCCAGGCTTTAACTGCTACTAATCACAAACCTATTTCATACCGAATTTAGTGGTACTGCTCGCAAGTACAGGCAACCTATGGTGTTCCCCGCGTGATGGTACGATTCAAAATTAGTTTCATGGTTCTAATTCAGTCAGCCCTTGGTCGCCCCTTTTAGTCGCCTCTTACGACAGGCAGGGGATACCGCGGGTGTATTCTACATGTGCGTCCCCCGCCCGCAGGGGGTAGTGTGTTTGGTCCGCGAGAGGTATTTTATTTCCCTCAAGTCCGCCGGCAAGCCGGTTAGGACCCCCCTATCCGCCACCTGGGACGCGCCACGTGGGAGTATCACCTCTCCCCCTGCTACGCCTGCGTAGCAGATTCGTGGCCCAAATCCTGTAATCACTGTAATTGTACATTCTCGATTTGTTGCTAGGCTACTAAGTACCTGTTATATTTGTTATTTCTTGATCTTAAAAAGAAAATATAACCTTGTTAAATTTTAAATTAACTTTAATTTCGTATATTGAGACCTGTTCATCCCAGCACCTTCTTTCACCTCTGCTAATCCACCAAACCACGGTAACAAGTGGTAGCAGAGCATGGTTGAATGGGTCTCAAATTAGCCCCTTTTGACGGCTAAACATTGCTTTGATCCGAACTCTAACAATTTTCTCAGTGCTGGAAATTTTGGAATTTTTTTTTTCAAAATTGCTTTGCATCATGCCCGGCCCTCGCGATGTCCTCCATCTCAACTATTTGCGCAAGGAGGAGTTAATCTATGAATTAACAATTGTGCAATCTGGAGGCACGGTTGCGGTAGACACAAATAAGCTTAGAGAGTCCCTTGATTTGCCCATTTCCATCCCAACTTTGGGAGAGAAAGAAATTGACGACTCTCTCTCCACGATCACGGACAATACTACTGAGTTGTCATCTGTAATTACCTTTTTTGAAGAAAATGACCCGTCGCCTAATCAAATTAAACGTGTGCAAGCTAGGCTATTTCATTTTTCTAATAGGGTTAACGATCTATTGTCTCTTAAGTTGAGTGACATTCAGAGGAAGGAAGCTAGCGTTGTTCTTGAAAATCTTTCTGAATTGTCTAGTAAGGTTACCCAATTGTTAACTGGGGAGGTTCCTCCCAAAACCGACCAACCCGCTACGGTAAACGTAGTCAGCGAGGACCGTTCTCCCACCGGGGAAGAAAGTAGTAAATCGATAGGAGTTCAACAAACCTCTGCCCCATTAGACCACGAATATGAACGACGTATCTCATTGAATAATGTACGTTTTCTGAATTAGCTTCTTTGCCACTTAAACCTTTACCTACTATGTCACCCGGGTTCAGCAGCTTACCTCATCCATTAGCAATGTTGCTCAGAGGTATTTCCAAGTTTTCGGTTAACTCTACCAGTGAAGTTATTTCATTCCTAAGGTTTTTAGTTGAATTTCAGGACCATGCTCTTGTTTTTTCTCTTTCTCCGTGTCAAATTTTGCAGATAATTTATCCATATGCAATTGGTGTTCTCTCGGACAAAATTGTTAGGGCAATAGCGGAACAGTCATCTATTGAAGATTTTCATGCACACCTTCTTGCAAATTTCATCCCTGCTCGTGCGAGGTCATCTCTGATTCAGAAGTACTATTATCGAGTACAGAGACTAGATGAAAATCTTGCTGATTTCATACAAGACATTAAATTCTATACCAGGGTGTTTGCTCTTCACTTCCCTGAAGATCAAATTGTACAGGCCATTGTGGAAGGCATTTCTCCATCTTACAGATCATACTTGTGTTTTGTGTCGCGTCCGCAAACTTTTGCCGAGTTAGAGGCTTTGGCCGTCTCGCCGAAGGAGTTAGATACGCCGATACCTTGCGTGCCGCGAAAGAACCCCCTCCTTCTTTTAGTAATCCCCGCCCTCCACCTCGCCGACCAGTCACACCCCGTAAATGTTATGCTTGCGGGTCGCCTGACCATCTTCGTAATAAATGTCCATTGGTCAAATCTAGTAGAACAAATAATGGAGCAGGTTCATCACAAGGCTGTTTTAAATGTGGGGCTTTCTCACATATCGCCAAGAATTGCCCAAATTTGAATAGCACCCCCTCCTGCTGAACTTCTGGTGCAACTTCCACCAATGTCAATAATAATAAGTAACTAGTGGCTTCGGCTGAGTCGACTAATCCATCTTCCCGAGGCTCAGCCCCTTGTAAACATGTCGAAATTTCAGGGAAAACTCAGTCTTCAATTTTATCTTTTGAATGCCCCAGAGAATGTCTTAGGATTGCGGCGGATACCCCCGCACCTGTTCCTTTTCTCAAAATAGAATTAAATAATGAACCTGTAACAGCTCTGTTAGACTCTGGCAGTGTTTGTTCTATTATTTCGGCTGAATGGTATTCGAAATTGAAATCTATGTGTAAACTTCCTGACTATTGCTCGTCTTCTGTTCAATATGTTTCGGCTAATTCTTCTCCATTAGAAATTTTAGGTTCCTTAAAAGCCAAAATTCGTATTTCTAAATTTACTTGGAAAGTTAAATTGTTGTGGCAAAGCACTTATCTTGCCCCATTATATTGGGAGCCGACTTCATGGCCCATACGGGTCTAGTGCTCGATCTTCAAAGTAAGTCATGCACATTCAAATTTGCTTCTAATTGTAAAATCCCCTTATTGAAATGTAATTCTGTATCATGTTCATCTGTTTCGCCTACCCAGGATGAGATGTTGTTAGATCTTAGACATCTACCTGAGGAGCAGGCTAACAGTATTCGTAAGTTGTGTCAGTCGTTTCCAGAGGTGTTCTCCGATACTCTTGGTGTTACTGACCTGATCGAATACAAAATTGAGGTCACGGATTCGATTCCTGTCCGTTTTCCACCTTATAGGCTATCACCACCTAAAATGAAGGCATTGAAAGAAATTATCGATCAAATGTTAAAGGATGGTATTATTAGGCCCTCTAAGTCGGCGTATTCTTCACCTATTTTTCTAGTCCCGAAACCCCAAGGTGGCTTCAGGCCTGTCATTGATTATAGGGCTCTCAATTGGAAGGTGGTGTTACAATCTGTGCCCCTTCCTGACCTTCATTCTTGTTTTTCATGGTTTCGTAAAGCTAAGTTCTTTACCATCTTGGACCTCAACCAGGCTTATAACCAGATACCATTAGCAGAGGAATCCAAGCACCTGACAGCGTTTGCCACGGATTGGAATCTGTATGAATACAACCGCGTGCCTTTCGGGCTCCCCACGGGAGCAGCCGTACTTACCAGACTGCTAGATAGGGTATTCTCCGACATCAAATTTGAGTACTTGTACCACTATCTGGATGATGTCGTCGCATTTTCGCAAACATTCGAAGAACACCTAGATCATCTGCTAGAAGTTCTCAATCGTCTTCGTAAAGCTGGGTTAACTGTGAAATTGTCCAAGGTCGCCTTCGCTAAACCCTCTATGTCATTCCTAGGGCATATTGTATCGCCCGATGGTGTCGCAGTCGATCACTCTAGAACACAGGCCATCCGTGATTTCAAGCCTCACAAGGACATCAAAGGTATTGCCAGGTTCATTGGTATGGTGAATTTCTTCAGGAAATTTATTCCTAACTTCCCTAATAGAGCGGCGCCCTTGAACCTTCTTCGTAGGAAAGGCATAAAATTCGAGTGGGGGCCTTCGCAACAAGCCACTTTTGAAGACCTGAAATTAGCTCTCTGTAATGCCCCTGTCCTTGCTATGGCAGATTTCTTGAAGAAATTCATCATCCAAACCGACGCGTCGTCGTCGGCGGTAGCTGCAGTCCTTCTTCAAGAGACTGAACTAGGGAGGCGACCCATCGCCTATGCATCTAGGACTCTATCAGCTCAAGAAGCCAAGTATTCTATCTATGAGCTCGAAGGTTTGGCAGACTTATTTGCCTTAGAAAAGTTCCGTCTCTATCTGGAACATGTCAAATTCAAATTCAAATTCGACTGATAATCAAGCCATAAGCTGGATCTTAGGTAGACCGCGTCGTACTGGTCGTATAGCCCGGTGGGCCATCCGAATTTCTGCCTTCCAATTTGACGTTGGGCATATCAGAGGTACTGAAAATGTTGTCGCAGACGGACTCAGCCGTATGTTTTCCAACGACGTCGAGACTCATGAACTGGTCGATAGTTCATCACCTCCCGAGTCCATACTATCTGAGGTTAATGCCATCTTAACAGATGCTCTTTAGGGATATTGAGAAATATCAACGTGAAGATCCAACGCTGGCTCCGATCATGGAAACCCTTTCTTCTGGGGAACATGTTGTTCCTTATGTACTGAGGAATGGTGTTTTATGTTGCCCTTTGAGGCATGATAAGATGATGAAAGTTGTAGTTCCAGCTGTTCTTGTACCAATGATCTTCAAGTACTATCATGAGACCCCATTAGGGGGGCATTTAGGCATCTTTAAAACCCGTGAAAAGATCCGTGAAATGTTTATCTGGAAGGGTATGGACGGTGAAATTCCCGAACTAGTAAAGGCTTTTAAAACTTGCTTGCTTAGTAAACCCACCATATCTACCAAGATAGGCCTTTTGTCCTCTCATCAAGCGTCGCGCCCAATGGAACGCCTGTATATTGATTACGTAGGACCCTTCCCCCACTCAAAGGGGAATGCCAACAAGTTCATCCTTGTATGTGTAGATGGTTTTACAAGATCATCTTGGTTATTCCCAACTAAGCTGGCTACCGCTCAGTCCACCATTACTTGTTTAAATTCTATCTTTGCTTCTTTTGGTCCGTGTCAATATATTGTGTCTGACAATGCTAAGGCTTTCACATCCAATCTATTTCGTAAATTCTGTTTTGATCTGTCCATATCTCATGCGACTACTTCTGCTTATTATCCCCAACCATCTCTTGCCGAAAGAGTTAATCGTAATCTCAGGTCGGCTCTTATTGCTTATCATCATGAAGACCATTCCAGGAGGGACACGTCCCTGCATTGGTTAGCTTTCGCTCTGAATTCGGCTGTTCATTAATCACATAGATTTACTCCAGCTTCGTTGATGTTCAAGTTTGTTCCCAACACGCCGCTCTCCAACCTTTGGTCTTTGAGTGATATTCTACCTGAGACAATAGATCCATATAATATTAAAGATCTTTGGAAGAAGGCTAAAGCCAATCTTAAAGTGTCTCATGAAAAGGTTAGGGAAAGATATGATCGTGGACGGAGACCCACCAATTTGAAGGTAGGTGACCAGGTGATGGTCAAAAATTTTGTTCCCGCGGGCAAGCTTGTCCCCAGATTTCATGGGCCGTGTACTATTCTCGATTTCCTTACACCCGTTACCTTATTGCTAAGCAATCCAGCCACCGAGAGGATATTTAGGGTTCACCTGTCGCAGGTGAAACCTGTGTAGCTTCCGCGCTAACGTAGCTGATTTTATATTTACTTTAACATTTTTGAAAGAATTCGGAAGGTTATATTTTTGGTTGCATTTTCAGGCCTTCTGCCTTGGGATCAGGTTCTTTGTATTTAAGCATTTATTGTACACCTTCCCCGACCAGTTAAACTGCCATCCTGTCCTTGCCATGGCCATTACCATGCTCCCGTCTCCTGCTCACATAAAACTGTGGCTAATTGAAATGAAATAAATATCTCCAAGCCGCTGGCCCCTCAACTCCACCACAAAGTCATTACGGTCCAACAAATTCTGCCGCCGAGATCTTAATGTTTCAGTGCCCCCGCAGCAGCGCGGCGCCGTACCGCCACTGAGGTGGGGTATGGGCCCGCCCCTCTCCAGTGAGGCCAACCAGTGTACGGCGAGCCGGAGCCCTCCTCCCGGGGAAGGCTGATGTGCGGCGCACAACCTGCAACTTGCCCGCGACCAGTATGTTCGCCGCGGGCGCGGCGTGCTTCAACTCCACGACTCCTCTCATACTGCGGGCGAGTGGTATCTCAGGGTACTTGAGGGGTCCGAGCGGCCCCCTCTGGACACAAGCAGCGGCGGCCGGTCTGGCCGTCAAACTTCATCAACATTGAATGTACTTAATCAGCTACATGGACATTTAATATCAACAATTACTACATTTTTTGGATTCAACTGCAATATTTGGTGGACTTAGAAAATTTTTCTTCCCTTTCAAGTATTAAATTTTTTCCTTCTGAATTCAACTTCTACAAGCATAAAGACATTACATCAAAAGTAACTACAAAGAATTTTGAAACTGGATCCAATCATTTAAGAAAATTTGGTCGTAAATACTTCTGCAATTAACGTCTAGATCAACATCATAACTTGGACCTTATTTTAAAACAAAAGTTTATGTTCTTCTGTGTTACCCCCGGGAGGGACTTTGGGGGGGGGGGGAGGTCTGTACCACGCGGTACACCTCCGCGCCGCTAATTCAAACTTTGCGCCAGTTGAAACTCCTCTACTGGAGGAAGCCTGAACTCTAACAACCATGTTAATTCTAAAGGTTATCGGAAGATGTCGCTATCTGTAAATTTTGAAGAGTTCTGAACTGTGTCTTTTTCGATTTATGTTTGTTTTCTCTGTAGTGAGAAGTGTGAACATTCTCTTCTAGATGGCACTACTGAATAAATACAACGGTGCACCCTAGTGCGAAGTGAAATAACTTTTTTTAAGAATTTTAGTATGCATAAGTTTGTTCTTTGTTAAATATCTTTCAGTCATTGTTTAGGTTGGCTGTATAACCCTTCTCTTTCCGCCAGTTTTGAATTCGACCAATGAGTAATTTTTGTAATTAATTTTCCACCAATCCTAGATGTCTTCATCAGTTTTGACTTGTAATGTTTTGGCCGTCCAATAAAATGCTTGTGGGCGGGTGTTATCATTCATGAAAGGTCTCGAATGTTCCGCGAGGGTATATAAACTGCTGATTCTCGGGTCTCTGCGCCACTTCAAACACATCTATCATAGTGTAAATTATGTAGCAGGGGGCGGGAAGCGCCTCTTTCGTCGGGCAGCGGTTCATCAATAAGGTAATGGCCTTTTAATAACTTCTTTTCTTGCTAGTTCAGCAGTTTAACTCTCGGGGCAGGTTCGATACCTTTTATCATGTAACTTTCCTCTAAAATATAATAGAATCTTGGTATAAATTCTCTCTCTTTAAACTACAAATTGGGATAGAGAGTGCCTAACCCTCTCGAGCTCCCTTTCATATCGTTTTTGAGGTGACTACGTTTTCTCAGCCATTTTTCTTCGTTTCGTAATGTAATAAGTTTTCCTATCGTGTCACCTCTTTAGTATGGGACTAGCCCTTGCATAAGCGGCCTAGTGCCAAATAGGTTTTTAAAGAAATGTATTAGGAGTGCTGTTTCGCCTCCTCTCAAGTTGGTATTTTGGAGGCCATGTAATTGACCTGTTTCTTTACTTAATAGGCCTCAGTAGGTTGGGTATTTTTACCCCTGTTTTCATGTACTTGGAGGACAGCTTGAAAGTAGAGTTTGGTGTGGCCTTTGATAGGCTTGAACTTTAAGAGCGGGTTGCTCTTTCTTAAAATTTTGATTTCTGTGTGCCTCGAGCAGGCTTTACTGAGTAATAGGGAGCAACAGCTCCTGGGCATGATTGGGGTTTTCTGCCCCTTTGTCAAACCTGGTATCTGGCTAAAGTTGAGCTAATTGCTCAAGAATTATGTGTCTGGCTCTCGGAGCCCAAGTCCTGTTACACTGTAATTGTACATTCTCGATTTGTTGCCAGGCTACTGAGTACCTGTTATATTTGTTATTTCTTGATCTTAAAAAGGAAATATAACCTTGTTAAATTTTAAATTAACTTTAATTTCGTATATTGAGACCTATTCATCCCAGCACCTTCTTTCAGCTCTGCTAATCCACCAAACCACGGTAACAATGATGACTATGCTTGTTTAAAGGAGCCTAACATCGAGGTCATCGGCCCCTGATGTTAAGAAATGGAATGACAAATTAAGAGTTCAAGATCATCCACTGACCAAAATAAATATCATTAAGAATGAATGCATGGACATGAACCCAACAAAAATAAAACAAACAAACAAAAACAAAAAACGTGGATCAGACTAAAAAAAGGATCGCAAATAATACTATTACCGACCAAGGGACCACTCATAAAAGACAATGATGCTTGATGTCTACAGGGGTGAAATATCCACGTCTAAGGCCCACAGAAAGGTACATGTCGCGAGTAAAGTAGAACCATGGTATTTGTCATGTTTGAGTACTGATCAAAAGTAGCGAAGACTCACGGTGTTTCACACAGTATGGTACTGCTCACAAGTATTGTACATCGTACAAGTAACGCAGACCTATGGTGTTCTCACACAATGGCGCCGCTCATAGCCAACGCATACCGATGGAGTTCCTCACCTAGGTGTACTAATCACGGGCGTCGGTATTCCCGTGGTTTTCCTCACATAGTGGGAATTAATCACAGGCAACGCAGACTTACGGTGTCCCTCATATAGTGGTACTAATGACAGGCAACGCCTAGACCCGTGGTGTTACTCACATGGGTACGACTCATGGGTACTGGAAACCCGCAGGGACCCTCTCTCTGCTGTTACTAAGCACAAACCTATTCTGTTCCTGACATAGTGGTAATACTCGCAAGAAAAGGCGACCCATGGTTTTCGCCGCGTGATGGTACTAATCAAAAGTAGTGTCATGGTTCTCATACAATCATCCCTTGGTAGCCCCTTTTTGTCGCCTCTAACGACAGGCAGGGGATACCGTGGGTGTATTTTTCGTCTCCGCCCCCAACCACAGGAAGTAGAGAGAGAGAAAAAAGAAGGGATCGGTCACTTCGAAAAATGAAGTAACGGACGAAGAAAGGCAAGGGCCACGAAGAGCGTGAAAATGAAAGACTACATAGGCCTCGAATACTCTAATACCGTCGGGGTCGGAAAATATGATGATGCTTGTTGTTTAAAGGGGCCTAACATCGAGGTCATCGGCCCCTAATGGTACAAAAGGAAATAACAAAAAAAATCAAATTCATCCACTGACCAAAATAAAATAAAAATGTCGTGAAGAAGGAATGGATGGACATGAACCAAAAGACAAAAAACAAAAAACGAGCTAACAGTAAAACAGTGGATCCAACTCTAAAAAAATCATAATGTATGACTGTCCAAGGGACCACTCATAAAGCACAATCCTGAATCGAGGATGCTTGATGTCGATAGGGGTCCAAAATCCAGATCTAAGGCCCCTCAGAATGGTACATGTCGCGAGTAAAGTAGAACCATGGTATTTGTCATGTTGGGGTACTAATTAAAAGTAGCGAAGACTCACGGTGTTCCACACATGACTGTACTACTCACAAGTATTGTACGCCGTACAGGTAACGCAGACCTATTTTGTACTCACACAATGGCGCCACTCATAGCCAACGCAAACCGATGGGGTTCCCCACCAAGGTGTACTAACCACGGGCGCCGGTATTCCCGTGGTGCGCCTCACATAGTGAGTACTAATCACAGGCAACGCAGACCCACGGTGTCGCTCATATAGTGGTACTAAGCACAGGCAACGCCCAGACCCGTGGTGTTGCTCACATGGGTACTACTCACGGGTGCTGGAAACCCACACTGAACCCCGCTTGAGTGCTACGAATCACAAAACTATTCAGTACCTAACAGAGTGGTACTACTCGCAAGAAAAGGCGACCCTTGGTTTTCCCACGTGATGGTACTAATCAAAAGTAGTTTCATGGTTCTAATTCCGTCATCCCTTGGTCGCCCCTTTTAGTCGCCTCTCACGACAGGCAGGGGATACCGTGGGTGTATTCTACATGTGCGTCCCCCACCCGCAGGGGGAAGTGTGTTTGGTCCGCGAGAGGTATTTTATTTCCCTCAAGTCCGCCGCGAAGCCGGTTAGGACCCCCCTATCCGCCACCTGTGACGCGCCACGTGGGAGTATCACATCTCACTACGCCAGCGTAGTAGGTGCGTGGGGCATATATGTTGGATGCACTGAGTCTGAGATGCGTAAGTCCCCGGGCAAGAAATATCGTCGGTATGGAGATGAGTTTTACAAAAAACGTACTTACTTACTTCCTCTTCATGGATTAGGCTAATAGCCTGTTCCGACCTCAGATTTCATTCCATCTCTTCATAGGACGACCAATATCTCTTCTTCCTGTAGGATGGTATTCCAGGGCAAGTTTTGGGATTCTGTCGTTATCCATCCTCAGAACGTGGTTTTTCCAATTTATCCTGTTTTGGAATATTCTTTCATTCATTGAGAATATATTTAATTTTTGTCTTATCTCTTCATTTCGTATTTTATCTTTTAGGGACTATCCTTTCACTGATCTTAGGAATCTCATTTCAGATGATTGTATTTTATTCCTATAGCTTATTTTATCTAACCATGTCTCACTTCCATATAGCAAAGGTGGTACAGCCATAGTCTTATAGAATTTAAGTTGAGTATCTTCTCTTACTTTTCCTTTCAGTGTTCGGCGAATTGTCCCACACATATATTGAAATCGATGAAGCTTCTTCTTCACCTCGTCATCATCATTAAAAGATATTTCACAACCAAGGTACTTACAATTTGTGACTTGTTTTACTGGTTGATTGTCGATTGCTATCTTCGCTCCTATAGAATATTTCCCTTGCCATGCCATAACTTTGGTTTTTGTTCTGGATAGCCGAAGATTATAACTTTTACAAATGGTGTTTAACTGATGTATTGATTTCTGGAGTTTATTTTCATCATCCTGCAGGATAAATTGATCATCTGCAAAGAGCATAGTATTTATGTACGTGTTTGTGTTCAATTTTATTCCAGAGTGCACAATTCGTTTCCAATTTCTGATTACTTCATCTATATATATTGAATAGTGTTGGAGAGAGGCTGCAGCTCTGACGTACACCTTGATTAATTAATATTTCTTCCGTTAGTTTCTATCCTAAATCTAACACAATTCTCGTCCTTTTGTACAGACTTTGGATAACTTGAATAAGATGTTTAGGGTATCCATTTTTTATCATTATATTCCATAACTATTCTCTATCTACCCTATCAAAAGCCTTTTCATAGTCGACAAAAGCGACATAAGTATATAAGTTAAATTCTCTTCTCTTCTCCAGTATCTGTTTGAGGCTAAATATATTATCTGTACAGGATCTGCCTTTCCTAAATCCACATTGTTCTTCCAATAAGAGATTGTGTGCGATGATTTTAAGTCTATTATTTATTATTTTAGCATATATTTTATAGCCAACATTTAATAAACATTCCTCGATAGTTACTGCAAAAACTTCGATTTCCTTTCTTGAAAAGTGATATTATTTTAGCTTTTCTCCATTCTTCGGGTATATTTCTTCTTTTCCAACAAAGATTAATTAAATGTAACATTCTAAATTTAAGAATGATCCCACCATATTTGAACAACTCCATATTTATGTTGTCTAACCCTGGTGCTTTTCTATTTTTGAAAGATTTCAAAACAGTATTAAGTTCTTCTATGTCTATTAGGTCAGTTCCTTCAATGTCGATCTTCTATATCTATTAGGTCAGTTCCTTCAATGTCGATATCTATATCTTGATTGTGGTATAACGGAGAGTATGGAGAGAGTCAGAAGAAAAATAGTCATCCGTCACTTTGTAAAATGAAGTAACGGACAAAGGAAGGCAAGGGCCACGAAGGGCGTAAAAATGAAAGACTCCCTAGGCATCGAATGCTCTAATGCCGTCGGGGTCGGAAGAGAACAAGAGTTGACCAAGGCAGGTCGGACAGGATTGATGAAAGTGAGGAGCCTGGCACAACTAAGTAAGAAATGCCAGGACTCAGCTAAGGGCCCCGTGGTCGCCAACCCACACTCTCAGGTCGAGAGCCCCTGGGGCCACTATTGGCCGCCTCTTACGACAGGCAGGGGATACCGTGTGTGTATTCACCTGCGCCCCCACCCACAGGGTTGGATCAGAAAATATGATTTTTGTTGTTTAAAGGGGCCTAACTACGATGTCATGGGCCCCTAATGGTACGAAATGAAATTACAACAAAAAGTTCAAAATCATCCACTGACCAAACTAAAAAATGTCATGAAAATTGAATGGATGGACATGAAAAAGAACAAAAAACTGTGGATCCTGCTCAAAAAACATCATATATAGTAGTATTGCTGACCAAGGGACCACTTATGAAGCACAATCCTGAATCGAGTATGCTTTATGTCTAAAGGGGTTCAAAATCCAGGTCTAAGACCCCTAAAAATGGTACTTATCGCTAGTAAAGTAGAACCATGGTATTTGTCATGTTGGGGTACTGATCAAAAATAGCGAAGACTCACGGTGTTCAACACATGATGGTACTACTCACAAGTATTGTACGCCGTACAGGTAACGCAGACCTATGGTGTTCTCACACAATGGCGCCACTCATAGCCAACGCAAACCAATGGCGTTCCTCACCTAGGTGTACTAATCACGGGCGCCGGTATTCCCGTGGTGTTCCTCACATAGTGGGTACTAATCACTGGCAACGCAGACCCACGGTGTCGCTCATATAGTGGTACTAAACACAGGCAACGCCCAGAACCGCAGTGTTGCTCACATGGGTACGACTCACGGGTACTGGAAACCCACAGTGACCCTCTCACAGCTGCTACTAAGCACAAACCTATTGTGTACCTAGCATGGTAGTACTACTCGCAAGTAAAGGCGACCCATGGTTTTCCCCGCGTAATGGTACTAATCAAAATTAGTGTCATGGTTCTCATGCAATCGACCCTTGGTCGCCCCTTTTAGTCGCCTCTCACGACAGGCAGGGGATACCTTGGGTGTATTATTCGTCTGCGTCCCGCACCCACAGGAGGTAAAGAGAGAGAGAGAAGAAGAAGAAAGGAGGGATCCGTCACTTCGAAAAATGAAGTAACGGACGAAGAAAGGCAAGGGCCACGAAGGGCGTGAAAATGAAAGACTCCCTAGTCCTCGAATGCTCTAATACCATCGGGGTCGTAAAATAACAAGAGTTGACCAAGGGAGGTCGGGAAGGATAGACGAAAGTGAGGAGCCTAGCCCTAGTCGGTTACGGTACACAAGCCGGCTATCTCCAATTCACTCGTAGGCGCCGTAATATGCTATTAAAAGACACTATATAGGACTGGAAGAGCACATGGCGACCATGTTTACTTGGTGACGGAGGGGTGATGACGTCATACCTGACGTCACGGGATGTGAGAGAGAGACAGGGAATTAATGTCCGAAAACTAAGTCCGAATTTTTGCTACTGCGCATGCGCGACCAATTTAATTATTTAACATTTCACCGTGAACATCAAAAAGGATCGTGACGTCATAAGTATAACGTCACAACACCCCGTAGTTCTGCTATAGACAACCCATGCAGGACACCTGTAAGGATGTGACGTCAGACAGGGCCGCCAACCCCCTTCCGCGCGGAACGAGGGGGGCGTAACACGTGCGGTCTCGCTGTGCGTTAGTTCATCGAAATATGTACATATCCATGGCACATAACGGAATATTGCACCACATGCATAATCAAGGCATATTAAACCTGTGAATAGTTTAGGTGAAACTACTCGGGCAACATTAATCATATGATGTACGTTCTTCGCCAATCAACAGGTAAGTAGCGCTATTAGGGGTTTATGGGGAAGGGGGTGGAGGGGTGTTCAGGCACTTGCTGTCTGTCAAATGTACCCGAATTATGACAGTTCCAAAATGGAAATCCACGAGTGCAGGACATTATCCCAGCTTTTCACATACCTTGCGGTACGTTACAGGCTGTGATTTGACACCTAGGTTGGAGGTTTGTGGACACGATAATTTGCATGCTATTAATTTTCGTGGGTTTTCTTGAACAGCAAAGCGGTGAGGAGATCGTGTTAGACCTCCAGAGGCAAGGTCTCTTGAAGAAGGCTGGGAAATGTCCTCGCTGTAGGGTGCCGCGTGCGTTGGGAAAGAAGAGTGAATTAACGGCCCATCTCGGCCATATCCTTCGCTGCAGGAAGTGTACGAGGACGAAGTCTTTAGCTGAAGGTACATTCTTTGCGAAAACTCACCTTTCGGTGCGGAATATTCTGAAATTAATGTACCTTTGGGCTACTGGCTCTACTGTCGGCCTGGCTACGCTGCAATCCGGTATGAGAAAGGGTACTGTGGTTCAGTATTTCACCTTCTTCCGTGATATCGCCTCATGGAAGAATATCCAGAACGTCGATGGGTACCGTTTTGGTGAGCCCAATGTCGTCGTGCAGGTGGATGAGTCGGTGGTTACACGCAGGAAGTATGGACGAGGTCGTATTGTACCGGCACAATGGGTACTCGGAATCTATGGCATCGTGCTGAAGCGAGGCGTAATTCGGCACGCTGTCGCTAGGAACCGACGTACCCTGATTCCGATAATATGCCAGTTCGTACTTCCCGTCTCAACCATTTATACGGATGAATGGCTAGCTTATCGTTTTCTGGGTTCTCTGGGATACGACCACAGGACCGTTTGTCATAGGGATGGGTACCGTAATCCCGAGGATGGGACCTGCACCAATGCGGTTGAAGGATACTGGAGCCGTTTTAAGCGGTTCTGCCGGCTACGATGTGTAAGTACCGGTATTGTACCATAATACGTGGATCCTTTCCTTCGGCGATGTGTAGTGTGTGACGTATATCGTGAGTTTTTTTTAGGTCATGAGCAGTCCTCTCCTTCCCCAGCATACTGATGAAATCATGTGGCGCGAAACGTATTGTAGGCTCCCATCAACAGCCTTTCCTACAATTTTGCGCCATATCGCCGAGCGGTACCCTCAATAAGGTTAAGTTGCTTATTATATTGTGTGAATGTATTTCATTCTGCTTCGATGCTATTGAAACAGGCCGCCGTTCCATGATCCGTGACGCCATGTCCTCTCTCGCCATGTGGTTACGTTCCTTAGGTTGGTACGCCTCCCTCGAAGGTGGAGGGGCGGTGAAATGAAATGGCGTGTGCCTTTTAGTGCCGGGAGTGTCCGAGGACATGTTCGGCTCGCCAGGTGCAGGTCTTTCGATTTGACACCCGTAAGTGACCTGCGCGTCGTGATGAGGATGAAATGATGAAGACTACACATACACCCAGCCCCTGTGCCAGAGAAATTAACCAAATTCCCGACCCTGCCGGGAATCGAACCCGGGACCCCTGTGACCAAAGGCCAGCAGGCTAACCATGTAGCCATGGAGCCGGACGGAGGGGTGGTGATTAGCTGGAGCAGCAGTCGCCATTACCACGTGGTCGTGAAACTTGTGCCGTTACTATCAAATCACGTTTCGGATATGTATTTCCGTAATGGCTCGTATATAACCATTGTGCGGTATCGTGTACGTGACCCCGTAACGAATGAGGCGTACATTCCATGTGGGTTTATGTGCGTTGATGTAGGTGTTATGCTAGCTGACTTCGTAGACGATGGCCGGCCGTACGGGCAATGGATACCAAAAGGACCGTCTGTATTAATCGGTGAGTACCGTTCGAACACACTTCTTCCTATTCTTGGTACTGTGTGCATGTGCCATGTACCGTAGCGGGGTCGAAGCCGCGGAGCGGCCCTAGGCCAACATCCCTCCTCTAAAAGCAATTCCATGTACAATGTATATTCGTTTCACGTCCATATGTTGTTATGCCCGTTGGGCTGCGGAGGTAAAGTTTGTATTATTGGTAAATGTATATCATAGGTATGCCGGCTGTTTGCATTGTGTTCCCTTCCTTATACTGTTACAAACGTTTGGATGCGGAATGTACAGTTTTACCCAGTACCTTTCTATCATAGGTATGCATTCTGAGATTTGCTGTGCTCATTTTCTGCTGTAACCCATGGGATGCTTAGTTTTGTTTGTATGTACATTTAAATGTCAGATGTTGCCTCGTGACGTCATAGTTTCATCATGGCTGACCTTCCAGAGGTTGACGGGATGAACTATAACGTCATCAACATGGCTACCCTGGCAAGAGAGCCGTAGCGCTTGGCACATATTGGCATTTAATAATTACGTACAAATTGCAAAAACTCTTAATTATCGCATCTAAGTTCCTTTTTTGGACATAGTAGATTTCGCCCTTTAGGTTAAAAAATTTCTGAGACCCGAACTGGAGAGAGTCGGCTTGTGTACCGGACCCGCACAAGTTAGTGAAAGCAATGCCAAGACTCAGCTAAGGGCCCTGTGGTCGCCAATCCACACTCCGAAGTTGAGAGCCATTGAGCCCCTGTTAGTCGCCTCTTACGACAGGCAGGGGATACCGCGGGTGTATTCTACATGTGCGTCCCCCACTCGCAGGGGGTGGATCAGAAAAGAGAGAGGTCATTAAAGTCGGAGAAATGAAGGACATTATAATATCATCGATGTCTGAGGAGAACAAGAGGAGACTATGGCATAGAAAATGAAATAAAGAAGTTCTGTATGGGTAAGCGCAAGCAGTACACAATTTATAATACCTAAGTTTTCAGTGTTTGAGAAGCAAAATTCACTGAATGAGACAACCAGCGATTATCTCTTGGAGCTGATATATCTTGATTTGAGCCTTAAAACTATCACACCAACAGAGTGCTTCGTCAGAGATAGTCGTGTAGAGAAGGCCAACGTCGCATTTTATCTTTCGTGGACAGAAGATGGCAAACAACAACAGAACAGCTTGTCACTACTTCCCCCATTAACCTGTCTGTGACCACACCGGTACTGGCTGAGTTTCGTCGAGACATCATAATACACAGGGGTTCTCTTTACCTTGCAAACAAAATATTTTAGCACACATGAAAAATCGCTCTCTTCAATACGAGTATTCTTGCTGAACCTAGTACCATGCAAGGAGATGGATTTTTAAATTAACTGTTACTAACGCACAACTCTACTGTACAATATGCATCACTGAAACCTGAAATCATAACCAGGCCCGTATGTTAAGTAGCGCCCAGTGAATTTACAAACCTAGAGGTAGAGAGAAAAGTTCAAACACGAGAGCTTTGTTCAACTTTTATGACGTATGTCAATGCGGCTGGTTGTCTGCAAACACGCTAGAATCAACCAGTCACAGCTTACACAACCTTCAAGGTCAGCGAATAAAAGACGAACAGCCGAGTGGACTACAAAGTCAACGTGCAAAAAATAGGAAACCACCAGCATGACTGTTCAGTGAAAGAGTTCGTCAAGGGCAGCCTACACTGCACTTTACTTTACCTCGCTTGGATCAGAAATCGTAAATACAGCAAGAGAACAGCTTCTCTGCACATCCCCCCATTAACCTTTCCGATACTGGCCGAGTTTGAACAGCAGCACAGTTCAGTGTTCATTTCTACCATATTCTCGTGCATGAAAATCGATTTGTAAATGAACTGTTATCAACACAGTTCTGCTGCACAGTATGAATGACTGAAAACTGAAATAACAACCAGACCTATACCTCGAGCAGCACCCAACGAATGCAACAAACCTCGAGATACAGAGAGTGAAAGCTTTGGTCAACCTGTTTGGCTCAGGTGCCTGCTCTGCACTGCGCGCGCATCAAACCGTCACAGCTTGCACGTTCTCCGAGTGGAAACAAAAGACAGCAGTGCAGCGAACATGCAAAGAACATGAAAAATATACCTAGCAAATGAAGGATCAAACACATGCTGTTGCAAACAGATGTACACTCCGATGAAAAATAATTATTGTAACAGTATGTTTATACCTGGACATTTCCTAAACGTGTTAGTGCCTGATGTAGAATAGTGACTGAAGTAAAAATGCAAGGTCAGGGCAGATTTATAATACCGTATTTGAGGAATATAAATCTTAATTGAGGCACGCGTAGCGTAGCTCAGATGTTCACAAGTGTTACGGTAGGAACTGTGTGCTGATATGTCTTATTCCAAGCACTGTTGACCATTATGGGCGGACTTTTGTCTTAGTACATTCCAGATTCACTCCAGACTAATAGGGTACCTTAGGTCAAGTCCTGGAACATGCTTCTCATTTAAGACAGTTTATTCGTTTGAATACGGGCACCAATGCAGTATGTATCAAGCAGCATTCTCACTATTACTGTAATTTGTGGAAATTTACTCGTGCTGTTTAAGGTTATTGTTGCTCATATGTAGGCTCGCATATTGGCGATATAAACTACAAATGATTGAATATTACTAAAGTGGTATTGGTACAGGAATGTAATGTTATTAATTTGTATTTCATACTATACGAACTTTAATCGATCTCTCTATTAAACTTGTTGTTGTTGTTTGGATCATCAGCCCATAGACTGGTTTGATGTAGCTCTCCATGCTACCATATCCTGTGCTAAACTTTCCATTTCTACGCAGCTACTACATCATACACTTACTCCAATCTGTATATTATATTCATACCTCTGTCTACATTTTCCTGCTGTTTGCTTTACGTCGCACCGACGCAGATAGGTCTTATGGCGACGATGCGATAGGAAAGGCTTGAGAATGGGAAGGAAGCGGCCGTGGTCTTAATTAAATTACAGCCCCAGCATTTGCCTGGTGTACAAATGGAAAACCATCTTCAGGGCTGCAGACAGTGGGGTTCGAACCCACTATCTCCGGATGCAAGCTTACAGCTGCGCGCCCCTAACCGTACGGCCAACCCGACCGGTCCTCTGTCTACTCCTACGATCCTTTACCGCCTGCACTTCCCTCAAAAACCAACTGAATAAATTCTGAGTGTCTTCAATCTCTTCTTTTCGTCTAATTTAGCCAAATCGATCTCCTCTCACCAATTCAATTCGGTCTTTCTTCATTTGTGATTCCTCCTACCCATCTCCCCTTCTGCATTCTTTTGTAACACCTCATTCCAATGCTTCTATTATCTTTCTTTCTGAGCTAGTTATCGCCCATGTTTCCCTTCCATAGAATCCCACGCTCCAGACGAAAGTCTTCCCAAACATCTTTCTAATTCTTATATCCATTTTCGAAGTGAACATTTTTTCTTAAGAGTGGCGGTGGTGATTATTGTTTTAAGAGGAAGTACAACTAGGTAACCATCCTCTGTATAACACTAATAATAATGTTATTTGCTTTACGTCCCACTAACGACTTTTTCGGAGACGCCGAGGTGCCGGAATTTAGTCCCGCAGGAGTTATTTTCTTAACCCTTTAAGTTGCAAAAGACTGGGAGACTGAAAAAATCTATTTTATTGTATATTTAGAATCAAATACAATAGACATACATGTTTATTTTAGAAAATCATATTCATTTAGTGATATATTTTTGGTGGGAAATATATATCCCACTGCCACTTCCCGACAGCTGACATTCTCGTGGTGTTCATTGGGATAATAATTTCCCACCTAGTAAATTACGTAGTATTTTGCACAAGTAGCATAACTTTCTGGCTGAGGCTTTTGTTCTCCAGTATTTCTCATAGCAGTGTCACTGTTGAGTAATTCGTCTTCTGAAGAAAGGGTTGAGTCGCTGTCTGCCACAACAGCAGGGAATAATGGACGTCTTTCCGCTGTTGGAGAAGCAGGTATGCGGTCTGGATCAGCCAGCGAGTTGTCAGATAATCCTAATTCAGAATCATCTGACTCAGGTCGTTCTAATAATAGAGACCTACAGCATTTCCTCTTCGCTCTTCCTTCACCACTGGTGGAAGGTTCCATTACCTGCTGTGAATTAGATCTCCTTCCTAAGAGAAAGAAAATATAAAGCTTATAACACAATTTTTCATCAATCAACATCATGTATCCAAATGCCATCACTGCAATTGTTGGCACTATACAGTAATAATATTTTAATAGTCAAGCTAACTGCTAAATAAACTTACTAGAACTGAGTGAGCAATCTTCAGCATCACTAGCATCACTATTGCCTGCTCATCTGGAATTTCCTCTTCTAGCCACTTCGCAATATTCTCCATATTCCTTGGCAATAAATACGGGAAATCTACAAAATAAGCGTGTAAACATGTTCATTTGTATCATACTACAAATTAGATCATATACCCAGATGCTAAAGTGTACCTTACAGCCTTCAAATGTACACCAAGGTGTGTATGCTGATAAACTGGTGTGAAAAATCTGCATACATGACTTCAAGTTGCTATAACAACTTTGCAAAGATAGAGAACAACAAAATATTGCATACACAAACAACTAAATATGTAATTCACTACTATGCAGTCCGATACTTGTGATCTGTAGCATCCAAATTTATTTCTGAAACATCAAAATTTGTAAACAAAAATTTCACCTGAATCATTACTATTTTTCTACCGAGGTAACAATATTCATAAATTTCCTTTAAGACTTTATATCCTAATCTAATACTTCCTGCCTCACCTGATTTTGTTCGACTGCACTCCATTACTTTTGTTTTGGACTTGCGTTCTTTATCTTGTACTCCTTACCCAAGATTCTGTCTATACCAATCAACAATTTCCCTGTCATAATCATTCATGTATTTACTCCATTATTTATGCCGTTCATTTCATTCTCATCAACTCATTATATATTCATTAAAGCCTCGCTCCAACTAATTTATCTTGTTTAATCATTCCACCCAGAAAATCGGAGACGCGAGGGAAGATGGAATTCGCAATAAAGTAAATAATAATAATATTTAAATTTGCTTTACGTCGCTCCGAAACAGATAGGTCTTATGTGACGATGGGCAGGAAAAGACTAGAAGTGGGGAGGAAGTAGCAATGGCTTTAATTTGTGAAAATGGGAAACCCGGAAACCCATCTTCAGGGCTGCCGACAGTGGGGTTCGAACCTACTCTCCCCCGAATACTGGAAATTTGCCGCACTTAAGCGACTGCAGTTATCGAGCTCGGTTTTAATACTAAATAATCATTATGATAATAATTGTTATTATAATTATTATTATTAATATTATTATAATAGGTCTAACAAATAATCTAACCGAGTATTCTTCAAATTAAATAGTCTGCAAAAGCATCATATTAAATAAACTTTCAAATGTGCCATTGTACTTACAATTCCAGATCCATCTCCTTCCAAGTAAAACTAAAACATTATTGCACGATAATTTGACCAGAATGCCTCCAAGTCCGGAGACACTGACCAAAACAGAAGTTCTGGAATTTTTAAAGAGGAAATCCATTTCCTTTTCTATTTGCTTCACGTGGCACCGACATGGACAGGTCTTGTGGGATAGGACTAAGAATGAAGCGACCGTGACCTTAATTAATGCGATGTTTCATAAAGGGCTAACTAACCTGATGTTTTCCTCTTTCTTCTTATTCTACCCCCTGTGGGTGGGGGACGCAGATGAAGAATACACCCACGGTATCCCCTGCCTGTCGTAAGAGGCGACTAAAAGGGGCCCAAGGGCTCTCAAGTTGGGAGCGTGGGGTAGCGACCACGGGGCTCTTAGCTGAGTCCTGGCAATTCTTACATTTACTTGTGCCAGGCTCCTCACATTCATCTATCCTGTCCGACCTCCCTTGGTCAACTTTTGTGCTTTTTCCGACCCCGACGGTATTAGAGCATTCGAGGACTAGGAAGTCTTTCATTTTTACGCCCTTCGTGGCCCTTGCCTTCCTTCGTCCGTTACTTCATTTTTCGAAATGACGGATCCCTTCTTTTTCTTTTTTCTCTCTGTCTGCCCCCTGTGGGTGGGGGACGCATATGAAGAATACACGCACGGTATCCCTTGCCTGTCGTGAGAGGCGACTAAAAGGGGCGACCAAGGGATGATTGTCTTAGAAATATGAAACTATTTTTGATTAGTACCATCACGCGGGGAACACCATGGGTCGCCTTTACTTGCAAGTAGTACCACTCTGTTAGGTAAACAATAAGGTTCTGATTAGTAGCAGCAGAGAGTGGTTCACTGTGGGTTTCCAGTACCCGTGAGTCGTACCCTTGTGAGCAACACCACAGGTCTGGGCGTTGCCTGTGACTAGTACCACTATATGAGCGACAGCGTGGGTCTGCGTTGGCTGTGATTAGTACCCACTATATGAGGAACACCACGGGATTACCGGCGTCCGTGATTAGTACACGTAGGTGTGGAACACCATTGGTTTGCGTTGGCCATTAATGGCGCCATTGTGTGAGAAACACCATAGGTCTGCGTTACCTGTACGAGGTACAATACTTGTGAGTACTACCATTATGTGTGGAACACCGTGAGTTTACGCTACTTTTGATAAGTACGCCAACATGACAAATACCATGGTTCTACTTTTCTAGCGACAAGGACCATTCTGAGGGGCCGTTGACCTGGATTTTGGACCTATTTAGACAACGAGAATCCTCGATTCAGGATTGTGCTTTGGGAGTGGTCTCTTTGTGAGTAATACTTTTTTTATGATAGTTTTTCGGTCGGATCCACTGATAGTTTTAAATTCATATCAATCAATTCATTCGTCATGTCATTTTTAATCTTAGTCAGTGGATGATTTTGAACTTTTAATTTGTTTTTTCATTTCGTACCATTAGGGGCGGATGACCTAGATCGGGGATGGCGAACTTAGGACACGCGTGCCACTAAGTGACACGCGAACACGACTTCTGTGGCACATCACACAATATACTAACATACATATTAATGTTATTAACATGTAATAAATATGTCGAAAATCTAGCAACAGTTTAACATTACGCTTTAATAAAAATTATGTCCCAATAAATTTAATGTCCATGTATCTTTTACAATTTTATTAGATCCGAGCATTTTTTTTTTTTTTTTTTGCTAGTTGCTTTACGTCGCACCGACACAGATATGTCTTATGGCGACGATGGGATAGGAAAGGCCTAGGAATTGGAAGGAAGCGGCCGTGGCCTTAATTAAGGTACAGCCCCAGCATTTGCCTAGTGTGAAAATGGGGAAACCACGGAAAACCATTTTCAGGGCTGCCGTTAGTGGGGCTCGAACCTACTATCTCCCGAATACTAGATACTGGCTGCACTTAAGTGACTGCAGCTATCGAGCTCGGTACGAGCAAAATTATACCTTCTTAAAATGTACTTGTTTTTTAAAAAAATATAATTTTCAGTGACGTTTGCAAAATCTATATAAATAACGTTGTAGGGGATCCGCTGTCTGTAATTTCGTTTGTTTTGCCAGTTTTTCAGATATTTATCCGTTTTCGGTCAACTCAAGACCGAATCGGTGGTTTTTATATTTCGTGTCACGGCGAAACGGGTGGATGGATCTCAACTAAAGTTCATATTTAGAGTGTACACATCCCGAGGAAGGTCTCGATATGCATATCACTTTTTAATCTTTGAATAGACGGGAGTTTAATAGGAAAACCAGAACGGTTTTCCTCCATTTTCTGTTATACTATTGATTTTCTGTAAACTCCGTGGACCGTATGTGAAACGCATCTTCATTACAAACAACTTTCGTTAGGTTCATAATTGACCTTACTCTTCAAATGACGGAGAAATTTACAATTTTCTGCGGGTATCATGGTCCGCATTGAGTGACCGACAACGAACCTACAGGTTACCATGGCAACGTCTCTGACTGCATGCCAACAGGGAAGTAAAGGAAGTATTTCCATTTTCCTCATCATGCCTGTAAATTCGTGGTTGTTCCTTGGGTAGAAGGCAACAGAGGCGTCAGTCGTCCATTCTGCGGGGTATTGGCGGAATATCGTTGGAGATTATAACCGTCCTCGAAGAGCTCAAGTAATAACACCATTACTCATCTTCTTATCTGTTTACATAAGAATCCCTGCCCCTAAATTTCTCGTCTGTTACCGCTTTCTTTTATGCAGCATAATATATTGAGGACCGGGCGAGTTGGCCGTGCGCGTAGAGGCGCGCGGCTGTGAGCTTGCATCCGGGAGATAGTAGGTTCGAATCCCACTATCGGCAGCCCTGAAGATGGTTTTCCGTGGTTTCCCATTTTCACACCAGGTAAATGCTGGGGCTGTACCTTAATTAAGGCCACGGTCGCTTCCTTCCAACTCCTAGGCCTTTCCTATCCCATCGTCGTCATAAGACATATCTATGTCGGTGCGACGTAAAGCCCGTAGCAAAAAACAATATATTGGGGGGCATTTGATTTTCAAATACATTCACTTGGAATTTACATATTTGTACTCATCCCGCTCTCCTCAGTTATAATCCTATTTTCTGTTAGTGTCAACTTTCTCAAGTGTATTACTTTCTTCCTTAATTACTCCGTATGTATACGAGTGCTAATCCCGAAACCTGGACACTCTTTTCTTGGAGGAAATGCATCTTCCAGTCTATGCAAATTTATAACTTTTGGCTCCGGAAAAGATCGGAATATGGATGCAATTTTAACGGCGGTGCAGACCTTCCTTTCGGAATAATTGGTGGCTAAACCGTACGTCGTATCACAAAAGATCGCGTTTCAATTTGAGAGATCTACAACTTTGAGCCTATGACATTTTGTCGTATCTCTATCCCTTATTCGTTACATAGTACTGCATTTCTCGAGTTCAAGTTAATGTTGTACTTTTTACACGTGTGTGTTATTGTTTGGCACACTTATAGGAAAGATGCAATCATGATATTTGGCACGCACGTTGACATGACCAGTGGCCATATGTTCGCAAAATTTTATGTTTCCAGGGTCATATGAGTATTAAAAAAAAGTATTAACTTATATGAAAACTGTACAAATTTCACCCCATTCAATGAATAACTGAATCTAACCTATATATATAGGATACGGGAAAATGTCATAGGATCAACCATGTAGAACACTGAACGAGGCGTCTGATGGTGAAGTCCGTTTGTAGGTGCAATTTAATATAGTCTTACTCACTGCATTTACAGCAATTTACGGATAAATCCTTATACAATGTAGAATACCGCAGCGAAGCACGGATACATTTGCTAGTAAAATCATAAATCCTTCAGTCGAATAGATTCGTATGTAATGCAATCTA